>NC_088922.1:9565000-9632500 GCF_038396675.1 Hydra vulgaris
TAGTCAAGCAGTGGTTTCAAGACAACCACCTATCGGTGATGGATTGGCCGCCTCAATCTGCGGATCTCAACCCTATCGAGAACCGATGTGAAATCGTCAATCGCAGAATTAATCGTGAAGGTGTTTGTAATAAGGATCAACTGTTTGAACAAATCCAAAAGGCCTGGGCAGCGATTCCACAGAGTTTCATTGATCACCTGATCAAATCTATGTCTCGAAGATGCAAGGCTGTGATTGATTATTGATAGCGAAATACAGCTTGGTCAACATTTTGTCGAGTTGCACTTGTTTTGTCCAGAAGGAAATCAACTTTTTTAAATACTTTTGATTAATTTATTAATTTTCGTGTACAAGTAATGAACTTTGTGATGAATAAAACTTGAAGAACTTTGTCTCCAAACAGTTACATAGTTATTTCTCTAAATTGAAAAAATGCAGCACTTTTATATAAAGAAACTAAATTAGCATTATTTGGTTGCACTCATTTTGTCCGATACTGTATATGTATCTATATGTATGTGTATATATACATATATATATGTATATATATATATATATATATATATATATATATATATATATATATATATATATATATATATATATATATATATATCCCAGCTAGCACACTTACGTTGGGCCAACGTATGTAAAACCATCGCAAACGTCGGCTGTTTTTTCCAATGCAAAACCAATGTTTATCCAATGTCATTTGTTTAATGATGAAATTAATACCGACGGAACTAAAAACAGCTGGCTTATTTACATTGGTTCAACGTATGTAAAAACATCGCAAAAAGTTGATTGTTTTTACGATGTAAACCCAACGTTGGCCCAACGTTAGTAAACCGACGTTGACTTAATGTGTAAACCAACGCTGAATTAATGTATGTAAAAACATCGCAAAAAGTGGATTGTTTTTACGATCTAAACCCAACGTTGATCCATTGTATATAACCCAACGTTGATTCAATATATATAAATTAACGTTGATCCAATGTATGTAAAAACATCGCAAAAGTTTGATTTTTTTTACGACCTAAACCCAACGTTGATCCGATGTTATTAACACGTCGTTGATTTGATGTATGTACATACATTGGAAATATGTTGGATTTTATACAGTGCATTAACATTGCGTTTGTATAGAGAAAAAGCGGGTATACAAATATAGATTTGTATAATTTATGAGAATTATTTTTCATTTAGATATTTCAGTTCATCATAAAATATATTTGCTAATATATTTTTTATGTAATGAAATATCAACCCACGATCAAAGCAAACATGAATAATGTCTCTTTAATCAGATGCAACACATTATTGATTAATAATTTTGGTATAATAACATTTACACATTTATATTGCCTCCATATGGCAATTAGCCGGAGGAGGATAAAATACGATACCCAATTACACATTTACTTTAATTTTCACATTCTAACACCTCGTGCAATGTCTGTCGCTCTTACTCTATGCTATCTTTCTAACTCGACTTAAACTCACGCAATGCCGACTTAAAATACAACGTTGAATTAACGTTGTTTTTTGGTTGTTGGCGATGTCGCATTTGTAACCAAAATGATATAAAAACAACGTTGGCGGTCGATGTTGGGCCAACGCAACGCACAATATTGTTCTAACGTTTTATCAATGTATGTGTGCTAGCTTGGATATATATATATATATATATATATATATAAATATATATATATATATATATATATATATATATATATATATATATATATATATATATATATATATATATATATATATATATATATATATGTATATGTATATATGAGGAGGCTGAATAAGTGCGAATTTCATAACTGCGAATCTGCATAAGTGCGAAGCAGTTGCAAAGACTGGAATAAGTGCGAACTGGCACAAGCGCGAACTGGCATAAGTGCGCCAAAAGAATTTGCAAACATTGGCATAAGTGCGAACTGGCATAAGTGCGAACTGGCATATGTGCGAATCAATTGCAAAAACTGGCATAAGTGCAAAATGGCACAAGCGCGAACTGGCATAAGTGCGCCGAAAGAATTTGCAAACATTGGCATAAGTGCGAATTGGCATAAGTGCGAACTGACATAAGTGCGAATTGGCATAAGTGCGAACTTGCCAATTCGCCACTTATGCCAATTTGCACTTATGCCAATGTTTGCAAATTCTTTCGGCGCACTTATGCCAGTTCGCGCTTGTGCCAGTTCGCACTTATGCCAGTTTTTGCAATTGTTTCGCACTTATGCCAGTTCGCACTTATGCCAGTTCGCACTTATACCAATGTTTGCAAATTCTTTTGGCGCACTTATGCCAGTTCGCGCTTGTGCTAGTTCGCACTTATGCCAGTTTTTGCAAGTGATTCGCACTTATGCCAGTTCGCGCTTGTACCTGTTCGCACTTATGCCAGTCGCACTTATGCAGATTCGCAGTTATGAAATTCGCACTTATTCAGTCGCCCCGTATATATATATACATATATATATATATATATATATATATATATATATATATATATATATATATATATATGTATTTATATATATATGTATACCTCCACCAACACCAGTACCGCCACGAGATCGGAATTCCTTAGAGTACTGATGAAGAATGTCTACAACAGTAGCTTGCTGTTGTTCAGAGAAGAAGATGGATTTGTATCGTGGATCAAGAAATGTACATGCTGCATCAGGCAAAGCTTATATGAATTGCGGAAATCGTCGGTCTAGTTTTAACTTTAATTTTCGAGCAATAAGTGCACCACAACCCTTATGTGAAGGATCATTGATGAATTGCTGCAATTTCTGATTTAAGCCATGCAAAGCTGGAATTTTCATAGACAACGTTGGATAGTTCTTGCCACATAATTCTCTACTTGCTTGTTCAAATGGAGCAAGAATTGTGTGATAGCCTTCAGCAAGCTTCCAGTCTTCATTAGTCAAGTTATCAATTTTTTCACTTATTGCTAGCTCCGCAGATATAGCATCATTTTCTTCGCATAATCTTTTCAGCATAAAGTAATCCGAGTTCCACTTAGTAGCAACATTGATTATCAGTTCTCGTTCTACCTTTCCTAATCGCTTCTGCTCTCTGTGCAAATTCTGTGTAGCCTGGCAGCTATGGTGATAATGTGACACAATACGACGGCTTTTGGAAGGACAGTCTGCATTCCATCAATTTCACTCACGGCATCATTGATGGTTATTGTAAAGTGTGATCAAAACAAGAAAGATCATAAAATGATTGTGAGAGATTCATGGCGCTTTTCATATTACTGCCATTATTACGTAACGCATAAATTGGAACAGTCCGAGGAAGCTCCCAATTATTAATAGTCTTGTCTAAAGATTCAAGAATGCTTTCGTATTGCAACATGTCTAGAGCAAGCATGCGACCAACCGAATTCGTTATAGCGATGGCATTTAGATGACTTGACGACCAATGTGCTTTCTTATTAAAAAGGTCATTAACTTTACTTTGCTTTTTATTTTCATTTTTCAGTTCTTGTTCTGCAAGTTTTCTTTGACAATTCTCTTCATTTCTCGCTACACACTCCTTATGCGCTTTCGGATGAGCAGCACGTAAGTAAGCATAAAGACCTGTTGTTACTCCAGTTGGACACTGAACAGGTAACTTGCATGTTCCTATTTTGCAAATGCCTATAATTCTATTGCCATTCGTTTTTTGTCTACTAAAAAATTCCCAGACAATACTTCGACAATTACCATCGTTACTATCCGCCATTGTGGAACTGTATAACTTTTTTCTTTCACTTTTAAACGATAAAATTCGATTAACTTTGGGTTCGCTTCGAAACAAAGATACTATACTTCGAAAATTCGAATTGTTCAAAACTAAAAAAAAAGTTCGATTCGAAACAAAACTAAAAGTCAGTTTCGAATTCGCAATCGAAGTTTCGAATTTCGCACATCCCTAATATATATAATATATATATATATATATATATATATATATATATATATATATATATATATATATATATATATATATATATATATATATATAATATATATATAATATATATATATTATATATATAATATATATATATAATATAATGTATATATAAATGTTAGGGTCACAAACCCGGCCCCGGGTTTGTGACCTTAACATTTATACATCCATAATAATCCATGTATAAACATTTATACATCCTAAAGTATATTTTTTTAATTCAAAATTCATGTTATATTTTGTAGATATATGCATATATATATATACATAATTTTGATCAACATGATCATCATATCATTATTACTATCATGATCATAATCATCATTATCATCATCATTATTACTATCATCGTTATTATCATCATCTTCATCATCATCAGGCTTTAGCTTTCCTCTTTTATGCTGTTTCTCTAACATTAACAATCTAGAGCATTTTCTTTCTTCAACTAAACCTTATTCATACAACATATAAGGCACTCTTTTCAAGTTTTTTTATTTCTACATGACTTCTCTACATTCTGATACCTAAATCATTTTAATCTTCTCTAACAAACGTTGTCCGATAAGACGCTTTTTTCTAACCTGTCTAAAACTATGCCTTCTTTTCTTGTTGTGTTAGAGTCAAACCACACATTCATTTGTTCATCTTCTACTTTTGCAAAACAAGACCAAATAAATACTAAAGTTTATATAAATAAGAAAGGGTATTGTATCCCACCATCTAAATAAATACTTTCATGGTCAATGTTTGAACGTGCTATCATCACTATTAAAATAAATCAAAACTCATCCTTACTTGGCTTCTTATTCAACAAGTTGCATCCTTTTACTGTACCTGTCCATTCATGCTATAAAAACTTTTATTAGTTCAGTTTTTTTTCCTTGCACAAAAGCCTTTTAACTCTTCCCCATCTTCGTGCTTTCATTTTAATACATCCTGCAACTTTTAAAGTCTTCAGTTAACCATTTTCTAGTATTTTAACCTGTCCTCAATGATAAAGAACTCATAACTTAATAGTGGTTGCTTGCAATCTTGTTGAAAGTAAATTAGAGTTTGAAAATATATAAATATATGCCAGTATGAATAAAGAGTAAATGTAAATATAAAATTATAGTACAAAAAGTATTATAAATTTTTTTCTAGCCCCCGCTATCAACCCCTGCTATATCTTATAATTTTGCCATGGTCGGGGCCGGGTTTGCAAAAAGTCTTTTTGTTAGCCGGGGCCGGGGCCCCCGTCGCTTACTATATATATGTGGGAAAAGATATCTAGTTAGCAAGGAGGAAGCTACTCAACTCTTAATTAAGACTTTATTAGCCACCCCACTTTGTCAATTAGATTTTTTTTATTTTCTACCCACGGCATTCTTATCTCTCTCCCTCTCCCTTCACTGCGTATTAGAGACTTGTGAGTAACTGTTTTTAAAAAACATGTATTTTATTTTATCATTCGCTTCTGATTCTAAAACATTGTATTTTGATATTGATTTACATGGCATAATTGTTATGTTTTTACTATTTTTAATTTCATTTTATATATAATGTAAATCAATATATTATCTATATATTTTTTGTGTTGCTCTTTTATTTCTCTGTTAACTATATCTATTTTGAATTTAATATTTTAAGTCTCAGATTATGTTATTGTTAAAATTTAGTTATGGTGATAAAATAAAAACGCATAATCCTTTTCTGTAATTAGTATACATTTGGACAGGCATTTGTAAAACTTAGCTTCAAACTCCTCATAATATAGTTTGAATTTAAAAATGAAATTATAAAAAACCGTCTTACCCATACAAGTGTGGAACAATGGATATTTACCTCTCGCGCACAAAATATCATTAGTAAAACAGGGCTTGAAATAGGTGATATACATCGTGAAATAAGTGCTGTAAAAATGGTTCACTGGGGCACTGACGTTAAGCATGTCTATATGGTTCACAAAGGGGCACTGACGTTAAGCATATATGACGAGCCCTCGCGAGAAGAAGTGTTATATGAATAGACTTGCGTTGCTAAATATAGTAAATATCAGTTAACTATTTTTATTCAATAGGGTTACTCACACCGTTGGCCTTCAAAATTAGGGTAGCAGTAGTGGGCTCCGTGCTTCCAAGCATCCTTAATTAAAAATGTGGAGTTTTTTGATTTTGAAGATGAACTCTTGTTACAATAAAAATTTACAACTATGCTTAAAATTATTTTTTAAGCAAAATTCTTTTAAAAGTAAGTTAGTTTTTCCAGTAAAGCGAATACAAAAATTAAATGTTTGAATACCCAAGATGTATATAAGGTAGTAAAATAAGGCAGCAAAAAACCATGCTTTAAATGGGATCAAAATTATATAAACAATTATTTCAAAACAAAACTACAAGTATTGTAACTCCGCATTTGTTTGTGAATCATCATGGCGGCATATTTACAATTTAATTTTAGTTAAAGCTAGTAAGGCCAGGTCGGAACACAGCATATAAAATAGCGTTGTTGCGTACGATCTATTTTTCCGACATATTTTATTTTTGGAAATTACAAAAAATTAAAAAAACTAAAGAAAACTTATTAGACTATTATAATAATAGTACCGTATTGTACATCATTGCTTGTTACATCAGCCATGGTGTACAATACTTAAAAGTTCTATATTTAAAAACAGCAAAAGTGTTTTTACGAATAGATTTTTCCCGAGATAGGGTATAACTTTTAAGTGGAAGACTAACTTGTTTTATTTAGAGTTTTATAATATGAATCTCCTACAAGTACAATAGTTGCTCTCCTCTTTTTATTTTAAATTTACTGCTTAATTTAATTACAAATAATATTATATGTTTGAATAATCAAGTTAGCATTATCTCCTGATGAGCTTTGGAATGCTTTTGAAACCATACAGTCCAGAAAAAGTTCTGGTCTTGATGACATAGACTCTAAAGTTGTTAAAAACTTTTATGACGTTATTGAGTATCCCCTAATGTAAATCTTTGTGTCCCTAATGTATATCTAAATGTCCCCTAATGTATATCTAAATGATATCCCCTAATGTATATCTAAATGATATCCCCTAATGTATATCTAAATGTATATCTTTAATCTCTCATTAAAAAATGGAGTTTTTCCTGACCGCCTAAAATTAGCACGCGTAGTTCCAGTATTTAAAAGCGGAGATGACTCGACTTTATCTAACTACAGACCCATCTCCATACTCCCATGCTTCTCAAAAATATTGGAGCGCATAATGTATTATAGACTCTTTACATACCTTCAAAATCATAACATCCTCTACAATAACCAATACGAATTTAAAAAAGACCACTTAACTGAACATGCTGTAATAAAATTAGTAAACGAAATCTTAAGTGGCTTCGACAAAAACAAACACACCCTAGGAGTATTTATCGACCTTTCAAAGGCTTTCGATACAGTGGACCACGAGATCTTTCTATACAAACTTTATAATTATGGTATAAAAAATAATAATTTAAAATGGTTCAGTTGCTATCTAAAAAACCGTAAACAAGCCTTATTTTACAATAAAACATACACTCCCCTTGAAATCGTCACATGTGGTGTTCCCCAGGGGTCTATTCTAGGATCTCTGCTTTTCCTAATCTATATAAATGACATATTTTTATCTTCCAGTATATTGAACTTCATTCTTTTCGCAGATGACACTCAACCTTTCTATACCCACTCTAACATTACTATACTTTTTAATACAGTAAATCAGGAACTCGAAGAGTTGAGCGATTGGTTTAAAGCAAACAAACTTTCTGTCAGTATTAAGGAAAGTAATTATATCTTTTTCACAAAACCATACAATTCAGACAAACTACCATTAAAACTTCCAGATATTCTATTAGACAAAGTTAGACTAAATCGAACGTTCTCAGTTAAATTTCTCGGGGTATTCTTAGATGAACATATTAGCTGGAAAGACCACATTAATATATTAAAAACAAAATATCTAAAAACATTGGAATTATGCATAAAACCAGATATATTTTAAATAATGCATGCCTTAAAAGTTTTTATTTTGCATATATACATAGCTATATTACCTACTGCAATATTGCCTGGGCTAGTACCTACCAATCAAAATTAGATTTAATATATAAAAAACAGAAACAAGCATGCCGTATATTAACAAACGCAAATAGAAATGCCAATTCTAAACATTTAATGAAGGAACTGAGAGTTCTTAATATCTACGAATAAAATATCTATTGCATTCAGTTCATGTTTAAACTCAAAAATGATCTGGTCCCTGAAGTCTTTTATAACTTTTTTCGCCTTATTAATCACAAATATCAAACAAAATACTCTATCAAGAACTACTATATTCCGAAAACCTCTTTAAGACAATCTTAATTCTCAATATCCAGCAGAGGACCCCGATTGTGGAACTCATTTCTAATAAACAAAATAAAAACGATAAACTCATTCCAACATTTTAAATGCGTTGTAAAGCAACAGCTACTTGACCTCAACATTAATGAAACAATCTCTTATTTTTAAAATGTTTTTTTATTTTTAAAATTTTTCCTTTTTCAATTTAAATCTTCCCTTTTTCTTGAAATTCTATTATATTACTTGCTTGGTTATTTAATGATGTTCATTGTAAAAGAAGTAAAAAAAAAAATAAAAAATAAAAAAATTTATATGTATTATAAATATTTTATTATATTTGTATTTGGTTTATATTTTGTTATATTTTGTCAACGACAAAAATGGGGCAAGATGATAAGACTATTGTCTTCTACTTGCTCCAGTCATATATTTCACGGTAAAATGTTGTACAAACTTATATTAATAATGTCGAATATATATAAACTCAAAAAAAAAAAAAAATTTGGATTTTTTAGTTAATTTCAGATTTTAAAGGAAATCAAGAGGCGTTGGAAGAAGCAAAAAATAGACATAAAGAAATATTATTACTTGAAAAAAGTGTTGCGGTATACTTTTGAATACTTTTAAATACTTGAAGTTTTTTGATACATAGTTGAAACCTCAAAATTTGCATTGATGATTTTCGTTTGTTCGTTTAGTTTGATATATATATACAGTAGAAAAGTAAAAAAAGTCGTAGAAAAGTTAAGAAAGTTGGGGAGGGGGGGTTGATATGGAAATTAGGGGAGGCTTAAGCAGAAATTTTTTAAAAGTAAGGGGTGGGGGAGGCTGAGGTAGGGCTATCACCTCTAACGCCCCCTGTTTCTACACTAGTGCATATGTATATATGTGTATGTGTATATATATATATATATATATATATATATATATATATATATATATATATATATATATATCTTAATGTCTCATTTAACCTTTCTGAAAATTCATATAAGCCTTTCAAAAAACCAAACGATGAACTATTATATATTAACATTAACTCTAACCATCCACCCCAAGTTCTAAAACAAATCCCGATTTCAATTAATAACAGATTAAACCAAAACTCCTCAAATGAAAATGTATTCAATTCCTCTAAACGAATATTTGAAGATGCCCTAAAAAAAGTGGTTTTGAAAATTTTGAACTAAAATTTGACCCTGAAAAAAAAAATACAAAAAAACGAAATAGAACTAGAAATGTAATTTGGTTCAACCCCCCATATAGCAGAAATGTTTCTACTAACATAGGAAAAGTGTTTTTAAAATTGGGCGATAAGCATTTCCCGCGATCTAATAAATTACATAAAATTTTTAATCGAAATACAATTAACGTTAGCTACAGTTGCACAAAAAATATGGAAAGAATTATAAAAGGTCACAATAAGGCTTTGTTAAACAAAAAAGAAATCCTAAATGAAAAAACTACAGAAAATTGTAATTGTAAACAAAAAATCAATTGTCCAATGAGTGGAAGTTGTTTATTGAACTTGTTGCTCTCACGTTTGGGGTAGGGTGAGCAAAAACATTGGGAATTTTAAATAATAAATAATCTTTATTTAACATAAGTATATACATTTAAATGTTTGAAGTTTGCTCCATGTCTATAAGTTACCTATCTCAAAGACCAAAATATGCTTAATACTGGTTTGAGGTAAATTAAGCGTTATTCAAAAAAACAATTTAAAAAAAAGAAAGGTTTTTGTTTAAAAGTTAACAAAAAACAAAAAACTTTTTTTAAAGAAAACACTAAAAATATAATATAAAACTATACGGCTCAATAAACGCTAGAGTGTAAAGTTTTATACCATTATTGTTCCTGTTTTTGTATAAATATAAGGCGGAAACACCTTAACCTAACACCAATCTAATAAGAGCTCGTTGTTTCATTACATAAAAATGTTGTCAGATAAATATTTAACTACTTGGAATAATTTTAAAAAAGATTTTATAGTTCCATAAATTTACTTAGTCATGATTGCGAAGAGATTTATAAATAAATGGAAAAAAAGGCAACTTGTCAAACATACCGAGTTAAAAAATAAGAAAACAAAACTAAGCAGAGAAAATTAAAACTAAAAATGTTGCAATCATTTTAATAAAAAAAATCTCAGATAAATCTCTAGTTTACCTTGTTTAATTGTCACTAGTTTACCTTGTTTAATTGTCACTAGTTTACCTTGTTTAATTGTCACTAGTTTACCTTCATGTTTAATTGTCATTTTATGAGTTCAGATAGAAACATGACATAAAATTTAGGTGCAGTTAACATAAAGACTTTTATTTAATTCAGTTTGATTGTATTAACGAAGAAGATTTTTTGTTGGCATATTTCAACTGCCTTCTCGGGGAGAATCAAGGGGGCAAATTTGTTTTTTATTTTATTTTGTTACATCTTAACAACAGAAGCTGTTATCCGGGGAAGGAGGGTATGGTGGTGTGTGGTTATGTGTGTGGGTGTGACCCCACATCCTCCAAAGAAGGTGATTTTCAAGACATAGTTGGTTTTTTGAAAAGTATAGTCGTTATGTGTCAAATACCAAATGGGTATTTGACACATAACATTCGACAGTCCTGACCAACTAGTAAAGGGGAAATTTATAGATTATTAGAATGGATTTGGGGGCAAGCAAGACCATAAATTTTAATATAGTTTCATAACATTTTTAAATAGTCTGCCTTATTTTTTAACTCGGTATGTTTCGAATATTGTCAAACATACCGAGTTAAAAAATAAGAAAACAAAACTAAGCAGAGAAAATTAAAACTAAAAATGTTGCAATCATTTTAATAAAAAAAATCTCAGATAAATCTGTATAACCTCAGATAATCTTGTATACAAAAATGCCTTGTTTATACAACCAACAAAAGCTTCATCCCTGTAAACACACGACGTCTTAAAGACGTCTAAAAAACGTCTTTTAGACGTCTAGACGTCGAAAAGACGTTTTTTAGACGTCTTTAAGACGCCATGTGTTTACTGGGATCAGTCATCTTCATTAATTCTTGACAATGATCTTTAGTAGAAGACTAAACTAAGCTGCTGAAATAATTGTTTAACTGAAAAATAATTTTCATTGCAATCATTTAATAAATCAGTAAAAACTTACCTTCAAATAAGAATAAACTTGCAGGTAATAGTGCTATCGGTCCAGTAGGAAGAAAGCGTTGCCGTTATTGATCTAGAAGGACATTATCTACTAAAAAATTTTTTTCAAGTTCCTTAGTTAATAATCACATAAAATGAGAAAAGAAAGTACTTAACATATATTATTAGCATATAATAATAAAATAAAATAAACTATTAACATAAATAATACTATATGTCTCAGATCAAACCCTGTATAATCCTGTATTTATATCTTAGCTGAGCCTTATACAGCAAAGCTCTTTTTATTTAAATAGAAAACGTTAATTACGAAAATACAATCTTTCAGAGAAATATTATCTAAAATGTCTCAGAATGCAAATCGAAAATCTTAAGAAGAAAACAAGGGCAGATCCATAGATGGGGCAATGGGGGCTATTGTTCTCCCTTAGAATTTTTGACATTAATTTTTTTCTATGTATGTAACTCAACATGTTGTTTGAAAAAGATTAAATTGAATTAGTTCTAAAAGGCAGACTATTTAAAAATGTTATGAAACTATATTAAAATTTATGGTCTTGCTTGCCCCCAAATCCATTCTAATAATCTATAAATTTCCCCTTTACTAGTTGGTCAGGACTGTCGAATGTTATGTGTCAAATACCCATTTGGTATTTGACACATAACGACTATACTTTTCAAAAAACCAACTATGTCTTGAAAATCACCTTCTTTGGAGGATGTGGGGTCACACCCACACACATAACCACACACCACCATACCCTCCTTCCCCGGATAACAGCTTCTGTTGTTAAGATGTAACAAAATAAAATAAAAAACAAATTTGCCCCCTTGATTCTCCCCGAGAAGGCAGTTGAAATATGCCAACAAAAAATCTTCTTCGTTAATACAATCAAACTGAATTAAATAAAAGTCTTTATGTTAACTGCACCTAAATTTTATGTCATGTTTCTATCTGAACTCATAAAATGACAATTAAACATGAAGGTAAACTAGTGACAATTAAACAAGGTAAACTAGTGACAATTAAACAAGGTAAACTAGTGACAATTAAACAAGGTAAACTAGTGACAGTTAAACAAGGTAAACTAGTGACAATTAAACAAGGTAAACTAGTGACAATTAAACAAGGTAAACTAGTGACAATTAAACAAGGTAAACTAGTGACAATTAAACAAGGTAAACTAGTGACAATTAAACAAGGTAAACTAGTGACAATTAAACAAGGTAAACTAGTGACAATTAAACAAGGTAAACTAGTGACAATTAAACAAGGTAAACTAGTGACAATTAAACAAGGTAAACTAGTGATACTTGAAATGAAAGCAAACATTTCATTTCATTTGGATTGGAAATCGCAATTTTTATCTGGAATTTTTTTCTGATAATTTTTTTTTTTTTTTGTACTCAATGATTTAACGTAGTTATTTTTGTTAAATATTAAATTCTATTTCTAATCTAGTCATACAGTTTTCACACCAATTTTAATTTATGTTGAAGCGTTTATTTTTGTTTATGTTATGCTTCACATTCGAAAATTCACAGTTTTTAAACAACACACTCGATGTAGTTGAGGAAATTTTTTGCAAAACTTTTTCAGAAAAATTATTATTTTTAAATGTCGCTCATTTTTATAATATTTATTATTTAAAAAAACGTTGTCGTTCAAAAGAGCATTATGAATAGTATTAAAAAAAGACAACCGGAAACGTTTTTCATAAAAAATTTTTATTACATTGTTTTGAAAAGTTCTATTTTTAGAATTCTGTTCGCTACCTCAACTTTTAGTTTAAAAAAAGTGTTTTATTTTTTGTATTAAATTATAGAATTATAATTATAGTTATGATTTGCGATGAGTGAGATCTTCTAAACTTTCAAATAAGCAATTTACAGTTGATGTATAACCATAAAAACCAAGATTTTTTCATAATAAATAAGTTTTTGATATTTCCGTCGTTTCTAATGTTTAATATAAATTAAAAGTACGAATGTTGTAAAGTATGGCGTATTAAAACCTTTTCTTTGTTGAGCGAAACAAACGAATAAGAACGTTTTTAATAACATCTCGTACAACTTCAAATATTACATGTTCAAAGATTTCAACTTTTAGGTTTCGAAGATTCTAACTTTTAAATCAAAGATTTCAACTTTATTTAAATTTTAACAACTAAATATATTTTATGAGTATTTTTGATCACATTTGCTGAAAAATTTGAATTTTTCTCAACAATGGAATCAAAACTGTAGAGTTTTTTTGCCTTTAAGACAATGAACTTCATGCACATAACGCACACTGACTTAACAAAAATGATTTTTTCAAATCTTAAACTTGAAATAAATATTTAAAAAAGTGTAAAGATCAGTCATATGTATTCATGGAAAAACAGTGCATTTACAAGTAAGCTATTATATTAAACTAACTTGCTCCAGACTCTACTATTAAGTTCAATCAGAGGCTGCCTTTGGGGGGGGGGGGGCGGGGCCATTCCGGATTTTGCCGGGGCCTCAGGATTTTTAGGGCCTCATAATTTTAAAATTTAAATATATATTTCTTAATAAAAATATTAACATTTTTACATGTCTGTCAAATCTTATTCTTTAGATTTGCGAGCTTTGAACATTTGAACAACTTGAATGAGAAAAGCATACCAACCGGAATAAATATACTATAACTATGGATATACTCGTTTTTCCAAAGTACTTTGGCTTTTTTACTTTCAGTCAGTTCTGTTTTGTTTCTCCATCCTTGTTGGCACAGAAGGAAATTGCTTGCTACATCAAAACTCATCAGACAGTAATTATGATTGGGAGAAAGTTTGAATCTGGTCAAGAGAAAAAGAAAACTCGAGGAAGAAAAATACCTCGCCACTCAGAAGAATTTAATTTTGCGTCACATTAAGCCACTGAGTGATGCAAATATTCAAGAGATCGCTACTTCTAAAGTTGCACATCGTCCTCATCCTGATGATACCTCTCATCTTGAAGATCCACAACCTCAAGATGATCTTGACAATCTTCCTGCGCTTGAAGATGATCCAGAGACCCTACCTTATCATCATGGAGAAGACAATCCAGGTCCAATACAGCTTGAAGAAGATCCAGATACACTACCTCATCATCATGGAAAATACAACCCAGGTCCAATACAGCTTGAAGAAGATGATAATGGGATTTATGGCCCTCAACCCGAAGATGATCAACAGCCCCTCTAAGTTTCAGAAAATAATCTTGTTGAAGAAAATATTACGTTTTCATCAACATCACAGTAAGTAGGAAATTATTTTATGTATGAAAACAGTACAGTCCCTATTATCCGTCACTCGGTTATCCGAAAAGAATTTTTTTCCATTTTTTTTTTTTTAATTGTTAATTTACCTTTCCTTTTCATAGTTTCTATTGATATTTTGCGTATTTTTGCCTTGTTTTGCGTTATTTAAATAATATAAATACGCACAATCACATTAAGAACTGTAACCTACTAATGCATATAAAAAATTTTTTTTTTTTATTCTTCATATCCTTGTTATCCGACAATTTTTTCTCTTATCCGACACCCCTTGGTCCAGTATTAGTTGGATAATCGAGACTCTACTGTATAAATCTTTCTTCTCTTATGAAAGATCCAGTTCTAATTTCCTTAATTGTTGCATTTCAGAATTGAGGATCCTGCTCTTTGGCCCAAAATGTTAATGAATTCATTTAGAGAAATTCTGGTTCAACAAGGTCCTATAAAACTGAAGGAGGAAGATTTTCCAAAAGATGACGATGGATGAAAATTCTCTGTGATGTATTATAAAGGGCATTTTCCAAATGGGGAAACCTATGAAAGAAAATGGTTAGTTTATTCCAAGCATTCAAACAGCATATTTTGTTTTCATTACAAAATATTTTCTATCGGAAAAAAGAGCACAAAATTAACTGAAAATGGATATTCTGATTGGAAACATATAACATCAGATCTCAAGGACCATGAGAAGTCCGTTAACCACAAGGAATGCTTTGGAAAGTGGTTGGATTTGGCTGCAAGAATGAAGAAAAATGAGACTGTCAATGAATGCGACTTAAAAAAAATCAAATTAGAAGCGGAGTATTGGCAAAACATTTTAAAGAGAATAATTTCAGTTATAAAATTTCTTGCCTCTCACAATTTAGCATTTCAAGGACACACTGATAAATTATTTTCTAAAGGCAATGGAAATTTTTTGGGCTTGATTGAAATGATTTCAGAATTTGATCCAATACTTCACGAGCATCTAAGAAAAATTAAATCACACGAAGTAAGTGATCACTATCTTGGCAAAAACATTCAAAACCAAAATATTCAACTTTTGGGTTCAGAGATAAAGAAATCTATAATTTTAAATTGTCAGAATGCAAAATATTATTCAATAATTATGGATTGCATTACAGACGTAACTCTCCAAGAACAATTAACCTTAGTTCTTAGATTTTACAACTGCAAGTTGTTTGAAGTTGAAGAGCATTTTATTGGATTTGTTGATGTAAATAGGACAACCGGTGAAGTTTTAGCAGAAACTTTCCTGAAACATTTGACAGAAACAAGTCTAGATATATTAAATTGTCGATGTCGATCATATAATAATGAAGCAAAGATGAAAGGGATTCATTCTTGAGTGCAAAAAAGAATAAGAGACATTAATCCTAGAGCGTTTTTTGTGTCATGTAGTGCCCACAGTTTGAATTTGATGGTATGTGATGCTGCAAAATCTTCTTCGAAAGCAGTGTCATTTTTTGGTTTGGTACAAGAAGTTTATAACTTTTTCTCAGATTCTAATATCAGATGGAGCATTTTAATGAAATCATTGCAAACTTTGACTTTGAAGCCACTGTCTGATACTCGATGGGAGTCTCGAGTGGAAAGCTTAAAGACATTAAAATATAAATATTCCAAAGTTTATGATGCTCTAGTTGAAATTGCTAACAGTTCAGAGTATGATACATCTACCAAATTTCAGGCAAACAATCTAGCCAAGCATATGTCCAAATTTACATTATGGTAAGCTTGAGTGTATGGTATGACATATCATTTCTATTAAATTTGGTCAGCAAAAAGATACAGTCTCCAGACTATGATCTATCAACAGCACAAACCGAAATTGACCAACTACTCAATTATTTTAATGACTTTCATGATAAAGGAATTAAGGATGCCAAACTTTTTTGCTATGGAAATTGCAGAAGAATTAGAAGTAAGTCCTCAGTTTGAAGCTGAAAATACAGTTCGTCCCCGAAAGATAAAACTAATTTTTCCTATCAATCTGCAGATGAACCAATTTTAAATCCAGAAACACAATATGTGGTGGACGTTTTCAATGTACTAGTAGATCAAGCGCTATCATTTTTAACAAGTCAATTTAATCAACTGAAAGAACTTTCTGAGCTTTTTGGATTCTTTTATAAAATTCCAGAAGTCACCCAAAATACTGAAGCACTTAAGAAACATAGCAAGGATTTAGAGGTTGCCTTAACTGAAGATGGACATTCAGATGCGATTTCAAATCAGATATTTGATGAAATCAAAGCAATATCCAGTATGGCTCCATGAAAATTGCTCCCTAAGGCACTGACCAAATTTATTTTAGAAAATCAATACAAACAATCTTTTTCAAATTTAGTTATAGCATTGGGAGTTTCATTGACATTGTCACTCATTGTTGCTTCCGCAGAAAGAAGTTTCTCAAAACTTAAATTAATTAAAACCTACTTAAGGTCAAATATATTACAGTGCAGACTTACAGGTTTAGCTGAGATATCAATTGAAATTGACGAGTTAAAGAACATAGATATTAGTGCATTAGTTGAAACATTTGTTTATATTAAAGCTCGTAAAGTCAAGTTTCAATGAAGTCATGACTATAATAATAATTTAATAAAAATAATTAAAAAAAAATTTTTCATTTTAGGGGGGCCTCACATTTTGATCTTGCCCAGGACCTCTAAAGTTCAAAGGCAACCTCTGAGTTCAATTAAGGATTTCTATTGTTATTTTAGGTTGTTATTTGGAAGGTACTAGAGGATTCATTTCAGCTTATTCCAGACGATTGGGGATTAGTAACAATAAGAATATTGCATCTGAAAACTTGCTTCAAATAATAAGATGTAAATGCAAAGATAATTCTTAAAATAAGTACGGGACAAATTTATGCAGTTGTCACAAACACGGATTGTTATGTTTAGAAGCAGGTTGGAAATCTTAAGGACAAACGTGTGTGAAACCATATAATGTATATATTACAGTAATATAACAAAAATATGCAACAATAACAAAGTAAAATTGTGTACAAAAAACTTTTAATTTATTTCTTACCGATTTTTTTAAAAATCATATTTTAGAAACAAGTGTCACAGTCAAGCGATGACAGAAGCGAATGTGACGTAAGTGACACCGAAGTTTGAACGCAATGTTTGACATTTATTTATTGTTAATTAATACATTTTATTTTTAAATTGTTATTTCATTTTTAAAATTTTTCAGAACTTAAAATATTTTAAGGTATATTTCTAATTACCGTGATATTAGTACAACCTATTTACTAATGATAAAACATAAACTAAAATTTATCATGGAAAAATTTAAATAACTCATTTACCTCAAGGGCTATCAACGGGGAGGGGGATTTATTTGTTCTTAAGGTGGCTACCCACTATTTAAAAAAAATATTGATAGAATCGCTTTTTTACCTCATACTTAAACATTTTAGTAGCATTGGAATCAAAACAGATAAAAAAATACAAGTTTTTCATATTTTCAACATACGTCATTAATTATGTGCATAATTAACTTAAAAACAGCATATTTTTCAACAAGGATAACTAACTGCCAAATTTTTCAAATTAAGTCAAACTTTTCAAAAACATTGTTTATTGTATGAACTATGTGCTGAGTCAAAAAAAAAATTATATATTTTTTTTAATGCTCTGGAATTTGCAATTTAGTGTAATGCTTAAATTAAATACCAAAATAGCCCAAGTTACCCAAATTTTTATTTGAATAGGATACCATAGTGTAAATATTTTTAACTCAGCACATTCACCTAACTAAATTTTATCTCTGTTAAAAATTTCAAAGAAAAATATTAAACCAAACTAAAGATATCTTTGTTAGAAGATAGAAAATTTGTAAATAGAGAAAAACACTAAAACAGATAAAATCAAAAAATAGCATACAGTTTAAGTAAAAGAACCAGAGGCATAAAATTCATCCTCATTTTCATTTGTTTTATCACTGTAACCTTTTTTAATTGATCTTAGCTTTCTTCTTCGTTTTTTGGCTGGCTCTGCTGACTTTTTGTTCATCTCTCTAACGCTTTTAACATCAATATTTTGCAGTCCTTTAAAAGTATACTTTCCAGGTACAATACCGATCTTTATAAATATAGGGAGTAGTCCCTGGGAATCTTCATTAAAGCAAATAACAGCAGATGCTGCAGCCATCTCTAATAAATCTTTTCCTGTAAGAACTCCTTTTGAACATTTGGTCCATATCATACCATTCAGAGATTCATTTGCATTTTGTGTTTTACCATGCAAGCATTTTTTAGTTTGCAAGATCCTGATATGAAAAGATTGGTTTAAGGATATTTGCAACTGCTTGAGGAATAGTTATGTTAGACTTATAAGTGTTTTTGCCTGTAGCTAGGCTTGAGTTATATTTGCATCAAGATTTGGCTCCTTTTGGACAAAGTTCATGACGTTTGTTTGAGTCATCATTTTCACAGCAATGAAAAATGATAGCACCAATTGCTTTTTTCATTTTGTAAAGATTATCTGTATTTTGGCGTATTGCTAAGCCATAATAATTCTGTAGTCTATTAATTACTTTGTCGGTAAGGCGTCCTTTACCTGCCAAAGGTTTACCATCTGTTAACAGTTTACCACGATAGTTTATTCGCAAAGTTCTTAGCCGTGCACCACATCGTTTTTGCACATGCCCTACACATTCTGCTTTTCTAATTTCAAAGTCTGGATAAGGATTTGATGTAACAACACTTTGGTTTGACTTGGTCTCTCCATCATCAATGTATCGAAGTGTATGGTAGTGTATCGAAGTTTTCGATTATTTACTGAACGACCAAAGATCTTTATTGCACCTTCTACTTCCATTGCACCAGAGCTGCCCACATGGTTGATTTTGCAGTTGTGTCCGAATTTCCACTAATTGTAGTCATCTGACCCTCGTTTCTTTTCCCATAAACTGCAAGACCTACAGATTTTTGAAAGAACTTTAATGTCAACACACTTTCCATTAGATATTTGGGTGACTACACCATTTAATGATGCATATCCACGACGTTGCCATGATCCATCTGTACTTGCAGATATATTGACAACTGTATCTTCATGGTAGTTATCATTGAGTACATTTTGTCTGATTTCAAATGCAGCATTTCTTATTGATTTCTCTGCTACATCAACATATGAATCATGCAAGTTCTTGTTTGCAGTCTCAAATGGAGGCCAAAACTTCACAGCGCTTTTTGAAGCAATTTTTTTGATCGTACAGCCCTAAAATTTTACAAATAATCTTTTGCCGACTAACAATAGCTATATTTGTTACATTTGATTCAATAAGTCTTTTAGATTTACGATGCCCCACCTCCCCGTTGGTTAGATCTGGAACTCCGAAAAAAATATCGGAAACCGAGAGGGCATCAAAAAGTGTTAAGTATCCATATAAATTTAATTAAAAATTTTACAAATATTCCACTTGTTAATTTCAGACAAAAAAAAAATGCGTCCGAAAAAGAACAAATACATCAACCGAGAAGAAGACCCAACCAACATTTAAATTAATAAAAAAAAATATGCTCCAAATATTTTTGTTAATTATTATATACAGAATTCAAAATAAATTTTTGTTGAATATTAATCATAATCAATAAGTGTAATAATTCAATTTTATCCAGACTAAAAAGTAGAAAATAAAATAAATAAAAAATAGCTTTCTATTCAATCGACTAAAAAGTAGAAAATAACTTTTTTCTGTTTCTGGTACTCGTGGAAATCATGTACTTAGTAATAATCACTTTTGTAAAGCCAATACTGGAAGACATTGAAGGCAATTCATGTACGTATGTAAACAAACAAACTCATTGAAGTAAAGGAATAGAAAGTTTGGCGCCTTTAAAGTCAGATGCTTTCAAAATCAAATTCGTTTTAAATGTACATAAAGCTAAAGGCGCCAAACTTTCTATTCCTTTACTTCGATGAGTTTGTTTGTTTACATACGTACATGAACTGCCTTCAATGTCTTCCAGTATTGGCTTTACAAAAGTGATTATTACTAAGTACATGATTTCCACGAGTACCAGAAACAGGAAAAAGTTATTTTCTACTTTTTAGTCGATTGAATAGAAAGCTATTTTCAAAAAGTTTTTTTTATTTATTTTATTTAAGTTGTCTTTCTATTTTTATTGAAATTGATTTTTTTGATATGCCTGGTGAAAATTGTGCAATATTTGGTTGTTCAACTTCAAGAAGACACAAAGGTATCACCATTTTCAAAGTTCCTACCCCAACTAAAGATGCAAATAAGAAATGGAGTAATGAGCTTATTAACGTAATTACTAGAGACAGACTCATCGATGATTCTTTGAAAAAACGAATTGATTCCTTTAACCTTTATATTTGCGAGCTTCACTTTACTGAAGATCAATTTTGGGTTTACTCATCTCGAAAAATTTTAAAGGATGGAGCATTGCCAACTCTAAATATCCCTAAGAAAAGTAATTAATCACAGCGAAATTCAATATCCATTACAAAACGTGAGGAGTTTTTAGTGACGCAAGAGTTAATTTCTCGAACTACAACGTCATGTTACAAATCTTTTGATGATTTTACAAAACGTATTTTGAAGCTCTCACTTGATGATTGTTGGAAAATTTCTTTGGATGATAGATTTATAGTAATTACTTGTAATTCTCCAGAACATATTTTACCAAAGTATGAAATTTATGTCGACGAGTTGCTAGACTATTGTGTAAGAATTTTTGGTTGGATGTTACCAATAGATCATCTTTTGTACCTTCAATAAAAAGGATCTTTTTTAAATGTTTCTTTATCAAAATTTATAAGTCATGTTGAAACTCTTGTTCTTTGTCCCGGTGTTGAAGTAAAAAATTTAGACTTAATCAACAAAAACTTTAAATTTGAAAAGCATGTTATAACTAAAAAATTTAACTACTTGCTTTTTAAGCAACTTCCTTATAAACCTAGATTAAATCAAGTTATGTTTTATCGTTCACTTAATTGTAATATTTTAACAAAATCCCAGAGTTGTTGTTATTCATGCCAATCTTTGCAACTTAAAACTAATTATAAAGTAAATAATAAAAATAAAACTTTAAACCAACCTGCAAAGCTGAATGCTCCTCTTAAATTTACCTCCACCGAACGAATTAAATTAAGTTTGCAACAACATCGTTTAAAATGCAAACAGTTGGAAAATCAGATTGAACATATGAAAACAGTTTTGAATATGGAAAGTGAAAAAGTTAATTTAGAACTTGATCAAGACCTTAAAACATTGTACTCTGGCTTTAATCAAAAAAATACCAGACTTCATGAAACTATTTTGGAATGAGCAGCAAAATTATATTAAAGCTTCTAGCCCCTGTAGTGTTAAATATCATCCAATGATAATAAAATTTTGTCTCAATTTAGCAGCTAAATTTTCGTCAGCATATTCTGATTTGCGTTTTGATAGTAAGACTGGTTCAGGATTTTTAGTTCTTCCAAGTTTACGCACCTTGAGAGACTACAAAAATTATATACATCCTTCAAGAGGTTTTAATCCTCAAGTCATTAATGATCTTGCAAATAAAACTTCTAACTTCTCTAGTTCTGAACGATTTGTTACAATTCTGTTTGATGAAATGAAAGTTCAAGAAGATTTGGTTTGGGATAAATACTCTGGTGAGTTAATTGGATTTGTAGATTTAGGAGATATTCAAACTAACTATGCAACACTTAAAAATGTGAGAGAGCTAGCCTCTTATGTTTTAGTTTTTCATGTTGAAAGTATAGTAAACCCACTTTCCTATAGTCTAGCAACATATGCCACAACTGAAGTAACATCGACACAACTTATGCCAATATTTTGGAAAGCAGTGCGTTATCTGGAGAGTATAAATTTGAAAGTCATAGCTGCAACTGCAGATGATGCATCTTCAAATAGGAAGTTTTTCAAAATGCATAAGAAATTAGATGGTGGCTCAGGGAAAAAAAATTTACATCGCACTAAATACTTATTTAGTAATGATAATAGATTCATCTTTTTCTTTGCAGATGTACCTCATCTAATCAAAACTTCTCGAAACTGTCTAAGTAATTCTGGTTCTGGATGTAAATCACGCTACATGTGGAATAGTGGATTTTTTCTTCTTTGGAATCATATTTCAACATTTTACAATTCTGATTTAGAAAGAGGTTTAAAACTTGTTCCTAAACTAACAAGCGATCCTGTAAACTTAACACCATATTCTGTGATGAGGGTACATCTAGCTTCCCAAGTATTGAGCGAAACGGTAGGAAATGTTTTAAAGCAGTTTGGACCACTAGAAGCTGCTGGAACTGCAGAATTTTGTTTAATGATGGATATGTTTTTTGATTGTTTGAATGTAAAGAACAGTGTTGAGCATATAACAAAAAGAAAGTAATTTTTAAAACCTTATGAATCAGTAGATGATTCAAGGTTTGCTTGGTTAGATAACTTCCTCTTATACTTTAAATTGTGGAAAGAATCTATAGACCAACGAGAAGGAAGTTTTGATGAGAACTCAAAATCAAAAATGTTTATTTCTTCTCAAACTTATGAAGGTTTGCAAATTGCACTGCATTCATTTAAAGAAGTTGTTAAATTTTTACTTGAAAATGGTGTTCGATTTGTATTTTCTGAAAGATTCTGCCAAGATGACCTTGAAAACTATTTTGGAAGACAACATGCAATTGGTCGCAGAAAAGATAATCCATCTATCAAAGATTTTGGCTACAATGACAATACAATCAAGTCACAATTTTCAGTTCGTCCAATTACTGGTAACATTCAATCTACTAACAATAATATCATGGATACTGAAAATAATCCTTTACCGAAAAGAAAAAAAAATAGTTCAAAGTTAATTCAAATTACAAACCAACATTAAGTTCTGCTTTTTCACATTTATTAATTGAAAAAAAAAGTTGTTTTCATAACCACAAAGTTTTAAAAGCATTGTTTGTCATTTATAATGATAAGAGTATCTATAAATGAATTAGTATAAAGGCATTGTGTTTTTCTTCAAAAAATATTTCTAAACAAAATACGATTGGCATATTTTATTAAAATAAATTGGCTTCTATCAAGCTCAAGTAAGTTAAACTACTGATTTTGGACCCCCTCCTGAGGGTTATTTAAAAAGAAAATTTTTTTTTGAATATTTTAGGGGGCGCCGTTTGACTGTTGAAGGGGGCATGGGGGTCAGCTTGCCCCCCACGCCTTATACTAAACCCGCCACAATTATAGTAAACATTTAAAATAAACAAGATCAATACTTATAATTTTAATTCATTTGGAATAACTTTTGCGTGTTTTCTATTTGCTTGCATAATTATTTAAGTAAATAAAGGGGGACTGTGATTAAAGTTTGCTTTGAAAAAATATATGTTAAATGAAAGCAATAAAGTACTTCATCACTTGTGTGACTATGTAGTGATGAAATACTTTGTCACTACAGTAATAAGAATATCTTTAACGTAACTAAAATTAATTCACTTCAATAAAATTTTACTTTATTGGCTCAGCCAGTACCGTAGCAACGGAAAATTGCCCCATGCGAGTAAGGTTATTGAGGTACCAAAAGAAACAATTCTTTTTTATAATTAGCTCTTTTTAATTATTAAAAAAATATTTGTATTCTTCCTTATGAAAATCTTTTTTAAAAGATATTGCTACTAAATGTCACAAAATTAATAATAATTTTGATCTTAACTTTTGGTTTAAAAAAAATTGATTTTTTTTCAATTATTTCTAAAATTTGTATAAAATTCTGGTTCTTTTGAGACCCAGGTTGATAAACTTTTTGAGAAAAAAAAAAACTTTTATTAGGAACTAAGGTGTAATCAAGGTTCATGAGGTGTGTAACCTCTTTCAACGAAAACAATGACCTTTTATTTTTAGGGGAAACTATATATATATATATATATATATATATATATATATATATATATATATATATACACTTACTCTTGCCAACTATAGTGAGCAAAACATCATAAAATATGTTACCTTTCATTAAGTGTGTTTTTTTTTAGAAAATTTTAGTTTAATTAGTAGTGTTTTTTAGAAAAAGGAAAAACAATGAAAAAAAGCTGATCCCTGCCCTAACCCAAACCTTTCAATGTGCTAACAACTTACTTGCAGGTTCTCCCTAAATCAGTCTATGCATGTACCCTCATCTATCCCTTAATCAGT
The DNA here is from genome assembly GCF_038396675.1 of Hydra vulgaris. NCBI lineage: Eukaryota > Metazoa > Cnidaria > Hydrozoa > Anthoathecata > Hydridae > Hydra > Hydra vulgaris. Next base: position 9,589,946 of record NC_088922.1, read on the forward strand.
GTGATGTCAGTGTGATGTATATATATATATATATATATATATATATATATATATATATATATATATATATATATATATATATATATATATATATATATATATATATATATATATATATATATATATATATATATATATATATATACACTGCCGCTCACGGAAGTTAGGACAGTGGAGATTTTTTCGAAAAAGCAAAATTAATATATAATTACGTTATAAAATTTTTAATTTATATTAATAAAAGTTATATTTTTTATACATTTTCAATATAAAATATATTATTAGTCAGTTTTATGTAATAAAAATGTACAAAAACCATTATAATAATTAAATTTTTTTTCGTCAAAAAAACCACCCTTTGATTTAATAACTGCTTTAACTATTCTCGGCATTCTTTCAATTAATTTTCTAATTGTTTCTTTTTGAATATTATTCCATTCCTGTTCTATAATGTTCCATAAATGAGATTTTGATGTTGGACATACAGTTCTAATTTTTCTATCCAGTTCATCCCATAGTAACTCAATGGGGTTGAGGTCTGGGCTTTGGGGAGGCCAGGTCATTACGCGTAATACATTTTCAGCTTTTTTTGATTCTAAATCATTTCTACATAATAATGCAGTATGTTTAGGGTCATTATCATGCATCAGAATAAAATTATCTCCGATTAATCAAAGTCCCGAAGGGATTGCACTTGTTTCCAGGATATCTCTATAATGTTCTGCTCTCATTATACCATCGATTTTATGCAAATATCCCACTCCATCCAGAGAGAAACAACCCCAAACTATCACAGAGCCTTCACCATGTTTTACTGTTGGAACCAGACATTGAGTTAGCATTTTTTCTTCAGCAGATCTTCTAACGTAAACTCTTCGCTTATTTCCGAAAACTTCAAATTTTGACTCATCGGTCCAAAGTACTTGTTTCCATTCATCCATCCTCCAATTTTTGTGGAGCTGTGCCTAACCAAATCTCTTCTGTTGATTAACTTTTTGTAGATATGGTTTTCGGATAGCAACACGACCATGCAAATTAGCTTTTTGCAATCTTCCTTTGATTGACAGAAACTTTTTTTTTTTGATCACTGTTGAAAATAGCTGTTATTTGTGGAGCAGTTAACATTCGATTACGCTTACTGATGATTTTTATACGCCGGTCATCAGTTTTTGTTGTTATGCGAGAAGGACCAGGACGATTTCTATCTTCCAAACTTCCAGATTCTCGATATCGACGAATCGTATAGCTAACTGTTGATTTACTCAGATTTAATATTTCAGCTATTTTTCTAACTGTATAGCCTTCTTGAAGCAAAGTGAGTATTGCTGTCCTTTTTTCAACACTTATTGGCTTACCTTTAGGCATATTTTTTTCAATATTTTGAATTTACACTAAAAAAATAATTTTTAATTTTACCTTTGAACTTCTGCACTTAAAATTTTTAAAACACTAATACAAAATACACAAAATATCTGCAAAAACACAGTAAACAATAAAAATACTTGTTAAATGACAAACTTAAAAGATTTGAGTTGATAATGTAAAATACAGGTTCATACGTGACCTTTAACATGTTTCTGCGTTCTCTGTTTATTTATTTAAAATAATAAGACTTTTACTTGTGAGTACAATTTATGTTATTTTAAATGTTAGTTATTTTAATATATTTACATTAAAATAACTTAATTTAGAATTTTTTTGATACAAATTTTATTTAACTTGATTTATTTTTATATAAACATAAATTTTACTAATATAAGTAAATAATTTTATAACGTAATTACATTTTAATATTGTTCTTTTGAAAAAATATTTTTTGTCCTAACTTCTGTGAGCGGCAGTGTACATATATATATATATATATATATATATATATATATATATATATATATATATATATATATATATATATAAATACGCAATTGATCATAACCCTGAGTTTACTATGAGATTTACAACAAAAAGCTGACAAAAAATTTATTGAAGTACTATCTTAATAAATTAAGCAAATATTAAGTAAAATTTTAAACAGAAATAAAGTAGTTTTATGCCATTAATGTTTTAAAAAGATGTGGCTATGAAAATAGCCTTTTATTGTCAATATATATGTCGATTTCCTTCACTTGCTTTCTTTATTTCGCATCGCAATGAACAAGTTTTACAGATTTTCTTTCTCATTTTATGTTTTTCAATAATATCTTTGGCATAAGAAAATGAACGAACTCTTACAAATAATGTAATTAAGTGCTCTAGCAAATTCTTACTAACTTCAGTTGATTCTGGATCAATGCAAACGTGTTTATAAAGGGATAAAACAATATGATTTGTCGACATGGACTCGATTAGAACTTCAGGATCTAGTTTTGAAAAAACTTGTGTTGTTTTTTTACGAAAAATATTCTCGCATGTCAGAAAAAGATCTTGAATTATATTGTTTACTTTCCACATGAATTATATTGTTTACTTTCCCCCTCTATCTCTAATATTTACAAGTGTCTGAGCATCATCTTCCATAACCCTGCAGCGCAGTAAAATTGAAACACACTGTTGGCTATACTTACATACATTTTTACTACTTTTAAATTTAGTATACACTCTCTGAAAAATATATCCAATAAGATATTGAAAACTCTTTCTCTCTATATCAGTTATTTCCTGAGTGGTATTTACAGATTCAATAGTATTTGGTTTTATATCAGAAAGATTGTTTAATAAAAGAGAAGACATTTCAGTGAGTAGTGTATTACTCAAAGCTAGATCGCTGAAGTGTGAAGCTAGTAGATTTTCGCTCAACAATCTATAATAATCTTGATAAAATAAATCACTATTGCCTTTAAATTGTTCTATTATTGGTTTTAACTTTTGCCAAAGATTTTCAGCATCATATAATGAATAACTAAATTTCTCGCATGAGAACTGTTTTCTTATATCAAATGGCAGACACATGTCCATTTGCAATAAACTTGCACATTATTCAACTATGCTTTTCAGCTTCAGTGGTGACAATGTATTAGAAGAGTTCTCCGTATTATACACTTTGGAAGAATCTATTTCAAAACTCTCTAAAATATGCCTTTAGACCAATTTATTCGCTTTTTTTATTCAGCAAAATACTTTTTGATAGGATGTGTTCTAAATTGTGAAAACTCTTCATTCATTCTAAAATTATCTGCATTGTTGCGAATAAGACAATTGATTGAGGAAGCACAAAAAGCTTGTAATAAAGTCTTTTAAAAATTATAAAGAGAATTATTTTAGAAAATTTAGTCGAAACCCCACAAGTGGTGATATTCTTAGCTTCTTTTCGTTAAGTTTTGACACTTTTATCTCCATGAAGCGGGTATAAAATAAAATAAAAAATTAAACATAAAAAAATGTGTTGGTAAAATTATCTTTTTTGGCTCTCTCTCCCCAATTTAACTATGCGACGAAAAAAGTATTTAGCATCTTTTCAGATACAATTCAAATAAAAAGATTTCGAAAAAATAATATAAATTTGTTAAGAAGAGTCTATAAAAGATCTGTAATTATATAAATGTTGTTAATTAGAACAATTTCGTTAAAACAAGATTGCTCTGCGTCCTTTTTCTTAGCAAAGTTACTAGTACTGTATTAAAATCATTATGTTTTATAATATCAGACTCAATACTTAACCCAGCAAGATTGTTAGCAAGATCCGACTAATGGCGGACGTGAAATATTTTTTGATAAATTGCTTGCTGCAGCTTTTTTCTGCTGATGCAAGTGTTGCTGGTGCTGTAAAGATATCATCAAAAGGATTAACAAGCCTTTATCTGCTTCCTGAAAGATGCAGTTCGTTTGCAGCTCTGAGGTTGATTGCAAGAAATTAATGGGTCATTAAATAAAACGCATTACAACTTGGATGCCATTTTCTATGTTTATCATTTTATTCTCATTGCTTTAGTTACGGTAAGAACCGGTAAGGCAGCGATATGAATCTTCAACATACGATACAGCAGCATATCATTTAAATAGATTCGGTTTGAGTGTCTGTTGATTTAACTTTTTAGGTAGTCGGGCTAAAGCGGTTGACTGAAGGCAATAGGTTAAAACATTTTTAAGGCTTTCACACGCAACGTTGACATTGAAAATCCAAGAAGTTTAAGTTTCACTTATTTTAAATTGCTTAAAAGTCAGCTCAAAACAAGAAACACTTTAATAAGAAATCTCATTGGCTGGCTGCGGATTAAAAACAATTTTATATTGCAAAGCAACATTATTTAACGCATAATTTGATATTGTCGACGTAAAATTTGAAATAATTACTTGGCTTTGGTCAGAGAAAACAATTTTATATTCAAGTTAGTCACCAAAGTTTTAGGGATGAAACAACCCTCAACTATTAAATAGTTCAAAATCAAAAATACTGAAATGCTTTTACCCATAAAAGCTATTGCAAAACAAAAGGTATAAGTTGCCCGGGTGGCTCGATAAAAAGTTATGGAAGGAACACTCGGTGAAGACTCTAGAGGTGAAATTTTCTTTAGGCAAAAGCGTTAAATGACACGGCTCACTCAAAATTATGCTTAACAATTGAAATCAATAAGTAAAATAACTGTTTATACTTTTAGAAGTCTTGAAATTTTCATCCTAGCAAGAAAAATCTTTGCATCAAGAAATGCAATGAATGCTTTTAAAGTGCTAATGAATTTGTTTATTAACACCGTTAGTAAATTTACTATATTTATTGTCACCGTAAAAGATTTAGATGATGCTACAGAAATTTTGCAAGTAATTAATCAGGAAAAGAGTATTAATTTGGAAAAAAAAGATAGCGGAGATAAAATCTTCTTAAAAAAAACTTACAGATGTAATAGCTAAAAATATTTTACCATCAGAGCAAGTTGAGCTCCTGAAAAATTATTTGGTCACCAGTACGCTTCGGAGCTTTTGATGACGTTGCACGGTTCTTCTGAATGGTCTGTCGCAAGAATTAAAAATTTGCCTGCTGTTGTGAAAGCAATTAATAACAGGGTAACTCGCTCGTTAGGAATGAATCCAATAGATTCCATCAAGTAGGATAAAGCAACTTTAGCTCCATCAATACCTTCTGAAAGAGCTATCAGTCCGGAAGAACCCTTATATTTTCTAATGCAAGAGTTAGTAATTTGATTGCGCCAGGTGAGCTTAAATGTTGAAAAAAAGAGCTACTGATCTAATTTTGTTGAATCAAACACATCAACACTATCAAATACATTATATGGTAGTGTTGGATTTTAATGTTCGAACATTGCAACTTTGGTTATTTTTACTGGAAATTTAGTATTTGTAAAGTTTAGCTTTATAAGATGCTGACTGTACTAAGAAGTACAATCAGCACCATCATCAGCATGACTTTTAAATTACAATCAGCGTTGCTTTTAAAATCCACAGTGCATAATGCACTAAGGATAACCCACTCAAAGCATCGACTACCAGTATATTTTACATTTTTTAACAAAATGTTTAGGTATACAAGCAGGGAATTTAATAAAACTCTTTCTATAGACAGGACGACATTTTGCAAACACAGTATTTCATGATATGCAGCGCCTCAGGCACCAGCAGTACCCTTCGTTAACAAATCTGTCAATAATTTTTATAATTTTTGCTTTAGTATTTTTGAGCATTTTTCTTAATATCATTTTTATTAAGGATAGCGACCTATTTGGACCATAAGCATAAGGTTTGTTTCACCGTTTTGTTAGATTTTAAATTGTAAAAATCTTTTAGCAATACATTTTTGTAATTTAGAAGCTGATTTGCTTGTTTTTGAACTTTAAAGGTCGGTGGTTCATCTTTTTTTAAATCTTCAAATCATTACAATGTTCATTATTTTTTTTAAAAATCTGTAAAATCTTTTATTTTATACCACTAAAATCATTTTATCACAGATTCTTCCTCCAAAGGTTTAGAAATTTTGTGACACTCAACAACTTCAGGAAACTCAAACATTTTAAGGTTGTAGTCGTAAAATAAACCTAGGTTTTGCTGTAGACCTCGGTTTATTTTACCACCTATGTGCTCGGCAATTGAGCATCCTCTTAAACATTTTACAGCTGAAATAAATTTGGATATCAAAATTAATTTTTCATGTAGTAGCTTTGCTAGCTCCTCAATTGCTTTATTTGTATCAGTGCCCATGTTTTTCATTACAAGGTATGGCCTCGCTCAGTTTTTTTTTTTTTTTTGAAAATTTATTTTATTTTACTTATTTTATTTAATCTCTAATAAAATGTTTAGGGTAAAATAGTATACTATACCAAAATTAAAAACATGAAAAAGTTTTTTTCTTGTTTTTTGTTTTCGGAATAAGATTTGGCTTGAGAAAGTCATCCAAAGCCAGTTTTACTCCCGGACGGCGTGCTGCAAATAATTTGACACTTATAACTCGATCTGACCATCAGGTACCAGATATAACATGAAAGGAAAAATCAATACGCTTAGGTTGTAAATACTATCTCTTTAGGATAGAACTGAATAAGGTGTATATTGTTTACAATATTCCACCATGGAAAGGGTAACAATTTTTGTTACCCTTTCCATGGTGAAAAGGGTAACAAAAAATAAATGTTATTTGCTCAACATGAGACGAGTCTGTTGTGCAATCTACAGTTGTTACATAGCACTTATCGGAATTTCATTCTTCAAAAAAATGTGGCTTAACAAAATCCAAACATTCTGCAAAAAAATTATTTTGTGAATTGTTTTAAAAGTAATGTATTTGCAGTCTTTTGCTTTTTTTTTTTTTTTGTAACTCAGCTACTTTTGAAACGTGTGTTTGAAGAATAGGGTTCTAGTTAAAATACACTTCTTGTTGAATACACTTCTTATTGAATACACTTCTTGTTGAATACACTTCTTGTTGAATACACTTCTTATTGAATACACTACTTGTTGAATACACTTCCAGTATCTTATAATGACAAGCTAAAAAGACAAAGGAGTTAAATTAAGTATTGATTTTGTTTAATAAAGAAATTAAATGAATACCTTAAATGCTAAAATTAGATACCAATAACAAGGTCTTGACAAACTTTGATTAAGCTACTTTGAATGAGTATAAATTTATTTGCCTGATAAACTAAGGCTGCTTAGATAACTTTTGTTTCTCACCAATGAATCCAAAAGATCATTTAAAAAATCCATTTGTACCATGCCTTTTGCTACATTTGCTGAACTTTACATTTTTTGTGACTCAGGCACTAAATGTTTCTAAATTAAAAAGTAGTATTACCAATATAATTTAAACATATGAGCTAAAATTGATAAAATATTGCAACATAAAAGTATTTTCTTTTAAACGTTTTTTGAACGTTTTTAACGTCTTTAAAAGATGTTTTTTTTAGGTCCTGTACCGACTGGGAAGTGCCATAAAACAATTTTGTAACCTAAAAATTTAAAACTAAAAAAACCCCGCTGCACAGTGAGTCATAAAAAATGGCAAAAAACCCCCCATAAAAAACTATTGCTAGAAAATAATTAATTAAATTATAATGTAACTAAATGCCACTAAAACACAATAATTAATTTTTGTGTGATTAATTTTCAAGATTTTACCAATTATATCCCTTTTCCCGAGACTTATTTAATTTATTTTATTTATCGGAAAACTCGTTTACAAAAATCTCGCTTTAGTGTCACTCTTTTAAGATATAGGTAAAAACAGTTCAAAATTTAATTTGAAGTCATAATTTTAAGAGGTTTGGTAATTTTTATCAACATTTTTGACAATAAATTTTTAATTTTAGATTTTCATTACAGATATTGTGTTTTTTTTGTTGTTGTTTTTTATAATAGTTTAATTGTTTGAACTTTCTCAAGACTTCTGGAACACGAGCGAACTTGGTTGGACATTGATGTAACAGTTGACAAAAAAAACACTGCAACAGGTCCAGGTAGAAAGTGCAAGGACTGGGAAGATTTAGGTGATAGAAGCAGAAGGTTTGAGGTAAGAATAAGTCAATTAAATTCAACCCAGTTTAAAAAATAATTTACACCCTTAAATATTATCTTGTTTAAGGTTGAAAATTGGCTGAACATACTGCTGAAGCATTGGCATCAGCTTCAATAAAATTAAATTTGTAGCACTTTTCATGTTCTCAAGTGCTACAAATTCTGAAAAAGTTAAAAGCACGGACATAAGTTTTCCGATAAAAATGAAAATCGACAATGCCTTGAGCTTAAAAATTCTTTAAAAGTGTGACCTTTCGAATGAAGAGTATCAAATTATAAAAAAATTCATCTATAATACATAATGCAAATATTTATCTTTCACTTCATGAAGTAAAGAATGAGAGGCACAAATGTTATCCTGAGGGTTTAATTCAGACAGAAATATCTGCATCAACTCCTCTAAAGGGTTTGTTTAATCATACTCTGACAAGAATATTAACTTTTACGGAAGACTCTATGATTGCTAAAAATGGGGGAAGATTTAAAGGTCTACTTCACTTTAAAAATGGTTTTGATGGTGCGTTTAGTCAAAGTGTCTATAATCAAAAATATACTGATACAAATATTGACGAGGCCCAAGTTAACAAGCAAAGTCTTTTCCAGACAGCTATTGTTCCACTTAAATTAACCATCATGAGCTAAAATGTATGGTTAAATAAGAAGCCCTCTAGAACACATTACTGTAGACCCCGAAATCTCCAATATCAGAAAGAAACAGAAGAATTGATAAGAAATAAATGTGACATTTTAATAGCAGAAATGAATAAACTAGTCAAATTAGAGGTAAAGTTAGAGCTAGAGGAAAGCAAACCAAATACGACTATCATATTTAAATTTAATCTAGATTTAACCATGTTTGATGGTATTTAATGATGTTTGAAGTGGCTAATGCTCTTACTTACACTTTGTTCTCGGATCTAAGCCCGTGAACTTAATAACCCAGCAACATAATAACCAAACAATGAAAAATTTCTTTTTTATCTTTGTGTCTCTATTCTGCATTGCTGTCTCAGATCTTTTGAATATATTTTATATTTAGGATATAAGTTAGATATATAATACTTTGCCAAATTCCCTGCTGAAAAAGCATTAGTAAAAACTAGAAAAAAGAATATTCAACTGAGATTTAGAGAGGAGCTAAGTCTTATAGTTGATATGCCCAAACAGGTTTTTAGCAACACTAACGATGGGAACACTGCAAGAAGGTCATTTGAAAATGCTGAAACTTTTGCTAATATAACGGGGGTGGCAGTAGATGTAATTATTAGATTGAGGATAATCCTAATATCAGTATGCTACTGTTATGAGTTAAACTCCGAAACTGTTTGCCAGTATTTCTATGAAGCAACAGCTCTTATACTCAAAAACTATTGCTATTATGTGATTCCCCAAACTGTTCATAAACTCTAAGGATATGGAGTGCAGATATCTGACGCATTTGAACTGCCAATTGGTTACTACTCTGAAGAGTTACTAAAGGTTTTGAATTGGGAAATTCGAAAAGCTAGATTGAAAAAAATACTTACCCCTGAAGTTTTATCACTTTTAATGCCGTAATAATGAAATAAATCTTTTTTATTAATACTAGGTTATCTTTTTTTTTTTTTGAAAAAAAAATTAGATAAGATAAATATTTAATTTGTATTTAATATTATAATAATATTTAATGGCATTTTTATTTTTTGAATTCAATTTTTATTTTAATTGATTTTACATAAAAACTTAAAACATAGTAAATTATAAATGTTAAGTTAATATATATTTAGTGCATTCATTTTTCTTAATAGAGATTTTGCATGGGTAAAACGTTCACTAAATTTTATTAAACGTGCTATGTGCTTCTGATGAAGATAAAGAGGTTCAAGTTTGCTTTTGTTGGTACTAGCCCATGCAATATTTGCATAATTAATATGGCTGTGAATAAGAGAGAAATATAATTGAGTTAGAATTTTTTTATTCAAAAAACCTCTTACCTTATATAAAATTTCTATACTTTTTGAAGTTTTGTTGCATAAATTTTCAATGTGAATTTTCCAAGTAAGGTTATCATCAACATAACACCTAAAAAATTTTGTAACATTTACTCTGTTTATTTCAACATTATCAATGAAGAGGGATGGCACTTTTTTAAGAATTAATTTTTTTTAGAAAGTGGATGAAAGAAAATCCAATTAGTTTTTTTAATATTAAGCGATAATTTGTTTGATTTAAACCAATAAGAAATCGTGTTTAATTCTAGATTCATAAGTTGAAACAGTGTAGGGATGTTATTATGTGATAAAAATAGGTTTTTTATCATCGGCAAACATTATTGTCTTTAATCTGAATACTTTAAGAAGATCGTTAACATATATGAGAAAAATAAGAGGTCCGAGAATTGATCTTTGTGGAACACTACAGGTAATCTTTAGCAAATTCATTGGTGATGGAGCGCCAACGGGTACAAATTGTTTGCGATTATTTAAATAACTTTTCAACCATTTAAGAACATTTCCAGTTATTCCGTAATGTTTAAGTTTTTTAAAAAGAATTTCATTGTCTATAGTATCAAAGGGTTTGGACAAGTCAATGAAGATGCCTAAGGTATAATCAGATTTTTCAAACGATTCAGTGATACAACGTGTTAACTGGAGAATTGCATGTTCTGTAGAGTTATTTTTTTTAAATCCATACTGATGGTTATATAACAAATGATTGTCAGTAAGATGTGTGTAAATTCTGTTATACACAATTCTTTCTAGAAATTTCGAAAAAACTGGAAGAGCAGATATAGGGCGATAGTTATAACCATTTGTTAGATCTCCTCCTTTGAATATCAGTGTAACTTTTGCTATTTTAAACTAATCAGGAAAAACTACTTGTCTTATAGAAGATAAAACAATCTTAAAAAGAATGTCTTTAATAACTTCGTTTGATTTTTTGATTGTTTTGCTATTTATATTATTAAAACCACTCGCTTTGTTTGGTTTCAGCATACTAAAAGCAGTTTCAAATTCCTCAAGTGATAATTCAAGATTATTTGTTGCTAAGGACGAGATATCAGCTTTTTTTTTTTTATTTGGAATTTTTTTTGCTAAATTTGGTCCAACTGAGACAAAAAATTTGTTTAGTTTAATTGCTATTTCATGAGAATCATATATGATTTCATCATAAATTTTAATGCCATTTTTTAAAGCGCATGATTTAGATTTAGTGTTACCAGTAATTTCTTTTAGAATTTGCCTTGTGTGTTTGGAACGATTTTCGTTTTGCTTAAGTAAATTAGAATAGTATCTTTTTTTTAATTCTTTCAAAAACTTTCGCATAATTTTTGTAAATGGTTTTTGCTTCAGTTGTCTTAGCTTTTAAATATTTAATGTATAATTTTTGTTTGACTTTTGAAGATTTTCTTAGGCTGTTCGTAATCCATGGCGATTTTGCATTTTTCGGTTTTTAGATTTATATTACGTTTTGGAAAGTTAGCATCATATATTTCATAAAAAGATTTTAAAAATTGGTTATAAGCTAAGTTAACGTCAGATGAAGTGTTAATATTTTTCCAATGAAGCAATGGCAGTTGCTCCCAAAACGATGATAAATTTGCTTCGTTGTAGATGCGTTTAAAAAAGATTTGTTTGCCAATTGGTATTTCATTTGGTTCTAAATTTATAGAGAAAAAAATAGGGAAATGATCGGAGGTGTCCTTTTCAATAATACCCTTTTTTTAGAGATTAAAAATATTGTTTGTTATGATGTTATTAATTAGCGAAACTATTTTTTCGGTGATTCTAGTTGGTTTATCTATTAATGGAAACATTTTATTTTTAAATAAATCGTAATAAAAATTTTTTATGGTGTACTTTATGTGGTATTCAAAACAATTTAAGATGAAATCACTAATTAAAAATTTTTTTTTATTTTTTTGGTCAGTTTTTTTATAATTGTTGTGATTAAATAATTGTTAAAACGTTCAATTACGCCAAAAGGTGGGCGATTGCAATAACTTAAAAATATATATTTATTTATTTTGGTTAAAATTTTGATTGATTAAACGCGAATAAGAGCGTTTTACGCGTCGAAGGCAGGCATAATAATTATTTTTAATAGCAAATTTAAATTTTTTGACCCAAAATAATTATAGTATAGATGCATCACATATTTATATAAATACGATATACGATACGTGATACGATAAATGCACATTTAAATATAACTTTTGCCGTTTTTTCATGTTTTTGACTCACTGTGCGCTGTGCGCGTTACGCGGGTTGACATTGCACTACTTCAATAACTAATTATAAATAAACTAAATAAACTACTTCAATAACTAATGCTTTTTTTTTTTTTTAATTTTAGTTTAATTTTTTCATTTTCGTAGTTTAATTATAATTTATTTATTTATTAAAAAAAAAATAGTTGTGGTTTTTTAACATAAGCAATGTTTAATTTTACTTTTTATGTTTTAAAAAAGGCAAACCTTTTTAATAACCTTAAATTTAAGATCTGAGAGATTCCGGTCAAATGATTCGCTAAATTTTAAATCAATGCATATATCAAACATAACACATTAATTTTAAAAAAATTAGAAAACTTATCTATATTACTATTCGTTTTAAATTTTTTATAATAATTTTTTGTATTTTTTTTAAATAGCTAAATGCACTTTTTTAAACAAACTTCGAAACTGGCCTAAAGAGCCTAATAATTATTATCTTTAGGAATGGTTTATATGGACGTAAAGTCTTCGAACATAAAGTCTTTATATTACAATAGTTAGATGATGTCTGTTATTTAAGTAGTATTGACTTAGATCCTTTAAAAGTAAATAAAAGCATCCAGACTGAATTTGCAGTGCGTTTCACGTTCATTTAAAAACGAATGTATTTATTGTTTATTTTATTTACAAATATAATATTATCATGATATTATTAATAAATAATCATTATGTATGTATTAAAACCATTGTGATAATGGTTTTATTATTGATATTAATAATAATGGTTTTAATATTGATGCATAATATGCATGTATTAATTTGTTAAATGTATTTTTGTAAAGATTGGTTATATAAATGTGTGTATCATAATTTAAAATAATTTTTTAAAGTCTTAATAATAAATTAATAATAAATATATTTGACTAACTATATGTTGAATAAATATATTTCAATTATAGGAAAAGTAATGGATAAAATAAAAAGAACAATTAGTGGAAAGCAAGATGATGAAGCTGGCATTGTTGCAGAGGTTGTAATTGTATTTATTTAATGATTTGATTAAATATATATAGTTAAACATTCCATGTTTTTCCCTAAAAACTTACAATAGTTTGTTACTAGCAAGCATTTAATAATTTAAAAAGTGCGTTTATTAAAATTTTTAAATTTTACTCTGACATATTTTTAAATCTGACATATTTAAATCTTGCAAAAGCCCTGGAATATAAAATTGCATTACACATTTCTGCTTAATACATTATTGTAATCATTATTGGCTGTGAATTTAGTTCAAAGGAAAGATTGCTTATAAACAAAGAAAATTGATATATATTTTAAAATAGCTTTTACATTTTATGGTTGTTTACAAATAATAGAATTACTTATTTCTTAACAAATCTAATCACATTAATGACTATAGTAATGGTAAAAACAAAAAAAAATAACAAAAAAACTATAAGAACAACATGAAAAAACTATAAAAACAACATTAAAAATAACAAAAAGTTAAGCAAAAAGTTACATACAGTTAAAAATTATAAAGGTTACAATGACAAAAGCCATAATTTTAAAAAGTATTATCCATAGTAAAATTTATTATTAATATAATAAATGGACAGTCTATTTCAAACACATGGTTAAACAATTTAAATTCATAAACTATTTTCATACAAATGTTTAAGGAATTCAGTGCGATGCTTGAGCAATTATTTGCTGTTCTGAAAGTCTAATTAAAAATAGTCATTAAGACTGACAGCCTTTGGAAAGATTTGTGTAATGTTGCAGGAAATATTTACAATTTCTTTAGAAACTAAAAAAAGAGGTATTGTCTTTAAAGTAAACTAACAATTTCTTTAAGTGAGAAACAAACAAAAGAGGTATTGTCTTTTAGGTAACCAACAAAGGAGGTATTTTCTTTGGAGGAATTGCATCAGTTTTATACTGCTGTACGGTTGCAACTAAATTTTAAGAGTCAGTCATGTTGATAAGCTGTTTATTTGTATCTTTTTTTTTCTTTCACTGAATCTATATTTATATAAGTCACATTTGAAGGGGTGAAAAACCAAAGAGTACAAGTGACTTTTTTTAAGATGTGAAAAAACTGTTTGAAGTTTAATTGATTAAGTTCTCCTAACATTTATTGGTGTATGAAGTATTTTGTATTGTTTCTTGTGACTCGTGAGATTTTTGTATCTCTTTACTATTAACATTTCAATGTATTAACCTCTCTGGTTTTGCACTTAACTTCATTAGAGTAAAAAAATCATATATAATTGTAGTTGGCTTCTCGCATATATGGTAGTGTTATTATACTCATTATCCATATGTTAGCAAAATTGTAGATAACAATTATTGAGTTTTCAGCTTTATATAGCATGTTATAAAACATTGAAATAATATCAAATATGTAATACACTAATAAAGTTATTTGATCCTCTTAATTTATATCTAATAATAATGGATAAAATATTTCTTGACTCAAAATGTTTTTTAAATCATCAAATAAGATATTTTATTTTTTTGCTATGTATACAAAATCTTTTCAGATAAATTTAAATCAGATTATTTTACAAACCTTTTTTTAGCAAATTGTTTTTAACTTTTTATATTATAATTTATAACTGACGTTGACCCGTTTTACGGGTCACTTACTGCTAGTTTCTATAAATAGACTTCTCCACTAATGCAGATATCTGATGCAACAACACTTAGCTGGTCAACAAGAATAAAGTGTTTCATCGCTTGTTTTTTATTTGGAATTTCCTTCTCAATTCTTGTAAGAATATATATTACTTTATTTTGTTGAACAATTTTTTATATTGATAGTAATAATAATAATAGTTATATGCATGGCCGGCGCAAGTGGGTTTTAATATCAAGGGGAGGGGGAAGGTGGTGCCATTACAATTTTTGCTCACCATAATAAAAAATTCTTTGTTTTTTGAAATTTGCTGACTGCCTAGTCGACATTTGCCGACTGTTTTGTCTAAAAGGGTCAAATTTCCCAACTAAATTCAATGACTAACTGCCCACACCCTCCTTCGCGCCGATCTTAGTTATATATATATATATATGTATATATATATATATATATATATATATATATATATATATATATATATATATATATATATATATATATATATATATATATATATATATATATATATATAAGACTAAATATATATATAACTAAATATATATATAAATATATATATATATATATATATATATATATATATATATATATATATAAACTAAATATATATATAACTAAATATATATAAAAGTATATATATATAGTTCTATGGTTTGTTGCATTTGGGAAGGGCGGAAGGAAAAAAGTGATTCTTACGCCAACACATACGTCACTTTTAATTACTTTTGACTTTCGTCCAACATTTGCCTGTTTCAGAAAGTTAAAACCATTAATTTAATTACAAATTAATAGTTTTTTTTAAAAACCACAAAAACGCAAATTTCATTGACCTGAATGTTTTTAAAACATTCTGAATGTTTTTAACAATATAAACAATGTTTTTATTTTTATTTTTTTTAATAAAATGTTTTTATTTTTAATTTTTTTAATAAAATGTTTTTATTTTTATTTTTTTTACTGTGAATCATGTGCGGAGTGTTGCTACATCGACTATATTATAGCCTGACTCGCTAGGGAGTGCTGCTACATCGACTGACAAATAGCCTGACTTGCAAGGGAGTGCTGTTATATCAACTTACAAATAGCCTGACTTGCAACAGAGTGCTGCTACATCTACTATCTTTTAGCCTCACTCATTTTGAACATCTGTGATTTTTCCATTGTAAATTCATCAACTCATAAACTTCATTAACTTGTAACCTTTTAGGGCAATTATTTTGTTAAATGTAGATGGGAACACACTATAATATACAAGCACAACTTACTCAGATGTATGTGACAATACCCTTCCCCCCCCTCTCTCTCCTTATTAAAAAATTTCAATAAAATCCAAAAACTTATGAATTTTTTTTTTTATTTTGTAAAAATTACCATTGCAATCTTATCTCTTTCTCAATCCCATTTATTTGTAATACTGTCTGTAGTCCATCACTTTGTATTGGGTATGTAATCAATCACTTTGTATCAGGTATGTAATCCATCACTTTGTATCGGGTATGTATAAACCATGAACAAAACGTTATTAAAAGTAAATGCTCATTTTTATTTTCAAATAAGTATCAAATAGATTTTTTAGTATAATTTTATCTTTTAGATATAGTTAGCAATAAGATCAAATATTTTATTTTGTTCACTTAAAAATTGTTTCTTACAAAAAAATAACTTCACAAATAAAAGTGTGTTGAGTTTAAAGACATGCAGCCTCTAAATAATTTTCCTCAAATAAATTGTTTTAGCTTTTCTCTGATGGAGTGATGCATTCAAAGCATTCTTATTTTACAACATACTTATAGCAGCATCAGAATCAGACAATTATTTGAGTCTTATTTTTTACTTTGTTTAGTCACAAAATAAGGAAGCATCTTATTTAGGATATCCTAATTATAAGGTACACCTAATGATTAAAAACAGTTAAAATATATTAAAATAGTTAAATCAAATTAGTAAAATTAAGTTGAATTAATAGAGACCTTATAATGAAAAATACAATAAAAATGCAATTAAATAATGTAACAAATGTTTTAAAAAGATAAAAGAACCGGTAATGTTAAAAGGAACTAGATTGAAATTGTCATTTTTACATGGTTCATTTGTTTATTAATAGTGGGTTTTTCCCACTCTATGTACATGCTTTCTTTGAGTTTAAATATAAATTTGTTGGAGGCCGAATCCAAAATTAAAAAATTAGCATGATTAAAACTATTAAAACAGCTTTCATTTGAATGAATGTGTTTATAAATGTTTGAGTTTTTATCCCTTTTTGTGGTGCTTGATTGTTTGTGTCTTTAAATGGCGAGTAATTTCGCCAATATAATAGGATTTACAGCCTGTGCATTCAAATTTATAGACAACGAATGAATTAAAGTCTGTAGGAAATGGATTTTTTGCAGAAAAAAATTTTGAAATTTTAAATGAAGTAAAAACCAATCTTACAGTGACTAATTTACAATATCTTTTAATGATTGCGTTTAGTCTTAGTTTAGTTAAATTAGATATTTTTCCAATATAAGGAAGCTTAAAATATTGATAATTTTGAAGGTTTTCCAAGCGCAATGAAATGTCGATATTGGTGTTTTTAATATAAGAGCTATGGATTTTCTTAATCAACCAAGAGGGGTACAAGTTGTGTTTGAGAACTTCCTTTTTTTGAGACCAAACAAAGTAATGTATATATATATATATATATATATATATATATATATATATATATATATATATATTATAAAAAATATTAGTATAAAATATAGTAAAAAGTATATATTATACATAAATACAAGAAAGATATGGTTGGTGGTCCTCTCCTTGATCTGGTCTTTATAGTAGATAAGGGCACAAATAAAAGGGGCAGTAACTTTTTAGAGACCTTCATTATGGTTCCAATGAAGGTCTTTAAGTTAATTAAGATATTTAGGTACTAATATCTAAATATCTAAATTAATTTCAAAATGAAAACATTATTTCTTTAAATTCTATTTTATTATAGGTAATCAATGTACCCTTCATAAAGGCCAGTTAGCAGATTAGAGGGGCATTGGTTTCTAGTAACACATTTAACTGTTGATAATTGAAAAATAGGATTATTTAAAAAATGCTGGCATTGACAAGTTTATAATGTTTGCATTTTCAGTTGGGTCTAATGGACTTATATTCTGTTAATCTTAGATCAAAACAAAGTGTTAGATAAATTTATAAGCATCTCAAAATGACTGAAAATTGGACTTTTTAGGCAGGTGGACATTTTGCTTTTAGATATATTTGAGTTCTTAACTGCAACAAGGTGCCTATATTTTGCCCATTTATTGCAGACAATAGTAGCTAATCAGAAAACTTATCTGTAAAGACTTGTGGATGAATAGAATAATGCTACAGTTAGTTTCTTTTTGGCATATTTTAGCAATTTAAAGATTTTTTCCAAAGTTTTTTCTAATTTAACACAAGCTAATAAAAACCATGTTTTTAAAGAGAGAACTATCCTGAAAATAGTTCTAGAAAAAATGAGACTCTTATTGAAAGTAAGAAAAAAGTTATACAGGTCTAAAGTAGTCTGTTTTGACTATTTATAAATCAAGAGGGGCCACTGTGTCATGTTTTTAAGGCTATAGTTTGAGCCATTGTACTTGGAAGTCTGAAATTTCAAGTTTAACCTTTCTACATGATGCACATAACAGTATGTAAAAATCAGGAAAATCAGATATGACCCACAAAGTTTTCTTCAAATTGGTTGAAGTATAATGATTTGACCCAACTACATACAACACAACTACATGGTATTCTTGTAACATAATTTATTAATTTTAGATCTCAAGCAAACTCTCTTTTCCTCCCTTTGACTTCTTTTTTTTTAGGTTTTTCTGTGAATGTAGGGTTGTTTAGATCCGCCATGTTTTTAAGAAAATAAGTTGGTTATGTGACTTAAGATTTATTTTAACATTTTTTTAGCTTTAAGTAACTAGGGCAACTGCATTTTTTACTAAGTAAACGATGGACAACTATGGTTGTTTCAAAATTGCCCTTTTTTTTAAATGACTATTGAACTTTATAACAGTTTTTTCAAATTGAAATAACTTAGTACCAGTTTATCATAAAAATATCTTAAACTTGAAATTTTCAAAAGGTGGACATCTGCAGTTTAATTTATTTTTCTTCATATATATATATATATATATATATATATATATATATATATATATATATATATATATATATATATATATATATATATATACCGGAATTAGGAAAAATGAGGTCCGCAATAATTTGTAAACCTTAATCATGATATCATACCATTGCACATTGCACAGTGGGCTAGAATTCACTCAACAAAACTAGTAACTTGTTATATATAAAAAATTAAAGACCATTTTTGCACTTTTTACTAATTTGAAGATTGCAGTTTCAATGTAATTAACATTAGTTTTGAATACCTAAATGTTTTTATGCAGTTCCAGGGCTATATTTCATAAAACTTCTACATAATCCATATAAAAAAGAACCTAAAACTTCAGACATCCAAAGTATTCGAATATATAAGTGACATTTTAACTGAACAAAGTAATTCAAAATACGCCGTCATTTGAAATCATTTTATTTGAAACAAGTTACATGCAAAATAGCGTTGCAAGAGCTTATTTGGAAGATAATGTTAAATTATTTTCTTTGTTAAATTATGCAAAAAAAAAAAAAAACATTATTGTGAACCTTATAATTCTTTCCTTATTTTTTGTGCAGCTGCAAAAACTTGTGATTAAAAATTTTATGTAATTTGTAAAGGAGTGGGAAGTGTTTATCCACCAATTTTTTAACTTTTTTTTTCTGCTGTAACATAATTCACTTTGGAATTATCATTAATGCTTCCCAAACTGTTATTTATAAGAGAAGCAAGTGTTGCATTTTGTGCAACCAAACTTATTCCAAATTATGATTCAGTTGGAGTTGGAAAAGTAGGACAGCATTACATTTTTTAGATTTTCTAAAAGGCTGGAGATACTCTTAATTTTTGTCATTATTGTAAGTATCTAAACATTTTTTATCCCTCAAAGTTTTCACTAACAAACCTTTTTTTTACAAATGGACTCTTTCAACATTTTTTCTTATTTATCTTTTTGTTTTACAAAATTTGATCTTTGCATGATATATTTTAAACATGCAACACAATCATTTCTAGTTCCATCTACCAATTTTGGTAGATGGAACTAGAGATGAGAGCTGAGAGCAACCATGATAGTACTTTTATAAAAGAGAAAGAGATGTATCCTTATGATAATGATACATCACCTAAGGGTATATACATTAATATATAAATTAGTAGAAAATCGCTTATCCAATTTTTCTCATTCTTTATTGATGAAGCACTGTTTAAATGAAAAAAGTTTGATAAGTGATTTTTTACTAATTTATATATTTATGTATATACCTTTAGTTGATATAGCAGCACTCCTTTCAGTTCTACCATTTAGTCAATAAATGTATGTACTGAAGCCCCTGACAGCAGGCTATATCAGTATGACATCAGACTCTAAACATGCAATAAAAGTTTCTCTCTCTCTCTCTCTCTCTCTCTCTCTCTCTCTCTCTCTATATATATATATATATATATATATATATATATATATATATATATATATATATATATATATATATATATATATATATATATATACACACAAGGATTGTCCCAGAACTGTTTAGCATAACAAAGAAAACAGGAGTTTTGAAAAAATTTATTTTTAATTCTCAATATAGTCCCCTTTTAGCTCGATACACTTTTCCCAGTAATGTTCAATTGCTTCAGTACCTTGTTTATAGTAAGAACCATCGAACTCTGCAAAATAGCCATAAACCCCAGAGTACATCTTTATTTGTAAAAAATCGTTCCCCACCAAGCCATTTTTCAAGTTTGGAAATAGAAAATAATCTGAGGGGGCTAAGTCTGGTGAATAGGGTGCATGAGGAAGCAATTCAAACTTTAATTCATTAATTTTAACCATGGCAATAAGATTATGTGTAAACCGGTGCATTGTCTAGATGAAACAACACTTTCTTCTTTGCCAAATGTAGACATTTTTTCTTGATTTCTTCACTCAAATGCTGCAATAAGTTTGCATAAAATGCGCTGTTGATGGGTTTTCTTTTTTGAAGGTAACCAATGAAAATTATCCCAGACGCATTCCAAAAAACTGACGCTATAACTTTTCTAGCTGATTAAGTTGTTTTTGCCTTCTTCGAAGTCGATTCTCCCCTTTTGGTACATTGTTTCAACTGCTCTTTAGTTTCAGAAGTGAAATGATAAACCCATGTTTTATCCATAGTTGTAAATTGATGCAAAAACTCAGCGTTATTTTTGTGAAACATCACCAAACAATTCATCTAAACATCCTCATGACATTGTTTTTGGTCGAAACGCGGGGTTAAAGTAAACGTGGCACTCATCGTGCGCACAGGTTTTTCATGCCCGAATTTTCAGTTAATATGCGATGTGCAGGACTTATTGATATGCCTGTCGTATCAGCTAGCTTGCGCACTTTCAATCAACAATCGTCCAGTATGATTTTGTGGATTTTCTTAACAATTTCTGACGTAGTGACCTCATTTGGTCAACCACTGCGGGGTTCATCTTGACAGGTCATATGGCTCTTTAAACTCAGGAATTTCACGGTTGCAAATGAGGGAGCAGACTTCCCTAGAGTAGAATCTAGTTCACTTTTGATATCGGTTGGGCTAAGACCTTTTAAATAAAAATATTGAATGACAAAACAATGAACAATTGTCTCCATATTAAAAATTTACTGAAACATTCACTATTATTGGTTGCTAATCTGAAAAGGAAAAAAAAAAAAAAAATTAAATTTCACAGTTAAGCTTTCAAAGGTTAATGCTTTTAGCTATGGTTTTTTTTTTCAAAATTTTTGTGTTTTCATTGTTGGGCTAGGTAGTTCTGCCAACCCCAAACAGTTTAGGTTGGCAGTTAAATCAGCATTTCGGAATGTCGATCCTATTTCTAAAGACTATATATATATATATATATATATATATATATATATATATATATATATATATATATATATATATATATATATATATATATATATATATATATATATATATATATATATATATATATATATATATACATGTTATATATATATATATATATATACATGTTATCATGTTATATGTCTTGGTAATGGCATTAATTTCATATTAGGGCAGATGAGGTTTTATAGCTAGTGGTGAAGAAAACTTACTTAGAAGAAAGTCACTTGATATTAAACTCTCTTCCTTTCCGTCCCTCCCCCCCCCCTCCTCCTCCTCCTCCTCTCCTATTCGTTGTGGATTAAATGATTAAGACTAAATGGAGGACGCAAAACTAGTCATAAACCTCATAAACCTGGAGTGGTACCATTACAATAATACTAGTTATTCCTGATATACAAAACAAGGTAATATTAGGATAGCATCTGGTTGAAAAATTACAACAAAAAACTAACAGCAATGCCACCTGCATCTTTAATAATGCGCAACATTTTATTTGTTGCAGTGATTTTAAAAACTTCACTAATACAAACTTTAATTGAAAAATTCTTTTGCTGTTGTGTTTGAGTGAAATAAATCTTACTATTAAAATAATTACAGCAAAGGTACTTGTAGGTGGTATAAAATAGTTTTATTAACAAAAACTCTAATAATTATTAACTAGTTGCCTAATTGAATGCTACTTTTTTGTAGTTTCAATTATGGGAATAAGTTCGCTGTAAAATTTTCGTTTTATTTAAGGGTGCATTTCTTTTCTTCAAAAGTTTAAAGCTGTTTGGTGTTTTTTATACATTTGGAAACATCGCATCTTTAGCAAGGTAAATGTTAATTTTGCAGTTTTCAGAATCCATTATGTATTTTGTTAAATTTTTATATATTTGTTTAACAATTTTATTATGACACTATAATCAAGTATTTGAACAAGATGATGCTGTAATAGAAATATCAGATAATAACTTTTTGTTTTGTTCAAGATTTATATATAACTGACTTGAGTGCAAAAACCATGAAGTTATTAGGGTAGAAAAGTTATGTAAAAAATAGAAAACAAATTTTGATAGGAACAATATTTAAATGCAACAAGTTTAGCAAAAATGATAGAAGTAAAAAAAAAATTGTAATTCTGAATTTTCAAATTTTAAACAGTTATGTTGCAATTTTACAATTCAAATTAACTCTCTCTCTCTCTCTCTCTCTCTCTCTCTCTCTCTCTCTCTCTCTCTCTCTCTCTTTATATATATATGTGTGTGTGTGTGTGTGTGTGTGTGTGTGTGTGTGTGTGTGTGTGTGTGTGTGTGTGTGTATATTTGTATATATGTATATATATATAATATATATTATATATTTTATATGTATATAATATATTATATATATTTTATATATATATAATATATATATTTTATATATATATAATATATATATTATATACATATATATATATATATATATAATATATTATATATATATAATACTACCAATATATATATATATATATATATATATATATATATATATATATATATATATATATATATATATATATATATATATATATATATATATATATATATATATAGTAATATTATATATATAATATAATACTACTATATACAGTTTTCTTCGTTTAGCCAGCGCTTTCGCGCTCGCCCACACACTTGCAAAAGCTTACATAAGAATGAGTATATATTAATTAATAAAATAATAAATTGTAATAACTTAAAAAAATTTATTTTAATTTGCTTAAATTTATTTAGTGTATATTAGTATACAATTTTTAAAATGTTTTAATTAATTAAGAACAAAATATCCACAGAGCCCCCTAGAGGGAGAGGGAAAAAGAGAAATACATGCACTGAGTGCCAAGGTATTAGAGGTGCCCTAAAAGGAATGACAAAAAAGAAATCATAGCCTTAAAATAAATTTACATAGTGATGTGCAAAGCAAATAACTGGTTTTCATTATATTACAAGATTATTAAAGAATTATAGTTTTAAAATAATTTAGTTTTTTAATAAATTATTTAAGAAACAAGTTATTTAAAACTATATTATAACATCAGGTCTTGTCACAAAGAACCACTGTTGAAGAAATTAGATCTTGCTTTACAATCTTTCAAACTCAAGATATTCAGCTCAGGTTGTTGCTATAAAACTAATTGCAAAATGACCATGTAAAGCTTCTGCTGCTATAAAGCTGTTACTTTACCTTCAACCAAAACATCGACCCATGATTATGAGCAGATGACTTGTCTTGGCAATGAAACAAATTTTTTGCAATGCGAATGATGATAGCAAAATCCCTATGAACCTGGATATGTTCGTCGAACATAAGCTTGAAATTTTCAACATTGAGCTCATTCCATTCATCAAGTTCAATTTAAATTTAAGAAAAACAGTTTTGTTAAGGTTCTCTTTAATCTGGTTAAAAGATCAAGAACAGTGATGGATCCAGGTTTTTTGGTGTTTGAGATAAAGGGGGTTACAAATTTTATATGCTCATAATTTTTGAATGCTGAGAGATGATACTATGAAACTTAAAATTTATCGATGAATATAAGTTTAGTTGAAAATGGTACAAATAAAAATTTATCAACTTGTTGCTGCCCCTTGCATATGGCGTTGGGGAAGGGGATAAAGTCAAAGGGCTTTTTCATTCCCAGCCTCCAATCGTCGCAATTTTTTGGAAAGCCTTATTATTTGACATAGGTATAAACATACAAATGTTTGGAGTTTGCTCGATGTCTGGAAGTTAGCTATCTAAAATGCCAAAAATCCTGGATCTGTCACTAATCAAGAACCAGTTAAAACAATATGGAAGATATTTTGCATCTTAATAGTTTGAAGTAGTCTTCCTTTTTCACTTCTCTAAACACTTTAGACTTTCTCAACCAAATATACTCAAAGGGTCTATAGCCTATTTTCCAATGCAATGAACCTGTCGCAAAAGGCGAATGACCTTTAAGTAAACTAAAATTGATTGAAAAAATGATTGTACCCCACCATAAAGCAAAAGATTTAAGAATGTGTATCGGACATACATATATAAAATAAAGTGAATACAACTCTGTAGTAAGATGACTTTGTAATAATAACAATTTTTGTTAGTAAAATATGGATGTAAGTTAATAGAATTTAAAATAAAAACAATTCTCCAGAAAACAGATGTCTGTTCTATTGCTAGAAATCATTGTAAAAAGGTTTTGTCTAACACCAAAGCTCACTTTTCTCAGCTCATAAAATCTCATATTTTATCACAAAAATTAGCTTCTTGTGACTTCTGGAGAATCTTTAAAAGTATCAATAATAAGGGCAAATCTGTTATTCCACCTCTCTTGTATGGTTCAGACTTCACCTCACCTAAAGACAAAGCTGAATTGTTTGCAAAGAACTTTTCATCAATATCAACTCTTGATTCCACTTGTTGCGTTCTACCTGATATAGCCATCGAATAGGTTGATCTATTGCTTTACATTTGTATCACTCAAGCTTCTGTATCAAAAGTGGTTTCCTGCTGTCATCTATACTTCTGTATCAAAAGTGGTGTTCTCTGGAGCTGTCATCTATACTTTAAAAACTATTTAACAAGTGCTTATCAGAGTCTTGTTTTCCTGCCTGCCGGAAAGCGACATTTGTTATTCTTATTTTCAAAAATTTTTGAGAGCTATCTGACTCATCTAACTACTGTCCCATTAGTTTTCTTCCTATTATAAGTAAGGTTTTTGAATCTTCAATTAACAAACACTTAATCTCTCATCTTGAATATAATAACTTTTTGATCATCAATATGGATTTCAATCTTCTCATTCTACAGCTGATTTGCTAACAGTAATAACCGATAGGTTTTATTGTCCATTAAATGGTGGAGAGGTTAAGGTATCGCTCTTGTCATTTTTAAAGCTTTTGATAAAGTTTGGCATACTGGTCTTTGTCATTAGCTTTTTTTTTACAGTGTATCAGGTAACTTCTTTAAGATTATTGAATCCTTCTTTTCCAATTGTAGTATAAAAGTTTGTTCTCGATGGACAGCACTCTTCTTCATATCCTGTAACTTCAGGGGTTTCTCAAGGTTCTATCCTTTGCCCTATGTTCTTTTTAATTTACATTAACGAACTTCAGGATATTCTCACATCTTAGGTGGTGTTGTTCGCTGATGATACTACCATTTATTCTTGTCTTGATAAGAAGCCAACACTCTATGATTGCTTAGAGGGAGCATTTAAGCTTGAAAAGGATCTCACTTTTGCTACAGCATGGGGCTCACAGTTGCTGGTGATTTGCCTGGTTTTTTTCCTCATACATTAGTTCTTTGGAATTTGCTTCCTTCATCTTGCTTTCCTGGTTCATATAATTTAAAATCTTTTAAGTTGTCTGTTAATCGTTATCTTGCTCTACAAACTTCATCTTTTCTCTTCCAGTAACCTCCAACTCTTATAATGGTTGCTTTCAGCCTTGTTGGAAGCAAAGATTTGAAGAAAAGAAATTATATATATATATATATATATATATATATATATATATATATATATATATATATATATATATATATATATATATATAAATATATATATATATATATATATATATATATATATATATATATATATATATATATATATATATATATATATATATATATATATATATATATATATATATATATATATATATATATATACCCATAAGTAATTAATTATTTAAGTGTCAACAATAAAAATGAATTTGTTTATGTTAAACTTTATTTCTAATCAATTATATAATCTCCATTCTTATCTAGGACCTTTTGCCATCTTGTTGGAAGAGTTTCCATTCTATGCTCATAAAATTCTGTATTCTTTGAAGAAAAGTATGCTTCCGAGTGAGTTTGAATATCAACGACATTTTTAAAATTTTTATTCTTCAGGGAATGTTCCATGGACCAGAATAAATAAAAATTGGATGGTGCTATGTCTAGAAAATATGGTGGATGTGGCAATACCTCCCAGTTTAGCTGTCTTATTTTTTCTTGGATTAATCTTGTTGCATGCGGAATTATCATGTTGCAATATGGGTCAGGGTAACAACGTCAGTTATTGCCATGTCTAATAACATCTGTCCAAAAACATCCGAAATTTTATTGGTGTTTAATACTTTTAAATTATCAAAGTGTAATAACATCTGTGCAACTACATCTGTAGATTTTAAGTTATTTTTAAGATAAATTAACTAATAATGCATTGTTTTAACCAGATGTAGTTACATATAGATTTTTTTCAGATGTAATTACATCTGGAAAAAATAATTAATAATGCATTATTTTAACCAGATGTATTTATACATAAGAATTTTTTCAGATGTAACTACATCTGGAAAATAAACTAATAATGCATTATTTTACCCTGATGTAGTTACATAAAGAAATTTTTTCAGATATAACTACAACTGGAGAGAATTTTTCCAGATGTTATTGGACTTGGAGAAAAATTACCAGATGTAGTAACATCTTTCTAAAGATGTTTTTAGAGGTCGTTGAATTTTCAGATAATGTTGGACAGATGTTATTTAAGTAAAAGAAAAATACAGATAATCTTAGACGATCTAAGACAGATGTTGTTGGACAGATGTAGTAATCTTTTACCTTGCAATATTACTCCTTTTCTGTAAACCAGAGCTGGTCTTTTTACAACAATTGGTTGTGTAATCTATCCAATTGTTTGCAATACAATTCAGCTGTAACTGTTTCTCCTGGATTCAGTAGTTCAAAATGAATTATGGCACCACAGTCCCACCAAATGCGCAATAACACCTTCTTTAAAGTGAGGGATGGTTTAGGAGTGGTTATAGCGAGTTGACTTGGAGAAAGCCATTGATTGGTGCGCTTGTTGTTGTTGTACAAAACCCATTTCTCATCACTAGTAACAATCCTTTGTAAAAACGGATCATTTATTTGTCTGCACAAAAGAGATGTGCAAGTTGTAAGCTGTTGATCTTTGTTCATCTCCGAAAATAGATGTGGGACCCATATATGTCCTCCCTGAAAACCTTCCCAATTTCCTGAAGATGTCTTTGAACTGTTGACCAAGTAGCCTGAATAGTGTTTGCTATTTCCTGGATACTTAGCTTGGAAATAGTTTCCACCAGTGTTTTTAAAGCGTCATTGTCAAACCCTATCGGGCACCCACTTCGATCGCTGTCAAAAATTTTCTAAACCAACGTTGACACTTATTGACTTTCAATACGTCTCCACACACACCACAAATTTTCTTTGTTGCAACTATTGCATTAACACCCGACCGAAAATGAAACAGCATGCAATGACATAAATGTTCTGCAGTTGGTTGATTGTCCGCCATTTTATTCTTGAGGAATAATAAAAAGTTTATATTTAAATTTAAAAATTGAAGGCCATAAATTATAATATGGGTACCCCTAACATGAGGTCTTTTGTAACAATAAAACAATATAATTAACAATAACAACTAAGTTACAAAATAGTTCTTAAATAATCATTCAGTTTTTGCAAATTTAATTTCAAGTTTACAATCTTAAATGAATTCAAATTATACTGGTAACTATTCCAGCTATTTATTTTGAGTTATCTCAACCTTCTCATCACACTTTTTATTTATTGAAATTTATTTATCTTTATTGTAATTATTTGTTTTTCAAGTAAGATAAGTTTTATTTAAAAAAAGTTCAATAATTTTGTTTCAATTCATTTCTTTTATTTTTTATTAACTTTAGTCATAACTTTTTAAAACTTATAAAGTGTTCGTTGCTCTTATGCTTTTTAGTCTAAATTTTAGCGCGATTATTAAGTTTTAAAATTTAATATTAATTTATTTTATTATGTAAAACCGTTTATTTACATGTTTATGTCTGATTAAATATCATTTAAGATCAGAATAACACGAAAGATTAGTCCTAGTATAGTTACATTATGATTTACACTTGTGGAGAAGAAACAAATTATTTTACAAAAATATTAATTAAGAAACATATTAAACGTTTTTTAAATTGAAAACAAGTTAAGGTTTTTATTAGAGCAAATAAAAGTAAGAAACGCTACAGCATTGCACAAAGAAAGCTCAATAGTCGTAATATGCCTAACAGAAAAGTTATTGAATTATGGAGGTTTAAATCTTTGGCTTATGGAGGTTTAAATTGGCTTTCAAAAAAATGATTTTCAAATAAAATGAACTTTGTGTAGAGCTTTTCAAAATTGTTTTGATAAAAATAAAGGCTGTACTAAATTAGCAACATACACGTTTTTAAGCCGAACACCAGTTATAAAAAAGAATAGTTTTTCAAATCATATTTTACGTTTTTATACGCAATCCTCTGACGGAGGATTGCGTATAAAAACGCATTAAAATTACAATGTTAATCATGCGTATTAAACACATTAAATAGTCAATTCATAAATTTGTTATTTACTTACATAAAGTTTAATTGCTATATTCTATAAAAATTATTGTCTAAAACTATGCTCTTATAAAGCAATACTTTTATAACCAATGAATCATTAACACTTTTGTAACAGGATGCAAAGGTATAAAGACAAAATTTTGTCGACCTGATGTCAGGTAACCCAGTAGGCACGTGTTGTCTGTCGGACGACTCATGGGTGTCCATACCTCTGTAAGACATTCAAGGAACATCCTCTGAATGACACATGCCCACTGGGAAGTACGAGACTGTTGTACTGATCTGAAATTCTTTGGATATCTGGGCTGCATTATTTGCATGTTGTTTAAAAAATCAAGTCAAACACTAAAGTGAGTCAAAAGTTGAACTTTTGAGCTTAAAATTTTGAACAAAGTTTTATGATGATGACTCAAAATTATTTTGGTTATTAATTAAATATTGCATTAGTATTCCATAAACCAATAGATAAGAGAATTGTAGAGTTGGAAAATGTTATCAAGAGTACAAAAATGCTGTGTACAAGTGTATACAAATCTGTTTTCTGACTGGTTAATAAAATTTTCTGCTAACTATGAAAGTTTTTGCCTAGGAGGATAGTAGCTAAATGCAGTTTGCATCTGCCAATGATGAATACTTTTACTGAGACACCATCTTTAGCTTTACTCAATAAAAAGCTGCAAGGCACTGGAGTATTTTAAATCAGAGTTAACTTCTTTTCATTGCCTAAATACAAGCAAGTTCTACAATGCAGTAAGTTATGTTATGTAAATTATATTTGTATATATACTTTTTAGCACGTGCTTTTTAATGGGTCCATTGAAACAACTTAAAAATATGTTCAAAGAAAAAAGATTGATTGCTACCATAGTAATGCTTGTAAGTTTAATTTATAATCGTTTTATTGCTTTTTTTTTTTTTTTCCAACCTTTTTTATCCTTTTTTTTTTTGTTAATTTTTTTAATTTTAATTAGTATCTTTAGTGGGTTTTTTTTTGTTGTTGTTTTTTTAATAACCTTTTTATCTTATATGTATGTATATGTATATGTATATATATATATATATATATATATATATATATATATATATATATATATATATATATATATATATATATATATATATATATATATATATATATATATATATATATATATATATATATATATATATATATATATATATATATATATATATATATATATATATAGAAAAAATATTGAAAGAACCATAAAAGGTCACAATTTTGCATTGATTAACAAAAATGAATTTCTTAAAGAAAAAAATACTGAAAATTGTAATTGCAAGCAAAAAATCCACTGCCTTGTGAATGGCAAATGCTTATCATTAAAATATTATTTACAAATGCAGTGCTTCCTCACAAAACAACCCTGATAAATAATTTATTGACTTAACCGAGTGCGAATGGTAAAAACGTTATGCCGACCACACACTATCTTTTAAACATAAAAAATACTCAAGAGACTATGCTGTCAAAGTATATTTGGCAACTAAAAGAAAAAAATATTAATTTTAAATTAAACTGGTCTATCCTAAAAACTGTGCCTGCTTACAACAACATTTCAAAAAAATGTTGACAATGTTTAAAAGAAAAATTTGAAATTATTATTCATTTCGATCGAGAAAATATATTTAAAACAAAAAGTCTGAATTAATTTTAATAAAATAATTATAGGTTCCTTCCTGGTTGCAAAATAACAGCAGTTATTACATAATTAGTTATAACGATTCTCAACTTCCTTTGAAATATTTTTTCTATAATTTGAATTTTTTTGATGTTTAGACAATGTTCCTGATGAACCTACTGATGGTGAAACAAATTATAGAAGAAAATAATTAGATAAATGTTTTTACAAATTAATATATATATATATATATATATATATATATATATATATATATATATAGTTTGTTGCATTTGGGAGTACGGAAGGAAAAAACGATTCTTATGCTAACAAATACGTCACTTTTAATTACTTTTGACTTTCGTCCAACATTTGCGTGTTGTCAGAAAGTAAAAACCATTAATTTAATTATAAATTAATCGTTTTTTAAACAAACCGCAAAAAACACAAATTTAATTGATCAGAATGTTTTTAAAACATTCTGAATGTTTTTAACAATATAAATAATGTTTTTATTTTTATTTTTATTAATAAAATGTTTTTATTTTTTTACTGTAAATCATGCGTGGAGTGTTGCTTCATCGACTATCTTATAGCCTGACTTGCAACAAAGTGCTGCTACATCGACTGATGAATAGCCTGACTCGCAACGGAGTGCTGCTATATCGACTGACAAATAGCCTGACTCGCAACGGAGTGCTGCTACATCTACTATCTTTTAGCCTGACTCGCAAAGGAGTGCTGCTACATCGACTGAGGGTTTGGTTGGGGCAGGCAGTCTATCAATTAATAAAAAAAAAAATTCTGGTCTTGCATTTTAATTTTTACTTTTTGTCAACAAAATACAAAAAAAACTTTATGACAACATATAAGAGTTTATTAAGGGCAAATCTGGTTTTCCACCTTTTTTGCATTGTTCAGATTTTGTTACCTTAACTATAAATAAAGCTGAATTGTTTGCTAAGAACTTTTCATTAATTTCATCTCTTGGTTCCACTAATCACATCCTACCTGATATTGCCGACAAACAGGTTGATTGGTTGCTTGACATATGTATCACTACAGTTTCTCTATCTAAATTGATTTCCTGCTTAGATTTTTCTACAGCTTGTGATCCTGACAACATACCTGTTTTGGCCTTGCAGAAGTGTTCTCCGGAGCTATCGTCTTTACTTTCTAAACTAATTAACAAGCGCTTATCAGAGTCTTGTTTTCCAGCCTGCTGGAAAGCGGCATCTGTTATCCCTACTTTTAAAAATTCTGTACTGAGTGATCTGACTGATCTAATTACCATTCCATTAGTCTTCTTACTACCATAAGTAAGGTTTTTGAGTCTTTCATTAAGAAACACTTAGTCTTATATTGAATAACTTTTTTTCTGATTATCAATATGGATTTTGATCTTCTTGTTTTACTGCTAATTTAGTAACCGTTATTTTGTATAGATTTTATAGATTTGGATAGGTTAGGGCCATCGCTTTAGGCATTTCTAGAGCCTTTGGCATGCTGGTCTTTTTCATAAGCTCTCTTCTTACAGTGTTCAGGTAACATTTTAAAGATTATTGAATCCTTTCTTACTAATCATAGTATAAAGTTGTCCTTAATGGACAGCACTCTTTTTCATTTACTGTAACTTCAGAAGTTCAATAATTTACATTAATCTCCCAGAAATCCTTACATCTAAGGTGGCATTGTTTGCTGATGATGATGACAACTATTTATTCTTGTCTTGATAAGAAGCCAACACTCCCTGATTGCTTGGAGGGGGCATTTGAGCTTGAAAAGGATCTCACTTCCGCTACAGCATGGAAATTTTGAAATTTGCTCCTTTCATCTTATTTTCCTGATTCGTATAATTTGCATCTTTTTATATAGTCTATTAATTTTTATCTTGCTTTATAAACTTCATCTTTTCTCTTTCAGTATCTTCCAACTCTAATAGTGGTTGCTTTCAGTCCTGTTGGAAGTGAAGATGTTTAGAATATATATATATATATATATATATATATATATATATATATATATATATATATATATATATATATATATATATATATATATATATATATATATATATATATATATATATAGAAATATATATATATATATATATATATATATATATATATATATATATATATATATATATATATATATATATATATATATATATATATATATATAGAAATATATATATATATATATATATATATATATATATATATATATATATATATATATATATATATATATATATATATATATATATATATATATATATAGTAATTCCGGTCTCGCATTTTAATTTTTACTTTTTGTCAACAAAATATGGAAAAAACTTTCGGACAACATATAAGAGTTCTATATATATATGTATATATATATATGTATATATATATATATATATATATATATATATATATATATATATATATATATATATATATATATATATATATATATATATATATATATATGTATATGTATATATATATAATATATATATATATATATATATATATATATATATATATCTTCTTATTTTCTATATATATCAACAGTCAACAGCTTTAAAGCAGCAATTGATTGCTGGATGAGCAGCAATCAATCAATTTGTCTGTCAAAGTGTGGCTGATAACACACTTACTGGCTCTGCCAGTTACAGCATTTACTACTAACTTACTAACATATAGATATATATAGAAAATAAATAAATTTCAAAACTTCAAGTTTCTTGTTATTACAATCATCAAGTGAATTACAAGTATAGCTTTTTCGTTATAAAAATTATATACAATTGGAACTAGTTATGTAAAACTATACATGAAAAAACTATATAGAAAACCTATTGTTACAAGCGCGTGTATCTAATCTTCAGGTTTGTGGTTGCTTAATAGAACTTAATTTTTGTGATGACATTTGGACATTCTTTTTTTTTATTAAGTAGCTTTTCAGTATTTTTATAAAGTAAAGTTATTAGTTTTTCATATAAACAAAGCATTGTATTTGCAAAACAACACACTGAAATCAACAATGAAAAATCACAAATCATTGCAGAAAGTCATTAATATTTTTTAATAATGAAACATGGAAAAAGAAAGGTGTATAATAATTGTTTTGACGTCACAATGGGATGTTTTGATGGAGCTGAAGTGTGTGAATTGGTGAATTTATACATTCAAGACTGTTGAACTAAAACCATTACTAAAAATAATATGTCTTTACCGAGACGACAGATTGATGGTAATGCGCAATAAAATTGCCGCATACTTAGACAAAGTCAGAAAAAATATAATTGAGACATTTAAAAACAATGTTCGGATTCCAAATAGAGATTAAAACCAATTTAAACAATGTTGATTTTCTTGACGTAACTTTTAATCTTCAAAAAAACTCCTTCCAACCTTTTAAAAATCAAAATGACCATTGACTACAAAGAAGCATTAAACAAAACGGTTTTAAAAACTTTAAGTACAACCCATAAAACATCTGCCTGCTGAATAAATATTGTAGAGCAACAAACATAATTTACAAAAAAACAGAATTATTTTCCAAATGTCGTCACAAAAATAAGTTTCTATTAAGTAACCACAAACTTGAAAATTAGATACACGTGGTTGGAACAATAGTTTTTTATGTATAGTTTTTTTTATGTTTTACGTAACTAGCTGCAATTGTATATAATTTTTTTTAACGAAAAAACTATTTGTATTTCACCTGATGATTGCAATAACATGAAACTTAAAGTTGTGAAAATCACATAGTTTTATTTTCTACTATATTATAGCTCTGACTTATTAACTGAAAAAACTTGAATTAACTAAAATTTTAACCATATGTTCTTTATGTTAAGTTTTGATTAAATGTTTTTTATGTTAATTTAATTTATATTACAAACTAAAAATATAAGTGTTAATTAAAGTAACAGGCAATTAAAGTTTTTATAAACAAAACCGTAGTTGTTTATGAAATTTAATAATTTAATTATTTTTAAATATTTTAAAATCAGTGAAATATAATTATTCATTAAAATTTTTGTGAAATTTAATAATTCAATTACTTTAAGATATTTCAATAGCTTAGGTAAAGCTAGGAATTTTTATATGAAATAGGGTAATTCTAATGTCAAATCAGCAGGAAAAAACAAAAAATGTCACCCCGTGTTTTGAATTTTCCTATGTTATAGGATTTATGAAAATTAGGAAAATCTGAAATTTGGAACACCCAACTCCTTATGGTTCTTGAGATATTCATTATTCAATTTTCTTATTTATGCTGACTCAATAGCAATATTTTTTGATCCTTTCACACGGTGGATACAAAATTCAAATTGAAAATTTTTTAAGAACACTTCAATTACATGTATGTTGAATAATAAAGGCATATATTTTAAGGTATATTGACAGTTAAAATGGTGATAATTTTTATATTCACCTTAATAATTTTTTTTGAGGTATTGTTAGAACTAACAAATATAGGTATAAAACATCACTATTAATAAAAAATATATTACTGCATTTTTCGACTTTTATAAATACAGCTTCTTAAGTAAAGCTTTTATATAAATGCTGAGTTGGCATAAAATTTATTGCTAATTTATTTATGACAAATTAGCTATATCTAAATTTTGTGTTGTAAAAAACATAATAAAAAATACTATTCTTCTTGTTTCAGTTTTTGGATTGTGGGTTGGACATTTTTTTGGATTGTGGGTTGGACATTTTTTTGGATTGTGGGTTGGACATTTTTTTGGATTGTGGGTTGGACATTTGTCATTTTGCAGTTGGTTATGAGTAGTTTTTAGTCTTTTAAAAAGAATTCTTTTTTTGTTGTTGTTGTTAAGGAACAACATTTTTTTAAGTATAAAAACTTTGCTAGGCTGTAATCCAAATGCATTTATAAAAATATTTTTTGTCAAGGACTTATTTATAAAAGTAAAAAAGAAAAAAACTTTTTTTTTATAAATAATATAAATAAAGCCTTAAATATATATAAATAAAGCCTTTTATTTCTTCTTTAATATGCTATTAACACTAACTCCAGAATCATGGTCACTCCCAAAATCTGCAGAATTTTTTAATGTATCTATTTATTTTATACAAGAGACTAGAAAAGCTAAAAAAGCATGCAATTTTGTATTAACCATTGTCATAAAAAGAAAAGTCCCTTTCCCATGAAACCTTTGATCTTATTCATAGCTTTTATAGAGTACAAGTAACACATACCAATAAAGTTATGTAGTGTTTAAATCGGAACACTCTAATTTAAATGTTCAAAGTTTTGCAGTCTTTACCCAAGATGATGTGTAACCAAAAACTTGTCTGGTAATCACAGTGTTTGTGTCTTTACCTGTCATCAGAATGTTAAGTTGATAACTGATGCACTTAAAATTTACAAAGGCTATAGAGATTTAATAGGAATGGTTGTTTGCAATAGGGATAATGTAGAGTGCATATTACATTGATGTCCGCTGTGTCACACCGCTGTGTTCTTTAAAAGAATTCTTTATAGTAAAGTTTGACAACAGTGATGAAGAAATAACAATCAACCTATGGCAACATATTGATAGAAATACACTGATCAATCAAAATATCAATAATGTTAGTTTATTTATTTTATTGGCCTTATATGCAATAAAAAAATTTTATTGGCCTTATATGCAATAAACTAACATCTCATTCGCTTATAGCTAAAAGTCAGGCCAAGTACCTTAGACTGTAAAGAATTATTAAATCACAATAAAAGTGTATGATATTGGGTGACTTAGTAGAGAAGTTTCAATTTGTTGTTAAAGATAAGGTGCAAAGTTACCACTGGAATAAACTAAAATGTAAACTTTATCTTATTATATATTATAAATCAAATGGTAAATTGATATCTTAGTCATTTTGCTTCCTTTCTGATAACATTCAGCATGATTTATACTTTTTATATAAAATACAACAACTCATTACCAATTACATTAAAGCAAACATTCTACAAATTAGCAATATTAAATATTTCACTGGATGTGCAGCACAGCATAAAAACTTTTATTAATCTTTCCCATCACAAAGAAGACTTTGATATCTATGCTGAATGGGTTTTTTTACTACAAGCCATTGTAAATCTGCTTGTGATAAAAGTAAGTAAATGTTAAAACACTAAAACGAATAACTGCACAAGTCAGTTTAAAAACGCCAGTGATTGAACAGATTTTTGATGATAAGATGTTAGAATTTTCTGTAACCAATATAAAAAGTATTCAATTCATTTCTATTTATAATACAAAAATATATAAAGTTTGATCATCATTATAACCAAGGTTTATAATGATGAATATTATAAACATGGATGAACCTTGCCAGAAACAAGATGCTTCCACCATTTTATACCAATTAATAAATGTACAATTTCTTTTAAAAGAATGAGTCAACAAACTGATGTTCAGACATTTAACCTTGTGCAGACACCAAACGAACTGGTTGTGCAGCAGGTTATTTATAATCATTTGGATTATGTAGCTTGCAAGTATGACAACTTTTGGTGGGTTGAATTTATAACCAAAAAAGAAGAAAGAGGGTCATTCCGTGTCAAATCAACCAAAAAAAAAATTTTTAGCACCATGCCATCTTGGATTTTGATGATTTATGGAACACAAGCTTAAATTAATGAAAGAAAACTTCACTTAAAATTTTAGTATCTGAATCCATATGGTTTCAGAGATATCGATACTCTGTCCCAATCTCTTTTTTGACTTTTTTTTCAGCGCCATTTATTTTTTTAGCTAATTGCACAGCACAATTAGCTCTAACTCTAACTAATTTTAATCTAACTGTTTGTTAGGACGAGGAACTCAAAACTGATGGCTAAAACCCCCCAAAAATCAAGCTTCTATATGGAATCTAATTTCAAAATGGTGTAACACTTATTGTATGTTTTTTGATGCCCCGTACAAAAAAATGTTCATCTTGAGATGCCTAAATGATATGATTCTGAAATTTTTTCTTAAGGTTCTATGTGTAACAAACTCCATAATGTAAAAAAACTGCAAGGGTTTTTTAAATTAAATTTATTTGCATTTAAAGTCTTATAATGATAAACCAAAGAATATAGAAATAAATTGAACAATAACAAATAGATAAACAAATTAAAATAAGTAAACTGTAATAAGAAAAATTATGATTAGAAGCCAATAAGAATTAACAATCTTTAACAGTTTTATAAAAAATTAGTTCTCTGGTATAAAGTTTGCCCAGCTGTCTTCAACGCGTTGATGATCAATTTCACTGATTTTGTATTGTCTTCCTGTTGACAGTTATATTAATAATTAACAATAGGTTTGTTGATGAAACCCAGCACACATCATCTCTAGAAGGCCAATAATATGACTTTGAAGGGTAACATGGATGCATAAATCTAACTTGAAAGTCTTTATTTTCAACATCAATCTCCTCAACTAGTCTGATCCATGGATTCTTATCGTACATCAGACATACACACACTCCAATGCTTATATCAAACAAGCATTCTTTAATAATCCCATCAGTTTAAAAATTAAAAAAAAATTAATACTCCAATTGTTCAGTAACAACTTTAGTTCCAATTTTTGTGTTACTTATTGGAATGAAATTGTGATAGCTGCGAGTGCCTGGTAACGTTTTTGCAGTTGCATATCTTTGCTCCATTTCAATTCGAATTATCATGTTTAACTCCTTAGATATGTAATAAAAATTAATTCCTATGATTTCATTCTGACAAAGATAAAACATTGCAGATGCTGTAAGTATATGATTTGTTGTTGTTCGATGAAGGCTACCAATTGAAGTTTGTCGTTTAACAGTCTCATCAATACCATCACAGGGTGATTTACCGTGACTTGTAGCAAAGAAAGACCATGTACATTTCATAGAAAAATCTTTTTCATGGTGGCATATATTTATGAAGTGTGTGCAGTTTTTGTACTGGCCAGCACACCCATCTGAAAAGTAATGACAGTTTCTATTTGATGAGAAATATTGCTTTTAATATGTTCAAATATTAACTTCATCACATGATATACCATATCTACATCATACAGTAGATCATCAGAGATAAAACATATTAAATCACATTTGAGATCATTGTTTACTTAATAGTAAACTACTGTTAGATGCAATGTTGCTTGAATTCTGTTCCAATGAAAACTTTGTACTTCGTCTTGTACTACAAACTCATAGTTTTCTGAGAAATCACAAAGGACAATGACCTCAGTACTACTTAACTCATCTTTTAATTTTCTTAAAGAAGCAGCTTGACTTTTCGCAATATGAGAATGAACAGTAAGCTTTTGTAACTTATTTGTTAGAGTATTAATGAAGCTACTTGTGGTTTCTGTTAGACTTACTAGTACAGATTGGTCTATTGTCTTCCATTGTTTGTAATCTATACAACAAACATTGTCTTCATCAATATCTTCTTGAGAACTTAACTCATTTTCAAGATAATTTATTAATTTAAAATTTTTTGGACACAAAAGGCAACGATGTATCATGCAATTCTTGTTAGCCCTACTACAAACAAGCATATCAATAAGTTTATGATAATCCTTTGATAATTCAACTGCACTAATCATTAACTTATCATTTTGATGGTAGGTGCACACACATACTGTATACCAGATGCATACTGTAATGCACCATTTTGAACAATGTAAGCAAAAGTTAGAAAAATAAGTCTTTGTATCTGGATGACTGGTTTTAAACTTAGCATATAGTTCTTTTAGATTTGAGAGAATTAAACGCTTTTGCATGTGAAATCTTCCAGCTATACTCACAAAATCTTTTTTTACCAGCCATTTGTCTGCTATTTTCATCGTTACAATAAAATTCAATAATTATATCTGCAGTCTCTTGAGATATTTCTTTTCCTTTTTTTTTTTCAGGGAACATTAAAATACCATTTTTCTGCAGCAATTTGTGTGATATCTGCACCATACAATTAGTAACACTAAATTCTCTTTCTATATCTTTATTAGACCAAGAAATTGGAACAAGTGTTTGTAGTTAAATTTTCTGATTCCAATTTGAAATTAACATTTTTTCTTTGATTTTTCCTATAAGTATATCCATGTCATTTGCTTTATTTTTAACTTCCTTAGATAATTTATTAAAGGAATTTTCTTGGCTTAACTGATCAATATCTATATTTAAAGTCCTTGCAATACCTAACTTTACTGTTTTTTGAACATGTAATAATTTCTTTTTACCAAGAGCAACTCTTGAGTGTCTATTCACAGCATGCATTTTAAGAGGACTTATGTTCAAAACCGTCAAAGAAGAATTAAGATTTTCTTTTAACAATTCATTTATAGTTTATCTTTATCTTTATTTTTATTTTTTACTTTATCATTATTTTTATCTTCATAAATCTGGCTGCAACTCAATTCTCCTGGTCCATTATCCTTAAATGACATCATTTTAATCTTACATGAGGGACATACCTTTTCTCCAGGAATAACATTAATACCAATGTTTTTGAATTTTCCAGCAAGTTGGATATTAATTTCTTTACATCCTCCTAAAAACATTATAATTACTGCTTCAGTGAAAGTTTTGCAAAAAAAAAATCTTACATATAATTACAAAAAAGCTTTAAAAAAGTTTTATGGCTAAGTAGTAATACCTTTTCTTCTTTTTCCATTGTGTAAATGAAATGGATCACACCAAGTTATGTGGATTGTTGAGTAACGTTTTAAGTAAACATATTCATGGTGTAGGCAAACTGTTGTATTTTCATCAATTTCAATACCAGAACGACTAATTATCAAGTCTTTATCATAATCATTAAGACTTGAAACTTTCTTGATATCATTGAATTTTACATATGTTTGTTTGTGAAAAACTTCTTTCTTTATTAATCCAATTGAACATCTCTTTTTATCATTCATATTGTTATACTATTTTTTAGTTCTGTAAGAAATAATTTTAAAATAACTATTATTTTAAGATTCTCAAATAGAAAAGCCTTCAGCTATAAAACATTAAGATTGCATAAAATAAAGATTTTTTTGTGAAATGCAAACAAGTTTATATCTTAGAACTCAACCTGAGTTACTGAGATTCTAGCAATTTTTTTAAAATGCGAAAAATAAATGCATATAATTTAATAATATTTTTTCATTATTAAATTAACAATTTTTTCTTATTTTTTTTTTATTATAAAACTTTAAATGCAAATAAATCTGATTTAAAAAAGAAAACCCTTGCAGTTTTTTTGTATTATAGAGTTTGTTAAATATAGAACATTAGAAAAATATTTCAGAATCATATCTTTAAGGCATCTCCAGATAAACATTTTTTTGTACAGGGCATCAAAAAACTTAAAAAAAGTGTTACACCATTTTGAAACTAGATTTTCCTATAGAAGCTTGATTTTTTGGGTGTTTTAACCATCAGTTTTGATTTTCTCATCCTAAAAAATAGTTAGGTAAAAATTTTTACAACTATTGAACAAGTATTTCATAAGTTAAAGCTGTTGCGCAATTGGCTTTAAAAATAAATGGTGCTGAAAAAAAAGTCAAAAAAGAGATTGGGACTGAGTGTCAATATCGCTGAAACTGTAAGGTGTCAGACACTAAAATTTGGAGTGAAGTCTTCTTTCTTTAATTTAAGCTTGCATTCCAAAAATCATCAAAATCTGAGACGGCATAGTGCCAAGCATAAATTGAATTGAGCTGGAATGACCCAAGAGGAAGAGATTGTAAAGTTCAATTTATGCATCCACATGGTCCCAGTCCACATGATCCCAAGTTTTTCTTGACCCCACGAGAAGATATGTGTTGGGTCCCATCAAATCATGTTTTATCTACCATTGATTCGCCATCTACAACAAATGTATATATAAAATTTCAGAAAATGAGTTAGTAAAAATTATTGAACAAAATAATAACCCCCCTCCCTACCCCACTCCTGGACCTTAGGACTCCTTGGACTCAGCTTTACTTAAAAGACTGTATTTATAAAAGTCGAAAAGAGCAGTAATATATTTTCTATAAATAGTGGTGTTTGATATCTGTTTTGTAAGTTCTAACAATTTCTTAGTTCTAACAATACCTCAAAAAAAATTATCAAGATGATATCACTATTTTGGCCATGAAAATACCCCTAAATGTATGCCTTTATTATTCAATTTAGATGTAATTAAGTTGATCTAACAAAATTTTCAATTTGAAATTTGTATCTTCTATGTTGTCTATGTACCAAATATTAGAATGAAACCTCATTTTGTTCATAAAATATTGCTATTTAACAACATATAAGCATTTTTCAAAAAATGCCTAGTCAGCATAAATAAGAAAATTGAATCCTAAATATCTCAAAAACTGTAAGGAGTTGGAGGTTCCAAATTTTATATTTTCCTAATTTCATAAACCTTATAACATTAAAAAAATATTTAGCAAAATCCAAACATGGGGTGACATGAGCCTGCTGATTTGACATGGAATTACCCAATAAAAAAGTTATGTAATGTCTGAATTATTTACTATCTGAATTTTAAGATGTACTAAAACCAGGAATCAGTTTTTCAAAAGTATTGATTACAATTAATATTTTCAAAAACAAATCTCAAACCTAAGGTTTTAATAGAATATGCCAATAGATATTTGGTAAGGTATATCAGGAATGATCCTTGCAAGACTGATGTGAA
>NC_088922.1:9637500-9725000 GCF_038396675.1 Hydra vulgaris
ATAGTTAAACAGTTAAACAAAACAATCAAATTATTGCACTTAGAATAAATTTCTTTGCTACAAGAAAGAAATTGTTGAGGAAGGATTTGAGGAAGATTTGAGGGAGTCAAAACTATTCTGATTGTTTCAAAGTTTGTAATGATAGTTATACTTCTTTTGGTAATTCAATTTTATTTAAGGCATATCTATGCAATACGCAGTCTTAATAGATTTGTTAAGCTAACCCAATTGACCGCGTTGTCTAAAAACAGACTGAGTTTGTTTTTAAAGGTTATCTATTTCCTATTATTTTTACTTGTTGTATTGAAACAACCTGTTTTTTTTAAAAAAAACAAAAAAGTTTTTAAAACAAAATATTTTTATTTTCAAAAGCATTTTTTATTTTATCTATGACTTTTATTGAATGTTTCTGAAAATATTCATCCACATTTTTTTTTAAAGAATAGTTCTGTGCTATGTCATTTATTAGTATTACATTAAAACAAATTTTTTAAATAAATAATTGAATAAAAAAGATTTTTATTAGCAGCATAAGCACCGTATGTAGTTTCCAACATAAGCACAGTGTGTAGTTATCAACATAAGCACCGTGTGTAGTTACCAACATAAGCACAGTGTGTAGTTATCAACATCAGCACAGTGCGTAGTTATCAACATAAGCACATTGTTTAGTTAACAACATAAGCACAGTGTGTAGTTACCAACATAAGCACAGTGTGTAGTTATCAACATAACCAACCTGTGTAGTTATCAACATAAGCACCATGTGTAGTTATCAACATAAGCACAGAGTGTAGTTATCAACATAAGCACCCTGTGTAGTTATCAACATAAGCACAGTGTGTAGTTACCAATATAAGCACCATGTGTAGTGCAACTTGTTTTTATTTATTTGTAAGTAAAAATCTTGTCTCTGAAGCAGCTTCAAATAATGGATTTTTACAATTTTGTTTTTGGAATGAGAAACCTCAGTTAATGATTAAGGTCACAGTTGAAAGATTGCTTACTTCAATTAATGATTAAGGTCACAGTTTAAACATTGCTTACTTCAGTTAATGATTAAGGTTACAGTTTGAAACATTGTTTACTTTACAAACTGCTTAAAGACAAA
Source organism: Hydra vulgaris (assembly GCF_038396675.1). Lineage (NCBI taxonomy): Eukaryota > Metazoa > Cnidaria > Hydrozoa > Anthoathecata > Hydridae > Hydra > Hydra vulgaris. Next base: position 9,638,612 of record NC_088922.1, read on the forward strand.
TAAAGTTTATAAATAAATGAAATGGAAAATTAACTCAAAGATAAAAAAGATTCAATAAATCTGTAGATGGAAAAAAAATTATCTTTTTTATCTACTAATTGAAAAAAAATTTTATTCCAATATATTTTGTAATATATTTTGTTTTTTAACTAGGTATTGTTTGTCCTACATACCTTTTGCCAGGTATATTTATTTAGTTTTTATTCAACTATGGTTTTTATGAAATTTTTTTTATTTATTGTTTATATAATTTTCTTCTAAGAAAGTTTGACATTTTTCGAGTCTTTGAGCAGTTAAAACTTATTGATTTTGTAATTACCTTTGTTGTTTTTTATCATTTTGAATTTGTGATTACCTTTGTTGTTTGTAAGTGTTAGTTTTCTTTCATTACAAGTCTTGTTAAGTTATTTTAATTAATAAAAAATATTATCGCAAAAGAAGCCAAGTACTTCAATTAAGCAACTGTACAGTTATTGTAATTTGCATCCTAATGTTTTAATTAAGGACATCCTAGAGTATTTTGTTGCCTCTAATCACCCCAAAAAAACCACTCAATGTTTTGTGGTGAAACGGAAAAAAAGTGAATCAACATTTAGTAAGCCTGGAAAGAGGGAGCTATATTTATTCTTTTGTATCTGCCAACTTTTTACACAAAACAAATATATTTTTATATATCTGTGTGATAGTTGTGAGAAATAAATGTTTTCTCTGTTAGAGATTTTAATGTGCGTTGTCAAGGCTATTTAAGAAGGTATTTGTTACAACTTTGAAATTGTTTGCATGAATGAGGTATCAATCAATCAATATATTTGTGAAATAGTTGATAGATCAATATATTTTTGAAATAGTTAATAGAATATCAATCAATATATTTCTGAAATATTATTTCACAGTTTACAATTAGTACATGTACTAATTTTAAGTAAAAACCTTACAAATAAAAGCTAATAAATATATTGTTAATGCTAATATTAATATTAATTGTCCACAGCAGTAACAAAACAAACATTAAAAGTTGTAGTAGTAAAAATAATAATAATTAATAATAATAATAATAATAATAATAATAATAAAAGTGATAGTAGTAACAATAATAGTTGATAACAATAAAAATGATAGTAATAAAAATAAAATTATAATAATAAAAATAAAATGATGAAAATCAAAATAGAATTATACAATTTATTACAAGTATTTTAGTTAAGTTTTCTCTTTTAGTTAAGTTCTCTCAATAAGTTAATTCAATAATTTGAATTAAACTATAGCACCTAACAGAATTAAACATAAAAAACGATCATTACCACTAAATTGTTTTAAACTATCTTTTACAAATAATTTCATTCCTAAAAGTACATTTTTATCCCTAGCATATTACTTCTTGCAGAACTCATCACATCTACTTTATCATCTATTTGATTTGCATCTATTTGATTTGCAAAATCTTTACTTGTTCTTGAGAAAAATTATTATTTGTTATTGTTAGTTTCTTGAGAAAAGTTATTATTTGTTTTCGCTAGTTTCTTGAGACTTGTGGAAAATTTTTGTGTCATTAATTAAGGCAGTTCTAACATTCTCTCATACATGAGTCTGACTTGATTAACTCTCATAAGTTACTATTTACATAAAAAATCTTTTATAATTTTTTACATTCCAGTGAGACTGGGTAAATTATCTCAACTACTTCATCTTCTATTGTTCTGTTCTTAATTAAACTCTTCTTACTTAAGCTATAAGAATGTTGTTTGTATTCCTAACTTAGTAAATGGCAATCCTCTTACTGAGTCCTCAGCTTCGTATTTTCTATGATTATTTTATATATACACACACAGATATATATATATATATGTATATATATATATATATATATATATATATATATATATATATATATATATATATATATATATATATATATATATATATATATAACTACAAAATTGATAATAAACAATATAATGGAAAAAGGTATGCCAAGCAAAAAAAACAGTAATTGAATTTTTGAAATTTGAAAAAAGATTTATTTCTTTTAAATAAATATATAGATAATAAAAAAGCACTAGAGACCTTTCACTATTTTCATCAGTAGTGCTATGTTTAATGCTTTATCAAATTTTTTTATATATTACTGTAGAAAGTTAGATAATAGAAAAATTAAATTGCTATATTGTAACTATGAGTTACCATTGTAACATTTTTTTAAAAAAGGAAGTCTCAATTAATGTGTCATGTTTTTGTTTATGTAAATGACTTTCATATGACAACAAATTTGTTGTCATATGAAAGTCATTTACATAAACAAGTACTACCAGGAACGTGGTGGGGATCGAACTCGGAACCTCTCGCTTATGAAGCGAGCGCTTTACCACTACACCACTACCGCATATATATATATATATATAGAAAATTCTTCAGTTAAGCAGCGTAAAAAAAAACATATTTGCTTTTTTGCGCTTGTCACAAATACGTCTGAACATGGGTTGATACATCTTTAATAAGTTTAATAAGTATGTCCGGTGTAATGCACATTTTAACATATAAAAAAAACCATTTATTCAAGGGTCTGGGTTAAGGTTTAGGATTAGTTATCAAGTTAAAACAATCTTATCCTTATCTTATCCCTATTCAGACTGTTGTGACCTTCAATCTGAACTTAAACATGACACTCATTACCCTAAACCTTGCTCTCACTTGATCTATTTTTTTTATTTATTAAAGGGTGCTTTGTTTCAGATGTAATTGCAAAAAGCCCAAAAAGAGTATACAAATAACTTTAATTTACACTGCTTACTGAAGGATTACCTATATACATGTTTGGCACTTCAATAATTTTTACCTTTCTCTTTTAGAGATGCTGTAAAAAAGTGTATTGAATCTTGTCTTGGTTAAGATTGGCATCTTGAACTTAATTTTTTTTTTTTATACTTTATTTTTATTTATAATTGAACTTTAATAAATATTTTTGATGTTAATTGTTATAAAATAATTGAGTTGTTATTATTGAAAACATAAAAGCAAAAATATAATAGTTACTTTCAATAAATATTTTTAAATTGTATTTGAAAGTTTGTTGCTGAAGTTTGAAAGTTTATTGCTTAAGTTTATTATTATTTTATTATACATTTAGCACTTATTTAGCAATTAAAAAATTTTAAAATTGGCTTTGACAATTACTTTCGTTTTTAATTTAATAGCATTACTCTATTTTTAATTTTATATTTAAAAGTTTTTTTTATTTTTTGTTTTGTTTTAATTTTTGCTTTAAATACACTTGTTTTTTTTTGTTTGTTTTAATTTTGACAGTTAAAAAGCTTTAAAATGAAACTGCAGAAGTTGTTTAATGTAAATTTTTTTTTAAATAGTTCACAATAAACACCTCAAAGATTTTTAAATCCATAAACCAATGTTTACATTATTTTAAAATACTGACATTTGCTTCGTATTTTTCTGTGTGCGACTTTTTGGTTAAATAGTTTTTAGTGTGCTTGACTTTTTGGTTTAATAATTTTTTGTGTGTTCCATTTTTTGGTTAAATAGTTTTACAAATAAATTTTTATGATATAAGTTTTGTTTTTATGAGTGTAGATACATTTATCAATAATATATGTGAAAATACATTTTTACATAGTACTTTTCTCACTCTTTTTTTTTACTATTATAATGAAAAACCTGTTGTTCAGTTTTTTAATATGGTAATTATGTTAATTATGTAATTATGTTATCTAATTTTATTTGGTTGAATAATTTTCTAATAATGTTTTTAAATTTTTTATTTTTCGATATAGAATCGATAATGTATATAAAATATTTAAAATATTATTTACTTTTTTCAGTTTTAAATACTTCATGAATATTGGTTTATTTTCATGTAATGGATAATGGAGATCCTTTTGTGGAACTGATCCCACAGGATATAACAATTTCAGGTTTATTGATATCATAATTAGTAGGTCTCTTCAGAAAAAATGTCTACAGTGATATGTTTCTTTATATCACACACAGTGATGTGTCTGTTTAATAACAGTAGAAACATGGTTTTACCTTATTTTAATGATTGTATTTTTTTTTATGTTTTAAGTTTGTTCTAAATTGTTTTAAAGTTTAATAGCTACTTTAAAAATTTATGTGAAAGATGATTTGAACAAATCTCTTGTTTGTTTTATGGTGTGCATATTATAACTTTGTTTTTTTTTATTTTCCCAAGAAATTTTATTTGCTTATTTAAAGAAAATTTAGTTTGATTTTGAAAAAGATATTTCTCATTTACATTAGCTCCCTCTTTAATTGAAAAAAACAGTTCATCTTCAGTTTCACAAGACAAATATGGTGTACAAAATGTTTTTGTCACACCTTGCAAGTTTTCTACGTCTCTGGGTGAAAGAAGAAATTTGATAACTAAAAAGGATGTGACTGAAGCAACAAATGGAATAACTGTACTTGATCAAAATTTGTCATCTCAGAAAAGTTAGTAATTTTTTGGTTTGTGAGTTACATTTTATGGTTTTAATTTACTTATTTAAAAGAAATTATAAAAAAATAAAATTTTTTTGATATAAGTAAAAGATTTTCATTTGAAAAATGCTTATTTTTTTAGCAAACTTGGTTCTTTCTTCACAACAAGATTATTTAAAAATTGATCACTTTCAAGAATTGTTTGCTGTCAAGAACAATATTATAGAACAAAAAGACATAATTATGCAAAAGTGAGATTTTTTTTATTATTACTAATAATGAAATATAAAAAAAAGTTGGTAGAAAAAATTTTTAATACATAGTCTCGATAGTTTTGAAGCAATGTTCTATTTACAGAATATAGTTGAAATAAAGAAATCAACAGTTTATAATTTTCCTTACTTTAATTTGGAGTTTTGCAATATATTGAATTTTGTAAAGGAATAAATTTTATACTATTTAGTCTAAAAGATTCAAAAACTAAAAATTTTAACCAACTGCCTTCCTGCTAAATTTTTTAAATTTTTATAATTGTTTGAAATAATATTTAATTTTGTTAAACTACAAGGGTTGAATTAAGCAATCGTGATATGTGATATGTGGAAAATTATCTAGTCTTCAAAATTTTAATTTATGCAAAACTGTGTACATTGTTTTCATAGAGCAAATTAGCTTAAATTTGTTAGTAAATAAGTTATAAAAACAAAACAAAACACTAAAACTAAACAAAACAAAACTTACAACTAGAAAAGTAATAGCACTTTTCAAATATAACTTGAAGTATTTGTGATATGACTTAGAGTTGACACACTTTAAATTGCATTTCTTATTTCTTCTTGTTTTGTTACATGGTTTATGATATATGTATGTGTGTATATATGTATATATATATATATATATATATATATATATATATATATATATATATATATATATATATATATATATATATATATATATATATATATATATATATAATATTTATTTAAAAACTATAAATATGCAATTAAAAGTTAAAGTAACTGCTTGCAAAAAAAAATTGGGTTGTTCGAATTGTCTTATCCTATACTGGATTAACTAATGTGACTTTTTTTTTTGTATTTAAAGTTCCAAGAAAAGAGTAAACTCTGTGGAATAAAGGATATATAATATAATTGATATTCTTTTTGTAACTTCAAATTTGTTTAAAAAAACAACAAAATGAGTTAGTAAAAATAACAAATTTTTTTAATATAATTTAGAATAAAAACTTGAATTTGAATTTCCTTCTATTAATTGTTTTAATTTGCCAACTAATGGTGCTTCAATTTAAAAAAAAATTAAAATTATTTGAATTTTTTATCTAAGAGTCTTTTTAAAATAATGTTTAACCAAATTGAAATGTTAAATAGAAAAAGAGTAAACTGTTTTAGACAAAAAACTATTATCAACCAACTTCGTCAAACAAACTTAGAACTAGAAGAGCTTCTCATTCAAAAGCAAGAGGAGATTCAAGCTAGTGGTTTAGAGTCTCTTGTAATGCAAGTTCGAGAATACAAATATGAAAATAGTCAGTTAAAACAAAAACTTACACAAGTAAACAACTCCAAGTATTCAGAAGTAGAAAAGCTTCAAAAGAAATTAGGGTTAAATTTTTGTTTATTTTTAAAATTATTTTTATTTTAGTATATTTAATCATTTAATAAAAATTATATGTTTTTTTAGAAAGTGTAAATATGATAGTTTTATGGATGTTTTTTTAGAGAGTGTGAGTATGAACACGGCAAATTAAAAACTGCTCTGAAGGAAATGGAAATATCAAAAGTTACAGAAATATCAAAATTACAACAGCAGGTTGTTGAATTATATCTACATTTTTAGTTTTTTTACTGTTAATTGGTTCTTAAAAACTAGAATTTAAATTTGTGTTTAAAGATGTTTACATACTTCTTTCAAACCTCACTACATCCCTGCATTAGATTGTTAAAAAAATTTTCTCCATACAATGTAGTTGTTTCATTTTGTCTAAGTTAACTTTTATCAAAGGTCGTGTTTTGGTCACATAATGTTGAGAGTTGTAATAATTTAAAAAAAGTCTTCAACTGCAGTGGCACCTCATCCTTGAGGAGGTGAATGTTAATAAAAATATTTATTCCCCTTTTTGTGGACATTATAAAGTATATAAATTTAGTATTGAAGTAAATCTGTTTAAATTTAATAATAAATTTAGTTCATTTAAAAATTTTTAGTTTTTTAACAAAAATGAAATATAAATGTAATATATAAATGTATTATTTTAAAAAATGCACTTGTTTAAAAGTGTCACATTTAAATTAAATCATTTATTAAGTTGTTGTTTTTTTTTAATTAAAATTGAGCAAAAATATATGTCTCAAATTTACTCGTGAGGTAAACATTGATATGATTTTAACATTGCTTTTTTTCTTTATTAAATTGAAGTTAGAAATGAAAGAACACATTTTATTAATGGAACAAAGAAAAAGTGAAACATATCTTAAAGAGCTTAAAGAAGCTAAGTATGTTTATATTTGTTAAATATATTTTTTTTTTAAGTTTTTGAGTGTATAGATGAAGTTTTTAAGTATAAAATGAATTATAAGAAGATTTTTATGAAATGTTTAATGATAAATTATGAAATGTGAAAAATAATTTGAAATATAAATATTTGAAAAAATAATTCAAAGCGATTAAAGCATATTTTAAAATAAAAGTTTGTGCATGTGAAATAAGGGTTTGTGTATATGAAATAAGAGTGTTTGTGTGTGATAAATAAGAGTGTATGCATCAGTGTAGATGTGCATCAGGGTATATCAGTGCTCAGTTTTTTGATTTTTTTGTTTGTTTTAGAAACTCTCTAAAGAGTTTAATGTTGTGTTTTTATATGCAGATGATCTATGCTTGATTTCAAAATTAGAAGACATTAGAAGTAGTAGGTCAAATATGACAACAGTATTCTATCCAAGGACTAATAATAGATTTATTGAGGTTAAGATTAGAGCCAGGAGTACGAAAATGTTGAGCACATAAAAAAAGAGATAATTTTAGCAGATGCTAACTTTGCAATGAATTGGTTTCTATGAGAGTTCAGTAGTGAAAAATAATTAAAGAAGACATAAAGTAGAGACTAAGAGTGTTGTTATTTTTTAATAAAAGAATATTAACAATACTAAAATAATTATCAGCAGTAAACTGAGTTTTGTTTTCGTTAAAATTCATAAGCAGGGCTTGGCAAATTTTTTTTTTTTTAAACATTGATGTTCGTCTAACATTGATGTTTATTGGCAAACATTTATAGTTTTTCAAATTGTAAGTGACCATGAGCAATATTACATTGGCGTGTATGATTTTGAAACTTAATTTTTATTTGTTATTTCAATTATGTTAAAAAGGGAAAATTTGTTTTATTTAAAGTCTAAATGAAAATAATAGGAAAAATAACCCTTTATTTAAATTCTATATAAAAGGATATAGTAAGGCCACAAGCTGCAGAAGAAAGTCTTCTGCAGCATGTTAGCCTTACAATATTCCTTTTACATTTTTACAAAGGTCATCTCCAATTTTCTCTACTACTACTGCTGCTGCTGCTACTACTACTACTTCTGCTGCTGCTGCTGCTGCTGCTGCTGCTGCTGCTGCTGCTACTACTACTACTACTGTAGTAATACTTAACTGAATCTTGTTCTTTAAGTTCTTCTCTTTACAGTCTAGTAACTCCCAACTTTAATTGGAGTTTTTTTTTAATGGGAGATTGCAATTTTGTTGAAGACCATTTTGTTTGCAGACTTTTTGAAGCTAATTTATTTTAAAAAGAGTTACTGGAAATGAAGGAGAGTTTTCTCTGTCAAGAACAACTTCTATAGTTAAACTAGAATAGAAGGATTAAATAGTTTTAAAAACATTCCCAGATACACAATATGAAGAGAACTTATTGAGAAGATTAGCATGTCAGACTATTTTGATATATCATCACCAATAGCCCTTCCCTCAGCCTTTGCTTCAATCTAATGATCTTTTTAAATTAATTAATGAGTGTGATTTAAAAAACCAAATTTTCACTTTTGTTAATGACAACATAAAATATTTGTGTATATATATATATATTTTATAAATATGTGTGTATATTTAAAGAGGTGTGTGTGTGTATACTTTAAAGAGGTGTGTGTGTATATTTTTTGAAAATAAGAAAATATAATTAATAAAAATCATAAATCAAAGCAATCAAAAATAACTGGTGTTCCCTCAAAAATGGAACTCCACAAAATACTATGGCTAATGTGCATATTTTTAAATAATAACATATGATATGTTTATATAAACGAGACAATATCTAATTACACAAAAAAGATGTATTGTTCAAAAATAATTTTTTATTTATTTATAAAAATGAGCTCAAAAAAGTAGATTTAAGAAAATGCATGTACAAATTCTACAAAAATAACATTACACAAGGAAAACTGTTAACTTATAATCATTTTAAAGCAGAAAATGTTCCGAAAATAACTGTTTGTATCATATAATTAAAGACTGAGTGCAGAAAATAAAAAATTTGATAAGAAATGGCACAAAAATGACAAAAAGTAAAGTTAACCAGCTTGCTACTTATTTTGAAAATAATCCCAAAGCAATAATTAGAAGAGCAGTGTAAAAATTCAAAATTTTGATCACACTCATAAATTGCTAATAACAAAGACAATCATCAAATATCGTCACCGGTAATCAAAGGCAAAACAGTCTTAGCAACAAAAAGCTGTCGCTCGCCCTAAATGCAGACAATTGTATAAAAAGTTTTATAACAAAAATTTTATTTTTGATGACAAATCTTATCTTTACCAAACTCCGCAGTTGTTGGGTATTACTCCAGTGACCCTAAAAATGCTTCTCCAAACCTCAAGTACAAAAGAAAAGCTAAGTTCAAAAGCAAAGTATCGTTATGGCTTGCAATTAGTCTTAAAGGTATGACTAGACCAGTAATCTATAAACAAAATACTATTCTATTAACAAATTATTCTGTTAACAAAAACACATACAAAAAAAAAAGATTGTATTGAAAATATTTTGCTTTCAATCATTTATGAACAATATCTTGATGACAATTATGTTTTTTGGCGTAACTTAACTTCGGCTCATGCCAAAAATCTTGTTGCTTTTCTGGATACTGAAAGTATCAATTATGTTCTTAAGAAAGATAATCCTTCTAATTGTCCTGAAATAAGGCATTGCCCTTATCTCAGGACAGTTAGCAGGATAGCAGTTAGTAGGCAATCATAGACTTTTGAGGTTATTTGAAAGGTTTAGTCTACAAGGGAAAGTGGGAAGCCAAAAATGTTCAAAAATTAATTGGAAGAATCAAGTATCGTTAAAAAAAAATCGCTTCAGAGATAGTGCAGCAGTTTTTGAGCTCAACTAAAGGAAGATTTAATGCAGTTCCACTTGAAGGATTACCAGAAAAGAATTTTAAAGAAAAATAAAAACCCTTAATTTTTATGTTTTTTAAGTTTTAACATCATGTTAAAACCTTCACATGTAAGTTTTAACATCATGTCAACATCTTTTACTAAATTTTAATTTTGATTTATAATTTTATTTAGTTATATAAATTTTTATATTTCTTGGAAGAAGTTTTTAAAATAAAATCATCACTAGATGTCTATTTCAGTGTTTTTATATCATAACTCATTACATGAAGCTTATACTTAAAAGGTTATAGTCATATAGGTAGTAAAAATGTCCGTAACCTAATGTTCACATCATGTGAAAGATAGTGAAAATGTCATAACCTAATGTTCATGTGTTTTTTTTATTAATAAGGAATTCTAATATCTATTTAATTATTATTTGCACTGGAAATTATCGATTCTTAAACTGTTTTAAGAAAGAGCAAAAAATTCTGCTTTTTAAAATAGTTTTTTAACTTATTTAGTATTTTATTTATAATTAATTTTGTAAACTTTAATTATTTTTTTTAATCTTATTTTATTTGTATGCTGTCTATGCTTATTTATTTTAGTGTTTTTATTTTAAGGCAGGAAAATACAAAACTACAACTTTATCTTGAAGAGCTTCCAACTTCTGATGAATACAAAAGTGTTAAGAATGAAGTAAATATACAGTTTCTATGTTATATAAAATTAAAGTTTGAAAATCTTTTATATTTATGCTTGATTTGAGTTTAAGTTTTGATTGATAAGAAAGATAGTAGCATACACAAATAATGTATGTTGTATAGTGAATATATGTATGTAAAACACTTTTTTTGTTTATGTTAAACATGTATATTCCTTATGTAAAGTGCATCTTGTCTTGTACTCATTTAAAGCACATCTAGTCTTACTTAGGTGGAGCACACATTTTGTTAATTGTATTCAATTTTTATTTTGATTATAAGGTATAGTGTGAAGCACACATGTTGTTAATTGTGTTCAATTTTTACTCTAATTATAAGGTAAAATCCTTAAAAAAAGATAAAGATAATGCAATGGATGAAATTGATTTTATAAAGAAGAAAAATGCAGAATTAAGAGAGGAAATATCTAAAAAGGTTTTTTTTTTGTTTGTTTGTTTGTTAAGAAAAACACCAAAAATGATAAAAAATTATATTTTTGGTTTGTTTATATAATACTTTGTTGAGCTTTTAGTTTTTAAAGTTTATAAAAATCATATTTTTTTTATTACACTGATTAACAAATAGAATTAAATAAAAAATGTGTTTTTTATTTTGACTTGCTTCCGAAATAAAATTAGAATATTATCACATTAAAGAAAAAAAGATGTAAAGATTTCAAATAAATACAAACTAGTGCTGTTTAATTAGTCTGATTGTAACATGTACATTAAAATGACAAGAATGCATAAAATTTCAAATAGGCATATATTCAACTAGGTATTAAGCAGTGCTTATTGAGGTCTTGTAAACTAAAAGCGCTTCATGGTTTTGAATTTTCTTTTATAGCTGCAATTAGTTTCTCTAAGTTAAAACCAACAAAAATTTTCTATTGTTTAGATGGAATCAACCTTGATATTCATGAGTAAGATGTCTTGATAAAATTCTTTTTCTTATTTATCACTTAGTGGTTCTAAGGAAAAATGTTTCATTTCAATAATCAACTTATCAATTAGATTGATGATTTTTAAACAAACTTTTCAATGACAGAATTAAACCATTTTATGCCTGCAACTCCAGTTCATTACGAGCAAAGGTTGTTATTATGCACTACTTTGTGTATTTATGCTTCAAATTCCAAATTATTCCTAGTTAAATGTGACAAAGCAGACAATCTTTAGTAGCTTCACAAAAGGTTGATGGTGTACATTGTGCTTGCCTACAACAAACTTAATTTGAAGATGTTGGTCCTTCACCTTTTAGCGAGCCTTGTAATTATGACGCTCAGAGGTACAAGAAAATCATTTACTTAGTATAATCTATCTGCATTCTCCAAAGAAGTCCAACTACCTGAAGATCTTTACTAATATTCCAGGTATGTTTGCTGTAGTTAATTACTTTTAGTGTTGCTGTCATAGATTCATACATTATTTTCATTCCTACAACATACACAGCTAGAATGGATGGCTTTACATTCCCATCATATAACATAACAGCTTTAAAAGATCTTTTTCTAGAATCCATAAAAAAACCTCCAATCATCTGTTAAATGCTCGTAACCAAGTTTGTGAAACTAACCATTAGTTTATGCGTAAAAGCATAATACTGTCTCTTTAGCATAAAATGTGGACAGTGTTGCTCTCTAGTCAATGTGGAAACTTTTACAAGGTTAAGATTGACCTGGTTAAAAAGTGTGGCTTTACCTTACCTTCTTTATAAGAACCATCTTTTTGGTCTTCAGCAACACACTGAGCTTCATCTGTACTCTCATTACTTGTAATATTTAGAATCTTTTGTCTAAATACCCCTAATTGTATTTGAACGAAAGATTTTTAGGGCCTAAGGTACTCAGCATCATCAAAGATTAATCTCAGAGCTTATGGACAGTCTAGATACATTATAGCTGATTAGTCACATTGGTTTATGCCACTCCATGGGTGTATAGAAAAGCATTTAACTTTTCTTTTTAAGAGCCATTGTGTTAATCCCAGAATAACATGGTTAGTAATTGTAAGGAGTTACCCATTTATCTTGGTTGCCAAGTTTGATGCAAAGCAACTTTGAAGTTCAGCTTTTAGTCTCTTGGCTAAATTCTTTCTTTGATTATTTGTATTGAACTTTCTACTAATGTAACAAATATTTTTGTAGTGAACTTTTTACTAGTGTAACAAATATTGCTTAGTGGTTAACGCAAACCATGATTAATTTAAATTAATCACATGAACACAAATTGTGGAGAGAAAAAAAAGTATTTCAGACAATGGCCTTTATTGCCACTGCCAGGGGATTTAATAGAGAATTAGAATACCAAAGTTTCAATTTAAAACACTTTAAGCTGCAATTTTTATCTTTACAGTATGTACGTTTTTATTTTACACTATTTCTAATGTAACCTTTTAAAAAAGAAATTCTCTCTAAAACGAAATGATGAGTTTTTCAGAAATGTAAATACAAAAATAAGTTCAAAAAGCAAATAGTAATATATCACTTTTAATTATAAAGTAATTTTCAAAAATCTTTATTTTATATATAGTTTCTTTACAAATGTATATTTTTTAAGTTGTTATGGTACTCCAAAATGACCTAATAGAAGAGCATATTACCAGAAAGTTCACACCTCCTTCCTTACCCATGCCGCTTAACTTGCCAGAGGTGGCCTCAAACCTCAGACCTCTTGATTGGCAGCTATTTTACATGTATATACATATATATATATATATTATATATATATATATATATATATATATATATATATATATATATATTTATTTATTTATATATATACATATATATATATATATATATATATATATATATATATATATATATATATATATATATATATATATATATATATATATATATGTTATAGCATATTTATGTGAGCACTTGCTCACTTTTTTTTGCTTATATAAATCGATATGGCTTATAAAAGAAGAAGAAAACGAAGAATAATTAATGAAAAGATTGCTGCCCCATCCCAAACCCTCAGTCAATGTAGCAGCACTCCACTGCGAGTCAGGATATTTGTCAGTCGATGTATGTACTGAAGCCCCAGGCAGCAGGCTATTTCAGTATGACGTCACACTGCTCATCTAAATCAGCAGTATAAATATATATATATATATATATATATATATATATATATATATATATATATAGAACTCTTATATGTTGTCAGAAAGTTTTTTCCATATTTTGTTGACAAAAAGTAAAAATTAAAATGCAAGACCGGAATTTTTTTTTTTATTAACTGATAGACTGCCTGCCCCAACCAAACCCTCAGTCCCAGTAGCAGCACTCCCTTGCGGGTCAGGCTAAAAGGTAGTAGATGTAGCAGCACTCCGTTGCGAGTCAGGCTATTGGTCAGTCGATGTAGAAGCACTCCCTTACAAGTCAAGCTATAAGATAGTCGGTGTAGCAACACTCCGCGCTCGATTTACAGTAAAAAAAAATAAAAATAAAAACATTTTATTAAAAAAAATAAAAATAAAAACATTGCTTATATTGTTAAAAAATTGTTTATATTGTTAAAAACACTCAAAATGTTTTTAACAGTTCAGTTAAACAAGTCAATTAAAAACATTCAGAATGTTTTTAAAAACATTCTGGTCAATTAAATTTGCGCTTTTGTGGTTTTTTTTTAAAAAAACAGTTAATTTGTAATTAAATTATTGGTTTTGACTTTTGTCTAACACGCAAATGTTGGACGAAAGTCAAAGTAATTAAAAGTGATGTATATGTTGGCGTAAGAATCATTTTTTTCCTTCCGTGCTTTCCAAATGCAACAATCTATAGAACTATATATATATATATATATATATATCTGTGTGTGTGTATAATAACTAAATTTTATGTATGCACACTTAAATGAAATGTTTAAAATAATTTATAAAACTCATAAAGAAAGCAGGATTGATGCTGGTTAGCCATTAGAGCCTCCAATGAGCAATCTTCCAACTTACAGACAGATGATTCAATAACCATACCTTATTTTTAGTACTTAAAGAATGCTTCAAAAGTGAAAAGTAAATTAATCATTCTGTGGAGAGAGTTCATTCTCTGTTGTTCCATTAAAAGCAGTAGCTAAGAAAGATTGCAGACTTGGTTAGAGAGTACTGTCATACAAAGAAATACAAGAATTATATTGATTAGTGACTTCCAATACTAACTTGCAATGATAGGTTAGAAAAAATGTCTAGTGTATTTTTGTTTTTTGTATGTCATATTTTTTAGCTTAGTGATAAGCTAAACAAAATTAATTATTCAGAGCATAAATATTTTTATATGATAAGTTAAATACTAAATAAAAAAGTTTATAATTTCATATTAGTTTTATGTTTTTATGTGATCATACTAGTTTTTCTGTTATTTTATTTTTTTTTAATTTAAAATTGAAATTATTTTATCAGATTCAAAATATTTTTATTATTTTAAACAATTTTTTATTTAGATCTGTGAAGTGTAAGAATACTTCGGATTGCAAGACAATCCAAAGAATGTCTCTCTAAAAAGGTAAATAATTTGAAACAATCAAAAATTTTATCTAATTTATTTAATATATAGTTAGAGCTTTTTAATAATAAGCTCAGAGCTGCCAGTCACTCAGAGCTGTCAGAATCGTTTGAGAAAGAAAAAAAGTTTTCTTTTGTTTACTTTTTCTTTTGTCAACAAAAATGTTTTGTGTTTTGTTAGTAAGAATTGAAAAGATTTTTCCTGTTCCTTATGTTTTCATTAACTCATACAGTTTGATGTTTATATAGAGCTTCTATAACCAGTATATTATAGAGCTGCTAAATCACCTTATTAGAAAAGTTTTAAATTGTTTTAGGTGCCAGCTTTGGATAGAGAAAATTTAAAAGATCAAAAATCGAAAATTGCAACCACAGGATGATTTCAAATTGGTATGATAGATAGAAAAAGTTGCCAGGGAAAGAAATGCGAGAAATGAACAAGAAGATAAAAAAATGTGTTAAGTCGCTTGTGTAGAAATCAATCTGGATGCTGAAGATTACCAGATTAGCTATTTGAGTATTTAGTGCTCAGTAGCTGTTAATAATGCAAGTTCTAATACAGTGCTGATAGCAAAAAAAATTCTTAAATTAAACCTTTTAGCGTGTCAGCTGCTTTATGTAGAACTACCATGTTACTCGTTTTATTTCTTTTAGATGGAAAACAAAATAGTCTTAAGTCTTACAAGGGGCTAATAAGAGACGCAGCATCTGATCTAGCCCTTCATGAACATCTATTGTTTCAATTTACTCCTATAGAGCCAGAGATAGACTTGTCATCAATTTATCATCTTATATGGCTAGTTTTGATGGTGTGGTGTTAGGACTGAAGAAACTGAGTTATTATCTCTTGAGTTATTAGTAATAATTAAATATATTGTTCGAGTTTATTGCCTAATATGGTTTTTTTTATTGCCTAATAAGCACTCTAAAAAATACAATGATGCTAGTCAACTCCTATACAAAACCATTCAGCTAGTCAAGGTTAAGATATCAGTGTTCAAAACATTGTTTTTAAAAAATCTAAAAAGAATTTTATTCTGTTTTTTGTAAGAAAATTTATGCTGTACTTTATGCTGCAAGATGAAAATCAAAAGAAGATAAGAAAGCAACCTCTTAAGATGAAAACAACCCCTTAAAGAAACCAACCTCTTCACCAAATGTTTAAAATAACAACATTAAAAAATGACATTACATGACACGAGCAAAAATCTGTGATGAAGACAAATTTTGATGCTAATTCTCTGGATTACCTTCTGTTTCTGATTATGATATTCAGCTTGAGCCTTTGGCAACTTTTTAGATGACTTTAGAATTCTGATAAGTTGATTTTTTAACTCTGTCTTAATGATATGCCTGACAATTCTCAACCTGTCAAGAGCAGTAAAACAAACTTCAGAGTTAAATCATATTTTATTAACTTTAAGGTCATTTTAATTTAAAAAATAGGCTATGAAACCTACTGAAATGGATAAAAGTTTAATAAAATTTGATTATTCAATCCAGTTTCTCAAAACAAATAAACTAATAGTGTTTTTTTTAAAGAATATAATAAACAAATACCAGAGTCTCTATTATTATTTTAAAAAAACACCCTCTTGGCAGTGGCATATTACATACAGATTAACAATGAATCTTATAAGAAAAATTGTATTCAATAAAACAGCTCTGATTTTGTAATCTGCTTAACAAGATCTTCTCAAAAAAACTTTGGATAGCAGATGGGGGGAGAAATTTTTATGTTGTTGACCAGTGTTACTAAAAATTATTTTTACACATAATTTTATGAAAAGCAAAATTAAAAAAAAACTAGTTTTATTAATCACATTTTTTTGCACATTGTTATTTGTTTCATAAGATCAATTATGAAGTTAACTAGGTAGTACTGTGTTTATGAAAAATTTGCAAATCTTTTTAATCATTTTTTAAAGTGTTTATTAGTCAAAAAAAGGTTGTAATAAAAAGCTATTATTTAAATTGTTTTTAGCACTTTTTACAAGTTTGTTTTGTAAGAACTTTAATGATTTTTCTAATATAGTATATTCATTATTATTTTAATAAGTATTTATAAAATGATTTTTTGTTTTTCTACTTTTAACTATTATTATTATTATTGTTGTTGTAAGTATTTTCATTATTGTTATTATTATTTATATAAATAAAGTCCTGTATTTTTTGTGTTTACTAAAGATTATTAGAATTTCTATTCGTAAATATTCATGAAAATATTTTTTCAGAATATATGATTATTTATTATAGTATTTTTATTCAACAAATATTAATCTGAGTGCATGTTTATTGAATGATTGTCACATTTTATGTAAGAAAAATGCAGTGTTAATTAACACATGTTTTTTCTTTTATCTGTTATAAGACTCCTAGTCTCCTTTTCTTACATCTATTATTAGACTCCTCTTAGAATCTATTATTAGACTCCTAGATTTTCAGCATTTGTTTTAAATTTCTTTTCAAAACATTTATCTTCTTTTTGTTGGAAGAGTTTAAGAAGTTTTTAAAACTGAATAAAATAGTTTAGATTCATATTTGTTTGTTTTTTTGTTTATTTATTTTGGAATTAAGTTTAGTTGGTCATCAACCTAAATTTAGAATTGGTTGGTAATAAAATAAATTTTAGTTGGTTGCTTATCTATTATTATATAAGCAATTATACAAACAACGATAAAATAGGTTTTCTTTTAGTTTTTTCAGTTTGATTTTTATTTATTTTGTTACTTAAGTAATGAAATCAAAAATCTATCTTGTATATATTGTTTTGCAAATTAATTATATTATGTAATTTATATTCCATTAAATATAAATTATGTGATGCATAATAGGATGGCCCTAATTTTTAAACTTATCAAATTGTTTAGCTCCCAACCCCATTTCTTGTTCCAACATTTTAACCCCATTTCTTGTTCCAACATATTTTTCTATACAAAATTTTAGCGTAATCGGACAACTGTAAGTCGACCCTCATTGTCCATGAAGTTTTAAAATTTTTGCCCTGAGAGTCATTTTTGTGGTGAAAGTTTAAAAAACTGTTTTTAAAACTGTTTGTGCTGCTCGTGTAAAGTGACTTTTAGATTGTCTTCTTTTTAGACAGTAAAATAGCATCAAGTTTGTCTGGGAGCTCGTCACAGAAGTTAAGAAAAGATTTTCATGTCTGTCTTGTTGGCTACATTTCAAATCAAATCGTCGGAGCCAAATTGCCGTCGAACCGGCAAGTTTTACGTGTTTTCTTCTACAATGTAAGAGTTGTAAAGCTTACAACAAAGTAAAGTGCAATACTGGTGATTCAAGAAGTTTCCATTTTTTGGCAAAAAGCACGAATTCCTACTAAAAGAACTGACCACTGTGGTGAGAAGTTACTGAGACTGTATGATGAATGGAAAGGCTTACAAAAGAATTTGACGAGAGGTGCAGGCAAAAACAAAGAAAAAAGAGACAATATGGATGATCTGTTTGACATAGCTCATTCAGAAGCTTTGGAACAGATGAAAAATGAAGAGGATAAGAATTTCTTAATTCTTTAGCGCCAAAAAGGACGACCAGGGTCTATGCTTGATGCGGATCACAAACTAAAACACAAGAAAGAAAGGACACTGAAGTGCACTGCAATGGAAACTGCCAGGAGAAAAAGGACTTATGAAGAAATGGAGCAACATTTTGGTACTCATGAGCTTTCTACAAAAATTGATTATTCAGCATCAAGCAGTGAAGACATTGATAGTGGTGACGACAGTTAAAATTCACCTGCCATCGTTCAGCAAATATCAACAGCAGGAGCAGCAGCAAAAGTTCCAACAACACGAGTTACATTGCCATTTTTCACTCCCCGTCTCGCAGAAGTTTTTGATAGGTGCAAAATTACTGACAGAAATGAGGTTTACATATTAAAGGCTGCTGCAGAAGCTTTCGGATGTGATACTGAAAACCTGGTGATAAATCACACTTCTTTTCAACGCCTTAGAAAAAAATTTAGAGAAGCAAGACACTCAGAAATTCAGCAAAACTCTAACCTTTATGATTGCCAAGAATTAATGCTACACTGGGATGAAATGCTGCTCCCAGCACTCACTGGTGTTGAAAAGGTATATAGACTGGCAATAATAGTAACTTTTCAAGGCAAAGAGCAATTGTTGGGAGTCCCTGAAATCCAAACATCTTTAGGTGAAGAGCAAGCTATGGCTGCTTATGAAGCTGTGAAGAAGTGGGGTTTAACCGACAAAGTTCAGGCAATTTGCTGTGATACGACAGCAAGCAACACAGGTTGAGTAAATGGTGCCTGTACAAACCTAGAAAAATTGTTCAATCGTGACCTATTGTACCTCCCTTGACGTCACCACATTTTTAAATTAGTTTTGAGGAGCTGTTTCGAGTCACTGATGGGTGCAATTTCTTCTCCGGACATGGCACTTTTCAAAAGATTTAGAGAAGCCTGGACAAAACTCGACAAGAACGTTTATATAACTGCTAGTAATAAAGATGATGTCCGCGCTATCATTCTTGGATTTGTTGAACACTACCTTTCTACACAAAAACAGCAGAGATGATTACCGAGAATTGTTGGAGTTAACAATGATCTTTGTTGATGGCATTCCAAAGAACGGAATATTGTTTCGTATACCAGGAGCTGTAAGTCGTGTTAGATGGATGGCAAAGGCAATTTATGCATTCAAGATATACCTGTTTCAAAATCAATTTCAGTTATCACATACAGAGAAGAACTCTTTAAGAAGAATATGTATGTTCCTTGCTCGAGTGTATGTTCAAGCCTGGTTTCTATCATCAGAAGCAATACCAGCATAGCATGATTTCCTATTCATGTACCAACTGATTAATTATCGAGACATAGATCCACAAGTCAGTAAGGCTGCTGCAAAGAAATTTTCCAACCACCTCTGGTACTTAGTTCCTGAAACTGTTGCTCTTGCCTTATTTGATGACAATGTTCACCAGCAGTTAAGGCAAATATGGCTCAAGTTTTGCTTGACAAAGATGAAGAAGCGAAGGAAGAAAAAAATCAAGTCAAGCAATACATTCTTTCTGAAAAAGACTTTTCTTCCTTTCCAAACATCGAGTTTCCATCTCTGTTAACTCCTGGTACAAAAACATTCTTCAACAGATTTTCTCTCAGCACCGATTTTCTGAACAAAGACCCTTCAGTATGGAAGGATGATCCTGGTTGCAAAAGTGGAATTGAAAAACTTAAGAAAATAGTGGTTGTGAATGTTATTGCAGAAAAAGGAGTCAAACTCATTTAGGATTATAATAACATTCTCACCAAAGACGAAACTGAGAAACAATTTGTTTTACAGATCGTTGCCAGAGACCGTAAAAAGTAACCAACTGCTACTAAATTCTGTCTTATGAAATAGTAATGTTCAAGATTCATTGGTTCACATTATGTTTTGATTCTATGGGCGTTATTGTTGTACATGAAAATGCTTTTGCCTTTTAGCTTTTTAGTGTAGTAAATAAGAACATGATCGATATAGACAAGAGTATGTCGCTTTTGAACGGAATTAATCATTATGCATATTATGTTCCAACTTAAAGGCCTTTGAGGGTCGCCTTGCAGTTGTCCAATTGAGCTGAAATTTTGCACAGTTCCTTATTTGGTTAATTGGAACAGGATCAGGGGTTGGGAGGTGCAACATTTTCACTTTTGAAAATTTCAATACAGCTAAGGGCCACCCTAATGCATGATTATAAATAGGTAAATATAACATTTATGCATATTTAAAAAGTATATAATAAAATTATTCCACTTATTTTATAATTATTTTATTACCTTCTTATTTCCTTCCTCTCATCCTCCTGTAACATTCCCTTCTTGTTTCCTTATTTTTTTTATTTTTTTCTTTCCTATAACTTCCTCATTTACTTTTTAAATTTGCTTCTAGCTGGAATTAAATTTTTTTAGAAAAAAAAATTTAATTCCAGCTAGAAGCGAATTGATCTAAAAGACAAAAATTTTGGCTGGAATTGCAGTACATCCCTAATTAACATCCAAATATTACTTAAGAAAAATCAGCTGGGTTGGATTTAAAAAAAAACGTTTTCTAAGAGCTTGTGATTGGGGCTCCATAAACATTTATACATCCTAAAGTATTTTTTTTTATTCAAAATTCATGTTATATTTTGTATATATCATTATGATCAACATGATCCTCATAATCATCATTGCTATCATCATCATGATCATCATTATCATCATCAATATTTTTTAATCTGTCTTTATAACTCTTACCCATCTTCATGTTTTCCTTTTATTTTACAACCTGCAACTTTTTAATTCTTCAGTTAACCATTTTCTAGCTTTTTAACCCTATCTTCTATTTTAAAGTAACTCATAACTAAATAGTGGTTGTTTGCTAGCTTGTTGGAAGTTAATAAGAGTTTAAAAATATAGAGATATATGCCAGTATTTAATAAATAGTAAATGTAAGTATAAAATTGTAATATATAAAGTATTATTAATTTTTTTCTAGCCCCAGCTATCAATCCCTGCTAAATATTATAATTTTGCCGGGGCCAGTTTTGCATAAAGTCTCATTTTTAGCCCTGGTCACCTAGTGGTGTGTATGTTAAATCTTTGTTAATATATATATATAAACCAAAATTGATTTTTATTTATAGGATTCACAGTCTCAAGAATTGCTTAAAACAATTAACAAATTAAAAGATGAAATAACGAGGTTAATTAAAAATTTAAAAAAACTTTTGCTTATCAATTCACTTGTGGTTGTTACTCATTGTATATACATTATAAATTTTTTTAATTTTAATCTTTTTTCTCTGATAGACTTTCCACCAGCCTTGAAAGCTACAAACAACAAGATGAAAAAGGGCCATTTTCTTTAAAAGAATTTCAGAATGCAATAACTAAAATAAAATGTTTTGAGACTGAAAACACACATTTAAAAAAGGTTAATAACTTTTTGTGTAAAACAAAAGATTTATATTTTAAAAGGATTGTTGTATTAATTATGAAGTATTTTTATCAATCAAAGATTTAAGCTTTAAATTTTTGTTAAAGTGTTTCAACTTTGAACAGTTTTTTTGAGAACTGAGAATTGAATTGAGTATTAAACTTTTCATCTGAACTTCAGTAAAATGTTTTATTGACAAGTTTTTTTTAACTATTTTTTTTTTTAACTTGTTTTATTTATTTTTTACTTTTTTAATTCATTCACTATTAAAACTTAAATAGAATGCCAAAACTATTCTTTAGAAGTTTATTGGTTTAAATTAGCTGGGCTATTAAACTGATTGTTTATGCTTAAGTTTAAACAGATTAAAACTTGGGTGAAAATTTGAAAACAGGTATAACTGACTCAATACAATAATAACGTTTGAACAGCTTATGTGATGAACAGAGAAATAGTGTGATATAGTGTAAAACAGATTTGTTTTTAAATTTATTATTTTTTTAGTCACTTGAAAAGCGACATAAAAAACTAAATCGTTTGCATTATGATATACTTGAAAAAGATAAGCTGATGGAGGAACAGAAGACTTCTTATGAAAGTACCATCAGACTATTAACAGATGATTTGAAGAATAAAAACTTATCAATAACAAAGGTTTGTCATAAACATAAAACAAGGCCAAAAATAAGAAATCAAATGTTTATTTTTTGTATTATATATATATATATATATATATATATATATATATATATATATATATATATATATATATATATATATATATATATATATATATATATATATATATATATATATTAGGGCAATTCCACCTAGCAAAATTTTTTTTAAATAAAAATTGGTATGAGTGTGGAAGATAATATATGTGAAACCAAACACATTTTTATAAAAAAGAGTTATAAAATGTAAAGCTGATTTTTGCTTCAACATTTAAAGACTAACAAAATTGGGAATAACTGTGCAAACATATAAACTTCTCACTTGAATATAGCATGTTGCAAAAATTGGCTAAAATGTAGAGAAACAAATTTTTTATTTTCTTTATTTTTATTTATTGAACTCAGTTTTTTACTCAACCTTGTGTTTTTGTAGGACATGCAAATTAAAATCAAATTTTTACATTGTGAAAACATTGTAAACAAACCATTATGATGGTTTGTTTACAATGTTTTCACAGTCATTCCAGGTAACTTTTTATGCTTTGCATTAGTTTTAACTCTACGTAAAAAAATTTTACAAACCAAATAAATATTTTTGCATAAAGGGTTTTTTAAACATTAAAAAATTTAGATTTTGTTGCATTTCTTTAAAATAATTTTTAAATACATCTAATAAGAATATTTTTACAATAAAAATATAAGTTATTCAATAAAATAATGCAAATCACTAAATAAACTTTTTGATCAAATTTTTAGGTTATGAAAGAAAAAGTTTTTAAGACATATATATCATTCTCTACTCATAAATATCATTTACTGTAAAAAAGTATTACAGTGTTTAAGGTTTATAAAAAATCAATGTTATAATACCTGAATGTTTAAAAAATTAATGCAACTCTGCAACCAACATATCATCTTTAATTGTATACACACTCATCAATTGAGAAGGACTCATTTGAAATATTTCCAAACAAATTATTAGCAATTTTTTTGACTTGACCAGGGTATAAGTTTCCTCGTACCCGATGAGAAAAAATGAATTTTCAACAAGCTGTTGGTTTTTTGATGTTGGTATGTCATAAGTACTCTGTTTTGAGACACAAATTTTTTCAATATTATCATTGTCTCAATCAACTTGAAAAATCACATTTAATCACAATCACAGTTAATTACAAGTATTTATTAGACACAAGTCATTAGGTTAAGTCGTGATAAACTCTTATAGCATAACCATGACCTTTGAAAGCATGTGCAATGTAAATGTTTACTTATTCCAATGAAAGAACTGCATGATTTTTAGACATGTAAAACAATAAATTGCTCATTGTCCCCAATAATTTGATAAATCCCAACATATTTCTTAAAAAATTGTCCAATATTGAGTTAAACATCAATAACCACATAATATTCACGTTGTACATGTTATTTGGAATTACTTCATTTAAATCGTTCTCAAGGTTTTGAATAATTAGAAAATAATTTTACATGACAATCCTGCACACATTTCCTTTGAATACTATAAGACATTTTTTCTTTCAACAACGGATATCTGTCAAGATAAAGCTAACGCTATTTTTAACCTGGTTTGGTAATCTTTAAACTATTGTCTTGTTTTTTCCGATATCATTCAAATAGATTTATACAAAACTTTTTAATTCATTAACACCAATTGGTATTCATTTTATACTTATAAATAAAAAAATAAAGTGAGTGATTTTTAAAACAGTATTTCTAATCAATGCTATTGTGTATATATGACAATATGGTGTCCCACTGATTTACAGTGTTTATTTTTTAATTTAGAATATTGTTGTTTTGAGTACTTCAAAAAATTTAGAATCCCTAACAATCAACATTTTTTTCAATTTAATTTTTGCTAATTGCCTCTTAAAGAGTAGAGTATAATTAATTGGATTTAGTATATTTTTTTGTGCTAGGATGAATTTTCAAACATATTCTATTTGTATATTCTATTATATATTTGAACTCAAAAAATATGAAGATAATATTATTAATAAAAATTATAATATTAATAACATATTCGGTAAAATTATAAAAATAGCCATGAATATTAAAAATTAAAAAATTAAAATATGTTAACAATAGTTCTTTTAATTAGGCTGCTTTTAATTGGTAGAAAATAAAACCTAAAATACCTTTCTCTAATTAGCTAACATTTTTAATTAAAAAATAATTACATCATTGTTCTTACTTTTATTCACTGAAATTTCCTTATCTATACCAATATTTGATGGAAAAAATGGAATTGCCCTAATATATATATATATATATGTGTATATATATATATATATATATATATATATATATATATATATATATATATATATATATATATATATATATATATATATATATATATATTATAAACAATATAGAAGATACAAGTTTAGCAAGCAACCGCAAAGTGGTTGCTAAGGTGGCTTTATGTAAAGGGTGTTCAAAAAAAATATTTTAAAACAAGAATATACAAGAAGCCAAATTTGGAGCAAATATAAAAAATAATACAATTACAAAAGAAAGTTCCAAAATTTGACATTTGCCTTGTGCTCGAGTGACAAAATACCCTGAAAAATGTTCCTAATTGTTTAAAAAAATTTTTTTTTATATAATCATAATGGTCCAAATTTTTTTTTTAATTGTTGTGTATCCTGGTTTTTAAATAATTGTTGTTTAAAAAGATTTCACATAACTTAAGAAAGGAAAACAATTATTTTTAAAAAAACTTATTTTTGCATATTTGCGCAAAATTATTTTTTTGCGAAATATTTTTTTTATTTAAATAACAATTATGAAAAAACTAGAGTACCCAACAATCTAAAAAAAAAACTTTAGACCATTTTGATCACATTAGAAAAAAAATGTTTACAAATTATTGAAATTTACCTTGCGCTTAAAGCCAAATAATTTAGGAACAATTTGGGGTATTTTGCCGCTTGAGTATAAGGTAAATGTCAATATTTTTTGGAATTTTTTTTTTGTAATCGTATTTTTTTTTATATTTGCTGCAAATTTGGCTTCTTGTGTATTCACGTTTTTAAATTATTTTTTTTTGAACTACTTTATATGCAACATTTTTTCATAGACATTAGTTATTTAACAGGCATGTTGTTTTTTTAATGCATCTTGAATCTAATAAATTACTTTCTAATTATCAATATGGGTTTTGATCTTCTCGTTCTACAGCTGGTTTGCTAACAGTAATAAATAATAGGTTTTATCGTGCATTAGATAAAGGTGGAGAGGTTAAGGCCATTGCTCTTGACATTTCAAAAGCTTTTGATAAAGTTTGGCATGCTGGTCTTTTCCATAAGCTTTCTTCTAATGGTGTATCTGACAACATCTTTAAGATTATTAAATCCTTCCTTTCCAATCATAGTATAAAAGTTATCCTTGATGGACAACACACTTCTTCTTATTCTGTAACTTCAGGGGTTCCTCAAGGTTCTATTCTTGGCCCTACACTCTTTTTAATTTACATCAATGATCTTCCAGATATTCTCACATCTAAGGTGGCATTGTTCGCTGATGATACTACTATTTATTCTTGTCATGATAAGAAGCCAACACTCTTTGATTGCTTGGAGGGGGTATTGGAGTTTAAAAAGGATCTCACTTCTGCTACAGCATGGGGCTCACAGTGGCTGGTGAATTTTAGTTCAGATAAAACTCAATTTTTTTCAGCCAATCATTATCGCAATAATTTAGATCTTCCTATATTTATGAATAATAATGTACTTGATGTAATGTAAATAATAATGTACTTGATCTACCCTTCATCTTCTAGGATTAACTCTTACTTTCGATCTTCCTTGGAAACTGTGCATCAAATCCGCAAATACTGTAATGGGCACTGTTCTAAAGAGCTAGTGTCTTTTGTGCCACCTACTAAAATTCATTCTCGTGTTACTCATCATTCAATTAAGTCTCATCCTTTTTCTGTGACTGTTCCTAAATGCTCCAAAAACTCTTATTCCTTTAGTTTTTTTCCTTGAACATCAGTTCTTTGAAATTCGCTTCATTCATCTTGCTTTCCTGATTCATATAATTTGCAATCTTTTAAGTTGTCTGTCAATCGTTATCTTGCTTTAGAATCTTCATCTTTTTTCTTTCAGTAACTTCCAACTCTAATAGTGGTTGCTTGCAATCAAGACCCTTGTTGGAATAGAAGATGTTAAAAAAAAGTTGCAGTTTGTTTCATTAGCGGTGAGTTTGTTACGCAAAATTTATTGGTTGTGTGAATTAATAATTGATCAAATATTTGGCATGCAGCTGTCACTAACTTTTATTGCATTTCTGTTTTTGTGGAGCTTATGCTGTAATGAAAAATATAAGTCAATTAAGTTTTAGAAAAGGTGTTTAATTTTGGTTAGAAAATTTTTACTGAAAGGAGAATTAAACCATGTTTCTTTTTTGTTTATTAGTATTAGAAGGATTTAGATTTGAATCATGTAAGAAATTAGTTAATCCAGACTTTTCTAATGCATCTTTATAAGTAGGAGGAGTCTTTTGAAAAGATTATTTTCTTACTTATCACAAACA
This sequence comes from Hydra vulgaris, assembly GCF_038396675.1. Taxonomy (NCBI): domain Eukaryota; kingdom Metazoa; phylum Cnidaria; class Hydrozoa; order Anthoathecata; family Hydridae; genus Hydra; species Hydra vulgaris. Next base: position 9,665,847 of record NC_088922.1, read on the forward strand.
TCTTTTGATTGTCTCACATAAAATGATAGTCTAAAGAAAATCATTAGAATTCATTTTGTTTTGTATTTTTAGATTAATGCACACAATCAAGAAATTATGTCTTCTAGTCTTGATTATCAAAAAGAGTTAAAAAAAGTAACACGTTTCATTTTGTTCTTTTAATAACTAATTGTTTACACTTATTATAAATAATTTAAAAATTATATTATAAAATTGAAAATAATTAATTATATTATAAAATTGAAAAAACTGTTTAGTTTGTTTAAGCGAGGCACGTTTTTAATGTCTTCGTAAATTCACGTATAATATCACTGAAAAATATATGGAAACAATTTTTAAAAACAGGCGATAGTTTTTATTAACTAAAAAAATTAATTCATATTCTCTATGGAATTAATTACTAATTTATTTTCTTTGCTTGTATACTTTGATTAGTTTATTTAGTAATTTTGATATACTTTGCACTTTTGCATAAAATTATTTGTTTATTATAAATATATTTTGATTGAGTAGTATAAAGACTGCTACACGCAAGAATATATGGACTCTTTCAACATTCTCTTTAAAGAGGTATTTTATGTATAAAAGCAACTTTAAAAAGTTCTTTTAAGTTTATTTTGAAAAAACATTTATTTTCACTGTGTGTAATTATGTTATTAAATTATAATTGTGCAATTATTCTGTTTATTAAAAAAATGTTATCATTTAAGTATTATGTTTTTGCTGTATGTTATTATTTAAAAATGAAATATTATGTTTTTGTTATATGTTATTATTTAAAAATAAATTAAAAACAAGTTATACAAAATTATTTTTTTTTAAATTATAAAAGTTCACAAGTTATTTTTTGCTTTGTTTTTACCCTAAGTACTCTCATTAAAATAACAAAATTAAAAGAAATTAAACTATTTAGTTAAAATATATTTAAGATATTAAAGGCCAAAAATATTTTATTTAATTATTATTTATATATAAACTTTGTTTTAATTATTTATTTTATTAGTTTTAAGTATTTCATAAAAATATGTATATACTTCATTAATTATTTTTTTATCATAATTTTGAATTTTTCGTGAAAACAATAAAGCAACTATCAATGTATACTACTCGCAACTTTTACTTGCAACTGTAACCATAAATAAAGGGAACTGAGAATTATGTTATTAAAAACATTTTACGCAAAAAGAAATAAGCTGAAAGGTGAGAAATTCCAAGTTAATGTTTAATTAAGAAAAATAAATTATAAAACAAGATAAAATTCTGAAAAACAGAAAAATAAAATATGAAAGGATAATTTTTATAATAATGATTAGAAATTATTTGAATCAGATTTCATTAAACATTTTAAAAAGTGAGAGTTTTTTGCTAAGATGTTTTTTGTTGTTGTTAAGGTTGTTGTTCAAGAGATTTTTTGAAAAATTTTCTAAAAATTTTTGTAGTAATGCACTCTAGGTTTTGTTTTTGTTTTGTTTTTTTATTGGGTCTTTTAAGTCAAAGTTTTTATAGATTTAAAAGTTTTTTTCTGCAAGCTGCATTTTCAATCTGTAAACAATAATTTGATATAATTAAATAAAAAAAACTTTTAGATCAGAAGAGCTGAAAATTACATTGAGCTTTTAAGGTCCAAAGCTTCATCATAAAAATTTATTGGATAGTTTAAAAAATTGTTTAGGAATGTTTAGATTTTAAATAATATAATAAATAAAGTTTGTTTATTCAAAATTATGGTTGTCATTTATTACATATATAACACAGGGTTGTCATTTATTACATATATATTACTAAATGCATAAATGCTAAAAAAATACAGACAACTGGTATCAATTTTGATCCTGAAAAATAAAAAAAATCAGAAAATGTCAAAATCTAAAATAATTATCAAGTTAAATAAAGTTTTAAATTTATTTAAAAAGTTTGTTAAAAAGGTCTTATTGTTTTCAAAATTTTGACGAACACAAAATGGTAGATCATAAGTATTTGCCATTAAATTAAAAAACTTTTCTTTTTTTTTTTTTTTTTTTTTCAAGTTTTAGTTTTACTTTTAGTAACATCAAAAGAATGCAAATGAATAGTTGCAGTATGAATAGGGTTGTTGTTTTTAGTTTGTTCAAATCAATCGTTGAAGTTAATCAAAGTTTATTGCTAATAAAAGCAGACACTTTTAATAATTGTACATGATTTTTATTAAACATGTTTACAATATTGCATACAATATTGTTGATCTTCATTACATGTGTTTACAATATTATATTATACAGTATTAGGCAATAATAAGTTACTTGTTTTTGATTTTTCTTTTATAGTTTTTTAAAATACTTTAGTTAGGTTGTCAATTTTATTGATATTTGATTGGCTTATTGGCATCATTAACAGGTTGTAAGTTGCTAAAATTATTTGGTAGTTAAATAGTTTTGATAAATATGTTGGTGTCATAAATGGGCACAGATGTTCTAGAATTGACTAGAAGATTGTTATTTAGGTTTTGCTAAAGTCTTTGTTCTTTTTAATGAATTAGCTCCTCGCAAGGCTGCTTTTAATATTAAGTTAACATAAGCTGTAATTTGTATGGAATACATAAAGAAAGTGATTTTTTCAATTGTTCAAATAAAATTTCAAATGTTGGAAGCAACTTTGCTGAATGATGTACCACATGAGATTATGTTTTGCTTGATAGAACAAGTGATAATAGCTAATTTGAGCAGCAACCATTGTATTTGTAGAAAAAGAAAGAGATGCAGTCTTACATTGAGTTCCTCAAGTTTGACAGCTGGAGCAAGTCTATCACATTTACAGTTTGATTTTGGGCCTTGTCTAAAAGTAAAATGATGCTCATTAGAAGAACAAGCCAAATATGACAACATTATTTCATAAAATGACATATAAGAGACACAAAAGAGGCAAGGAATAAAATCAGGAGTGAGAAATCAATGAGCACAATTAAAGTAAACCGTAGCAGATGCTAGCTTTGCAATTGTAACTATGGTTTCCATGAGAGTTAATCCTGAATCAAAGAGACAAAAGGTTGAGGACTCGGTATAATGTTGTGATATATTAGAAGCAGTGAGAATGTTATGATGCATTAAAAATGAATATCAACACCACTGATAATTGTTAGCAATAAAAAATTGAGTTTGGTTTGTTTCAAAATTCATCAGCTAGTGTAAGCTCAAATGAGAAAGGAACAAAATACCAAGATAATGTTTTTTTACGTATACAATTTGTTTCTATGAAACAGCTGTTGCTATTGGATTATCTTTAATGTGAACTCAAAGTCCAATTTATTCATTTATAAATTCATAGTGGTATTTCCTCAGTTTCATTCATAGTGGTACTTCCTCAGTTTTACCTTTTTTAAGGTTTATTACCAAATCATGACTTTGAAATCAAATGATGATATTGCTCAAATCCCTGGTTATTTATTTTGAATACCTGCTTCATAAATAAATCTCCATCATCTGTGTATTTATTAGTTCCTAATGTTTATGGCTTTTTTATGTTTTATTTAAGTATATCAGAAATAAAATAAAAATTAAACTTTTTGGCAAATGTTGCTTAATTAACACCTAACAAAATTTTATTGAATATTACAATTTGATGTTTAAAGATAGTTAATGAACTAGTTTACATCAGATCTTTGTAAAATATAAAGGAATAGAAATTGTAAAATATAAAGGTATAGACTGATAAAAGAATGAACCGAATGTTTTATTTTTTATTTTTTATATAATATAGAATGAACCGAATATTTTAATTTATTTTTTATATAATATAGAATAAAGCCAATGCAGTCGATGTTTTATTTTAATAATAAAAGTTTATTTCATAAAGTTTATTTTCTTATAAAGTCAACTTTTATTGTTAAAAATAACATTCGGTTCATTCTGTTTCATAGCAAATTGATTTGTTTATTTTTTTGTTAAAAAGTAGTACATTTTATAATCAGAAAACAAACAGATTATACTGAGATTGTGAGAGTTTAGTTTTAGTTTAATTAACTTATATATAGTGATTTTTATAATTATTTAGTATTAAAAAATATAGAGATATGAGCTTCATATTAAAATATATAGATATATGAGATATTGTTGCATCTAATAATTTACCTAATTCAATGAAGATAATCCCAGAGACTAAATATCAACCTAAATTTGTAACAAAAGAACCACAAAAAAAATTTTTAGAGCAACATATTTTCTAAAGCTATCTTAAAGACTTTATTAAAGTCTAAAGCTTTTGAGCAACATATTTTCTAAAGCTATCTTAAAGACTTTATTAAAGTCTAATATATAAACTACTCCACTTTTGCTAATTATTACAACATTAAATATATCTACTTTGCTATCATATTAACCATCATCCATTACAAGTGTAACTTCAGGTGACATTCAGATAATATTCAAGAAAATAAGCTTTAAATTTATCTACTTTGCTATCATATTAACCATCATCCATTACAAGTGTAACTTCAGGTGACATTCAAATAATATTCAAGAAAATTTTAAATTTAAATTTAAGAAAGAATGCCTAGAGTTGCAAAAAACACGTTTTTTTTTCTTTTGTGTTTTTGGGTTAAAAAAAACGTGTTTTTTTGTTGTTGTTTTGACATTTTTTTTGTTTGTTTGTTTGTTTTGGTGTTTTTTAGGCTTATTTTGAGCAATTTTTAATTTTTTTGGCATACATTTTGAAATAATTTTCCTTTATTCTAATATATTTTTAGTATATGATCATTAAAAACACAATACACCTTTTCACAGTTTTAGTATAGAGCATCAAGAATTAAAAAAGAAAAACGATAACTTAAAAAAAGAACTTCAGCACAAAATTAAAGAAAAAATAGAACGAAAAAAAGAACTTCACGAAAAAAAGAACTTCATGAAAAAAAGAACTTCAGCACAAAATTAAAAAAATAAAGATTTATATGAAAAATTAACTTCAACCACATCAGTTATTACTATGAAACCAGACAAATTTGTATATAAACATAATCTATACAAATCGTGTTATTGCAACTTACTTGTATACAAACATTTATTTTAAAAATGATAGATCTTGCGACTTTTATACTGGCCTTACATCTGTCAATGTGTTTCATGAGTTACATAGTGCAGTATCACCATTAATCAAAAGAAGATAAAGTGATGTTAAAAAAACATCTACTGCTGTTTTTTGAAATTTAAAAAAACCCTAAACTATTTGGACCAAAATAAAAGTTATGCAGCAAAGATGAATTTTTAATGATGTTAAGGCTTGGATTACTGAAAACTGGTTTTGCTGACAGGTTTAAATATATTTAGGATTAGCCAGTGCAATATTTTCTTCAATGGTTTATCTCACTTTTAAAGCACAAGGCTTACATAGACTAAATTTCAGATAAAGAAATGACAAATCGCAACAACTATTTAGATTGCATTCCAAAATCCTCTTTTATAATGCATGATAAAGGCTTAAATATTAATACTGAATGTTCTGAACGTTTTATCTACCACACAGCTCACCCTGGTTGGAAAGGTGCAGCTCGAATGACTTGACAAATGACAATGACAAATGAAGAACTAAACAAAATAAAATAAATTGCTAATTTAAGGATATTGGTTGAACAAGTTAAGAAGAAGACCAAAGACATTTCAAATTATGTCAACAGAGTTTCTGCTAACAATGTTAAAACTATTTGATGATATTATTTGCTTAGCTTTGAGTAATCTAAGAAAACCAATATGTTTAGAGTGACTTTATAACAAATCTGTTTTTACATTGATAGATTTTATATATATATATATATATATATATATATATATATATATATATATATATATATATATATATATATATATATATATATATATATATAAATTTAGCTTTAAACTCTACATTAAGCTCATATAGAATTTAAAAAAAAATAGTTAAATTTTTTTTTTTTAAATTGAAAAGTCAATGTTTTGAGGTACTTCTTTTTCACTTGTTTTTTAATATGATATTTAAACTGGATTAGACAGGCTCTTTATTTTAATACTTATATAAGACTAATGGCACTGGTTTAATAATATTATTTGATAAATCTTAGTTTTGCTTTGTAAATCTCAAACAAATTACTGATAAAATAATGTTTATGTTTTTACCTCCATTGCGTGCATGAATTTTATATCAGAACTGTGAAAAGGTGTATTACATGTAAAAGCACCAAATTTAACTCACATTTTTAATAAAAAATTGAATTAGCTTCAAGTTAGTTATACATCTAGGCATAGGTATGGGAATGTTTATTCATCATGTTGTATTCTTCCTAACAACTGTGATAAAACTCTCATTATATTTAGACACTTTTCTTATCCTATAAGAAAGTTACCATTTTAATTTTGATAATGTAAATATATTAGTATATAATACCATGCCATTTTAATATCAGACTTCAAATGCTCAAAGAATTAACCAATCTATCAAGGTTATTTAATTATTTAAACATTTATATATTGTGTAGTAATTTAGTCTTACATTGTTTGTTTGTTAAATTTGTCAAAAAAATATATCGCTAGTAGGCCCTTATAAAAAAAGCCCTATACTGAACTTAGTTTCAAGGAAAATCTAAAAATTTTGAATTATTATTATTTACTGAGTTTGCCAGACCACCTTTATCTGATGATTTGTAATTTATCTATTCATAATTTATTTTTATATATATATACATACATATATATATATATATATGTATGTATGTATGTATGTATATATATATATATATATATATATATATATATATAACAAACTAGCTCAACATACTGCTCCTAACAAAAACAAATTGAAAATTAAAGAAGCATTCCATATTAATTGGAAAAATCCATCATTAAATAAACAAACTGTTTATTATAATATAGATTTGTCAATCTAGTTTGTTTTATTTACGTTATTTTTATGCTACTTATGGTATCATAAGTTGTATTATAATTTTTATTGGTTTGCAATAATTCTATTTGTCTGTTAATATTTCTCAGTAATGTCTTCACATTTTGATTTTGATATTCCAGAGTTTTGAATTGTAATTTTATCTTTTGAAAATGTTGTAGTTTAACTACAAAACATGTCAAGATTTAAAAAAATTGTGTTTTTCTTAAAACATTCGTGTAAAAAAGTTTAAAAATTCGTGTTTTTCTTGACAAGCTTATGGAGAAGACAAAGGTCTTCTCCATAAGCTTGCTTCATTTCGTGTATCTGGGAAAGTTTTGAGATTGTTAAATGGTTTCTTATCTACAGTAATGATCTTCCAGACAGCTTTATATCTAAACTTATTCTTTTTTCTGATAACTCAACTTTATACTCCTGTCTTGACAAAAAATCTTCTCTTTTTGATCGCTTAGAACAGGCAGCCAATCTTGAATCTGATCTCACTTCTGTAACAGATTAGGGCTCGCAGTGGCTTGTAAATTTTAACTCCTACGAAACTTATTTTACTGCAAACAACTATCGCAACACTGTTGACATTCCTATATTAATAAATAGGAACCCTCTCACTGAGTCGTCTTCTTTACATCTTTTTGCATTATCATTTACTATTGGCCTTTTATCTGAGCCATTTATACAATTGATTGCGATTAGCATCCGCTAAGGTTGCTTCTCTTCATCGTGCTTGCCATTTTCTTACTCCTGATTCAATTCTCTACTTCTACAAGTCTCTTATTCGTTTTTGTATATATATATATATATATATGTATGTGTATATATATATATATATATATATATGTTTATATGTATGTATGTGTGTATATATATATATATATATATATATATATATATATATATATATATATATATATATATATATATATATATATATATATATATCAAATATAATTAAATATAGTAAGTGTAAATAAACAATGTTTATTGTGTCAATATATAACACTTAAAACAATTAAGATAAAATTGAGGGAGACAAAATTATTTTAGAAGTTTTTATACAGGACTGCTCCAACCTTTAACCTTACCAAAAAAAAAGAGTTTCAGTAAATTTTAGTATTAGTTGTTCTGTTTAAATCTGAAATTAAAATATGAATTAAGATACTGCCATTAAAGTTAAGTTTAATAGCTTAAATAATGAATTTTTAAATATTTTCCATAAGAACCAAAAAAACGCACCCCTGCGTTTTTTTTCCAAAAAAGTAACTAAAAAAAAGCAAAAAACAAAAATGTGCATGACATCTCTAAGCATGTCTTAAAAAAATTTTAATGGCAAAAAAAAATCAGAATATCTTTCTCTTTATTTTTTATTTGAGTATTTAAAATGTACATAGCAATAACAATAACAAAAATAGTATTTCTATAAATAGAATTTTCTAAATTTTTTTTGAAATAAAAAATTTGTCTAACAATTTGTTAATTAGTTATGTTAAATTAGTTTCTATATTTCAATTTTTAGTTGTTAATTATTGGATTGTTTATTTGATTTATTTATATTATATATCTATTATAAATTTATTTATAATAGTTTTAAATAAAATTATTTTTAAAAAATTAAAATTTATTAAATTAAATAATTTTATAGGAATCTAAACCATGTTTGTTTTAAAAAGATTTTTTTTTTTTTTTTTTTTTTTTTTTTTTGTACATAAATTATTATAAGTTTATCAAGATACCATCAGGGTTTCTAATTTATTTTTATAATCACACTAGATATGTAAATGCGCTGATGATGTTCGATCTTTTGTCAAGTTATGCAGTTCAAGAGTAAAAGGAATGGAACCTGATTTAAATGCTCTTTTGGGTTTAAATGGTAAGTTTTAATTTTGAATAATAATTTTTAGGTTAATAGGTGTTTTCTAGGTTTAAATGATAACTCTTGGTTACTTTTAAGTTTAATTAGTAACTTTTTTCAAAAAAGAAAAAAAAAATTTTACTTTTCTTAAAAAAAAAATACCATTTTTAAAATTAAATCTTGAATATTTTGAGTATTATAAACTTTTTATTCTTATTTTTTACTTTTTATTCTATTTTTAGATTCACCTGAGAAATCCCAAACAATATTTCAAAGTGTTGCATTGCCAACTCTAGATACCCTTCAATTAAAATTTTCAGAGATTGCAGATGTGAGAAAAGAAATTGATGGTTTGCGTCGCAGTGTGTGTGAGCATTATGCTCAGGAGATTGGGAATAATATGTGCATTAGTCAATAATGTTTTTCTTTAGTTAAATTTTGTAGTTTTCATACTTTTGTTTGAATGATATAAATTATTTTATTTTTAATTTTTTTTTTCTGTTCACATTTTTCAATTCTAAAAGTTTTAAATTAATGAGGGTTTGTATTGCAATAAATAGGGGGTATATTAGGTGTATAATTTTTCTTAGGTGTACTTTTTTTTATTGCTGTTTTTTAAATTTTTGCCCTTTTGCAAAAAATGAAAATTTAAAGCTTTATCATTATAATTAGTTAATATTTATTCATAAAATAATTGATAATGTTCTAAATATGGTGTAGAAAGTGTGGAAGGGTGAAAGGTGTATGAGGTGTGAAAGGGTGAAAGATGTAGGAAGTTTCAAAAAGAACTTTCAGAGATTAGAGTCAAAGATTCTTTTTTTTTTTAATGTAGTTTTGAAGTTCTAAAATTAGTTAGAAACTTCTGAGGTTTATTGAAAAAGAAAAAAAAAGACTTTAAACGTTTTGAAATCAATTATTTCTGAACTCAGAATTCTTATGTATAAATGTAACCTGGTATCTAGGTTCAAAAGTTATTGTTTTAAGAACTCATAAAGATGTTTTTATTAATGATGTTTAGAAGTTCATAAAAAATTTTGGAGCTTCAGGAATAAAGGAGTCCAGTTAAAAATAGAGAATCTTTGGCTTTCAACACTAGAACCTTTTCTTGGTTTAAATTGTTTTGCTCTGCAAAAATAATTTTAATCTAAATTAATGAAAATAAATGACATAAAATGAATTATTAAAATGTTATAAATACTAAAATAAAATAAACCTTATATAAATAACAAATACACTTATAAAATTTTCAAAATAAATTTTTATTTGTAATTATGATATTATTTATTCATTTTATAATTGTTTATATTCAATGAACTATTGGCATTGTTTATGCTCTTTTAAAAACTGTTTTTTAGACTGTTTTGTAGGTATGAAGTTTATTGAGACAAGTTCTAGTATAAATCATTCTTGGTTCAATATCAGTTCGGTGTTTTTTTGTAGATATCCGAATCCATATAGTAAACATGTTCTTTCTGAAGATGTTATATCACGAAAACTTGAAAATAATATTTTAAAAACAATACGCTTACAGTCTAAGACAAATGATGCTCCTAACTGGTTAAAGCGTTTCCTTCCATCTTCAACTGCTTATATTGTTGAAGAATCACATGTAGACTTGAAAACTGGTGTTATTATGACATATACCACTAATTTAAATTTGAAGACACTGCTACAAGTTGATGAAAAGGCTTTTTTCTTTAAATCCCCTGATGGCTCTACTAAAGTGAATCGTCAAGCTTGTATTAGATCAAATTTATTTGGTTTATGTCATGCATTTGAGTCCTTTGGGTTAAAAAGATATTGTTCAAACATTTCGAAGATGGAGAAAAGCTTTGATTATGTATTAAAAATAAAATCTCCTCAGCCTATTTCGCATCTAAATTATAATTTACCTGACATAAGCAATGCATTTCCAGTTTAAATTTTAAAAATTTTAAATATGAGAGGGTTTTATTTTAATTATCTATCATTTTAAACTTTTATCAAATTAGAATGATAACACTAGAAAATAGATAAAAATAAGGTTGCGTAAAAAATTTGAAATATACTTCAACACGTACACAAACATTTTTGTATGTAAAAGTATTAGGATGCTTGCATATATAAATATATTCTTTCACACACACACATTTTTGTATGTATAGGTGTTTAAATTCATATATAAGGCAGTGTTTTTTTATATAAAAAAAAATAAAAGTTTTGTAGTTTTTTTAATTCGTTTTAGAGCTACCAATTAACGAACTGTATATACTCCTTTTCTACCCTCTTTCTTTTCCTTTTCTTTTTTCTTTAAGAGCTGGGGGTTAATAGAGCATAATTAAATTTTACAATAATTTGTACGTTTTATTATAAAATAAATTATAAATTTATAACAAATACTATATTTAGTTTTGCGTAATTAATACTAAGTTTTTGTAAAATCAGTTTTATACTAAGAAGAATAAAACTACTAAATCCTCAGTTAAAAAAAATGTTCAAACCAATTTATTATAATGTTAATAATAAAAATTATTATTATTATAATAAAAATTGTTATTAATATTATTATTATTGTTATTGTTGTTATTATTGTTATTATTATTATTGTTATTATTGTTATTATTATTATTATTATTGTTATTATTGTTATTATTATTATTATTACTATTATTATTGCTATTATGCAATACTATATTTAACATTTATTTAATTTATTTATTTATTTGATCATTTTTAGTAGTATACAAAATATACAACTAAATATGACCAATTATGACTATAAGCGTGGCTATACTTGTTGTTATTAAATTTATATTTCTCAGTGTTAAATTCTTGTTGATTATTCTGTAGTATCCTCTAATTATTTTAAATAGAAAAATAGTTTGAAATATAGTGTGCATATAAAGTATTATATATAGTAAATACAATAATTATATCACACAAGACCACACAGGAAAAAAAAAAAGAGTCACATTTTAAAAGTTTTGCGAAAGTAAATATTGATCAGTTATAAAAGTTTTTATAAATGATCAATGATTTAGATAATATTTTTGTTTAATAGATAGTCTGTGGTATGTTGTATATATATGGCGTAATCAATCTATTTTTGACTTTTTTTTTTTTTTTTCCCCTGCTCTTTACATTATTTTTATATCACCTCATATGATGATATGATCGCACAAAAAAATTTTAAGTTAATCATAGGTTCAGTTTTCTAGCATTTATTAACTAATATTTAATGTGTCCACCTCATTTGTATGTTGTTCACCTCAGGCACTTTTAGGTCAGCAGTTAGGTGGGCATTGCCAAATGTTTGCCCTAATTCTGACAGCTACTATATTTAAAACAAAGAAGAAAAAAAAGTTTAAATATTAAATTTTAAATAATTGTTAAACTTTAAATAAATAAATTAAACTAAAGCTTTTTCTTCCTGATTTTTAGTTTTTGCTTTATATGAATACCATTATAAATGATCAATATCTCAAAACTTTTTAAATGTTATGTTGTTTTTTCCTGCGTGCTCTTCATTTTAATGTATACATACATACATACATACATACATACATACATACATACATACATACATACATACATACATACATATATTTATATATATATATATATATATATATATATATATATATATATATTTATATATACACACACACATATACATATATATAGTTTAAAATATGGTTGAACTGCGTTAAAAAAAACAAGCAGATGAATTTTAATAAGATTTTCTTAATAAAATAAAGTTATACAAAAAAAATAAACTTTTGATGAAACTTTTTAAAATCAACATTATGTTTCATTAAGTCAATAACCTTTAAAGGTTTTTAGTGAGACCAGATTCTACTGGATTATTTTTTTTTTATTTTTTCAAAACATAATTCTTAATTTTGAAAATTAAATTATTTTTAATTTTTATTTACATAAATAAAGAAGGAACCAAAAATAAAAAGGAATTAGCTTATAATATTATTTAATAACGCCAATAGTAAAATATTCTATTTTTAAAAATGTCATCTGCTACTAAACAATTACGATTACCCCCTATGCCTCGAATATCTGATCTGATGCGCTTATATGGGCTGCGTGCTAAAAAACAACTAAGTCAAAATTTTATATTGGATTTAAATGTTACAGGTAACACTTTTTTTAACATTACATTTATATGCATTTTGAATGTATATAAAATGTGTTGTGTATTTTGTATGTGTAATTTAGATATAAATCTTTTTTAGATATTTTTTTATTATTAGATTTACCTTCCCAAGTTTGAGGGGGCCACTACAGTTACGAGGTTTTTTTTTATTAATTGCTGTTTCAACTTTTTCCAAATCCTATAGTTTTAAAAAATGAATGTGGTCACCCAGGCCTTGGTAGGAATCAAACTTTTCAATCACATTCCTTCCTGTACTTGTAGATCGCTAGTTTCGTAAGCATGTAGTAAAGCACTTGCTTACAATGCTCGTAAGCATGTAGTAAAGCACTTGCTTACAACACAAGCAGTCTACCACTACACCACTACTTCATTAATATTATACCCTAATACTTGTTATATCTATAGGGCATATTATATTACCTTGTTTTTCCACGCAGCAGTTTTTTTTATCAATGCTTACATATTTATGTGAAGGGTTAGAAAAGTAACAACAATATTTTTTTAAAAAAACCTTCTTGACTGTAGCAGTCCCCATGGCCTTGGAAAGGTGAAGAAAATATATACTATATGCTCTTATAAATTCCTTAGTATATAACCAGCAGGGTTAAGTTGTGTTAATAAAAAAGTAGTTATGCCATGAAATGTGACTGAAGACATACTGAAATAGGTATGTGAAGCCTCAACCTAATTGCTGTTTGGTTATGTTTAGGATTTGGACAGGCAGTATTTAAAAAGTCAATTTTTTCTCTTTACTTTTTTATAAAATTCTTTACTTTTTTACTGATTAAATTAAGAAAATAGAATTCAAAATAGAATTCAAAATTAAAAACAAAAAAGTTTACATTATTTGATCTTCGTAAATTTTTAAATTAAAAAAAGAGGTACATTATTATTTACATAATAATGATTATACAATATTTTGTACACCAATTGTATAATATATACAATATAATACAGTTGGTGTACAAAATATTGTATAATCGTTTTTAAGTGAAATTTAAACCTGTTACAAAAAGTCATGTTTAAAGTAGCTTTTTTTTAAAAACAGCATTTCATACTGTATTTTTTAAAAGAACCAGTAGGGTATAAGTGTCCTCCAGATGTTCCCCAGCAACATGACTTTTAATGAATGGCTTGATTATTTTTTTATAATACAGATAAAATTGCGCGTAAAGCTGATGTTTTCGATTGCAATGTAATTGAAGTTGGTTCTGGTCCAGGCTCTTTATCACGTTCACTTTTAAATGCTGGTTTACGACACTTATATGCTGTTGAGATTGATAAGAGATTTTTACCATCACTTGAGGTAATTAGTTATAAATTATAAAAGTTATGTAATTAAAAATATAACAATTAAACTTACTTTTTTGTTATCTGATTCGTGTAGATACATTCATGTAGATACATTATTGTTCCAATTTTCAGATTGTTCAGACTCATTTTCAAACATTTGAAATATCACGACGTTTGTTAAAATTTCATATGTCAGTACTTTTAATAAAATATGTGTACATGTGTAGCAACAGATAGATATTGACTTTTTGTTTCAGCTCCTTCAAGATGCATCTGATGGTCACATGTCTATATATCATGCTGATATTTTAAAGTTTGATATGGTAAAGCCTCTAAAAAATGTTATTTCGGCTGAATGGGAAAGCGATGGTAAAATCAAGATGTTCTAAAGATAAAACTATTTTCATATTGATGTTATTAAAGATTCAATTGTTTTGTTATATTGGTGTTATTAATAGTTCAATTGTTTTTTGTTTTTTTTTAGATTTGCCTAATTTAAGACTTGTAGGTAACCTTCCATTTTCTGTTTCTATTCCTTTATTTTTGCAATGGCTAGAAGCTTTGTCAACTCGTTCTGGTGTATTTTCTTTCGGAAGAATACCTATGACTCTTGTCTTTCAAAAAGAAGTTGGTCAGGTAACTTTATAATCAAGATAACAGTTTTAAATTTGGTCACTTAATTTTATAATTAAAACAAAGTAGTTTTATTATCAACAATAACTACTACTAGCTGATAACGGGTGACAACTAAAAAACGAGACTGGATTTAAAGACACATATCTCCTTAAAGGAATAAGATTTTAAAAATATGAAGACTGTTTAGAAGGTATTTTTATTCTAGTTTTTAAATATTTTATGTGTTTTTATTTTTTATAGAAAAATAAATAAAAAAATAAATTCAAAACAAGAAGAAATTAGAAAACATGTGTATGAATTTTATTTAAATTACAAAAATGCTGGTAAAAAGTTCACTTATGACCACTTTAAAGTTGAGAATATATCTAAAATTACTATCTACAAGATAATTAAACGTGCTGAAAGTGAATCTAAGTACCAAAGAGTCTGGGTACCAAAGAGTTCAAGGAAGTGGAGTAAAAGCTAAAAAAATGACCAGGACAAACATTGAAAGGCTCAAACTCATGTTTGACCAAAAAGACGGAGTTTCTCAACGACAGGCAGCTAAAAAGTTCAACTGTACTCACCAACACATCAGTAAAACATTAAAAAAAAGAATAAATATTAAATTAAGAAAAAAAATGACGTTTCCAAAACGCTCTGACCAGCAAAAAGCAGCAGCTAGAACTAAATGCAGTCGATTGTGTCAGAAATTCAAAAATCGTAAACCAATCATTGACAATGAGCCTTATTTCATGTTAAATTATTCCAGTATCAATGGAAATGATATATTTTATACTAGTGATGTAAAATCTACTCCATCTACAGTTAAATACCAAACAAAACAAAAGTTTCAAAAGAAATTACTTCTATGGATTACTTTTTCTGAAAATGGAATTTCTCAACCTTATTTTGTACCAAGTGGACTGGCTGTAAATCCAAAAATCTATTTAAACAAACCTATTAAGAAGAGACTTATTCCATTTATCAATAAGTATCATTCAGATGGTGCATATGTATTCTGGCCAGATTTAGCATCATCTCACTATGCAAAAACAGTAATCATGTACCTAAACAAGGAAAACATGCATTATGTTGAGAAAGCGGATAACCCTGCAAACTTGCCAGAATGTCATCCTATCGAAAATTTTTGGAGTATTGTGAAAGGCCTTGTCTACTAGAAGAATTGCCATGCAGAAAATCTTCAAAAATTACGTTCTAGAATCAAGTATTGCCTTAATAAATTTGATATTGAGCTCATACGGAGCCTAGCTCAGTCTATACCAGGCCTAGTTGATAAAGTCAGAAGAAACGGTTTAATTGAGAACAACTGATTATATATGTATAAACTAGAATAAAAATACTTTCTAGAACATTTTTCCTTTTTGTTTTATCTTACTTCTTTAAAGAGATATGTGTCTTTAAATCCAGTCTCGTTTTTTAGTTGTCACCCGTTAGTTGTAGTAGTAGCAGCAGCAGTAACAGTAGTAGCAATAGTAGTAGTAACAATAGTAGTAGTAGTAGTAGTAGTGGTAGTAGTAGTAGTAGTAGTAGTAGTAGTAGTAGTAGTAGTAGTAGTAGTAGTAGTAGTAGGTAGTAGTACTGCTGCTGGTAGTAGTAGTAGTAATAGCAGTAGTAGTATTTCAAGTTGTCATTCTAATTGTCAGTTATAACGATATGTTTATATTATGAAGTAACAAACTATTTATTCTTGTAAATGTGATGTCATCAGTGTTCCAAAGAGATGATTTTTCACTAGGTTATCTTGTTTCTATATATATAAAAATCTTGTTATTATTTTTTTAGAACATGGTTGCAGAGGCTCTTAATTATGATCGATCTAGGCTTGCTATAATGGCACAAAATTATTGTCATGTAAGTCGAGCCATGGAAATCAGCAGCTCAGTGTTTGTTCCAGAACCTAAGGTATTTATAATGATAACTATATTTTTATTTTGGTAATTACATGCTGTAGATTTTTTCTTTGGTAGAATACAATGTAAGAAGTTTATAAAAGTATATTTGAAAAAATTACTAATGATAAATTAAAAAATATCTATTCTATTTATGAAAAATGTATTATTTATTAAATAAGTCATAGAGTGTTCTTTATTTTACATCTTTTGTTCATTATACAAAAATAAAATAGAACTTTTTATTTTGTCTAATTTAAACTTAATTTGTAATTAAATATATATTAAACAACAATTTGTTTCAACAATAAAACTAAAATAGTTTTTATTTTTAATGTTTTAACAGGTTGATGCATGGTTGATGCACTTCATCCCACTAAAAAAACCTGCAATTGATGCACCTTTTAATGTCGTGGAGCAGGTTGTTAAGGCCATATTTTCAAAAAGAAGAAAAGTTATTAAAACTCCTTTGAGGTAAAATTTTCTTTTAAGAATTTTAGACGAGATCCTTTATAAGAAAATAAAGATTTTTTCACTATAACTGAGTTTTCAAAAAAATCATAATTCGATAGAAACTTCAAATAAACAGCTAATAGATAACAGTTATATATTTATATATTAATTAGATAACAGTTATATATTATAGCTGTTATTTGTTAGCCTAATATATATTTTATCACACTTAACAGTAACAATATTGTTATATATTATTTATATATTACGCTTATGGCTGTCCTATATCCAGAGTATATATAATTTTTGATGTTATAAAAAAAATTATTTTGTTGAATTTTTATCCTGTAAAAACCTTTTCAATTTTTACCTTTTTAATTTTTTTTTATTTTTTGTTTTCGAATTGATAAAGTTTTAAGTATTTTATACCATAGTTATACGTAGTATTTAGGGCCCTGTGTTTGATAAAAAAAACCTTGTACGATGGTGGTCTGAAAAATTGGCAGCACTCGTAAATAAAAACACGTGAATTTTGTTTGTTCATATGTTGATAGGTAATCACCAAAGTTTCAACCATTTTGAACGCGCAGTTGTTATGTAACAGTCGTTTGATTGAGTTGATGCGAGTAATTTTGTGAAAATGGACAAAAATCGAGTATCGAGCTGTCATTAAATATTTGTTTATGAAAGGCAATACGCCTACGCAAATCAAAGGTGAGCTGAGTTCTGTGTATGGGGACTCTGCACCATCATTTACCACAGTGAAATTTTGGGCAGCTGAATTCAAATGTGGCCGTCAGAGCTTGGGAGACGATGAACGTTCAGGACGTCCGAAAACTACAACTACCGATGAAAACATCGCCAAAGTTCACCAAATGGTGCTAGACGATCGCCGAATTATTGTGAGTGAGATAGCAGAGGTTATGAACATATCAAAAGAACGTGTTTGTTATATATTACATAAAAATTTAGGCATGAAAAAGCTGTTCGCGCGTTGGGTGCCGCGTTTGCTCACGTTGGATCAAAAACGTGTTCGAATGAACATTTCCAACGCTCTGTTGGCGCTGTTTAGGCGCAATAAATCCAAGTTTTGGCGACGATTAATTACTGTAGATCAAACTTGGATACACCATTATACGCCCGATACAAAAATACAGTCCAAACAGTGGGTTGCAAATGGGGAACTGGCTCCAAAAAAAGCAAAAACTGTTTTTTCGGCTGGAAAAGTGATGACAACTGTTTTTTGGGATAGTCGTGAAGTTATTTTAATCGATTATCTTCAAAAAGGAAAAACCATTACAGGAGCATACTACGCATAATTGCTTGACCAACTAAAGGAACAACTTGCGGAAAAACGGCCACATTTGCAGAAAAAGAAAATCCTGTTTCACCAAGACAACGCACCGTCTCACACCTCAGCGGTTGCCATTGCGAAAATCCAAGAATTACGGTTTGAACTGCTTGACCATCCGTCTTACTCACCAGATCTGGCCCCAAGCGACTTCTTTTTTGTTCCCTCATTTAAAAATTGCGCTCGGAGGTCAGAGGTTTTCATCAAATGAAGAGGTAACCCCCTTCGTGAACAATTATTTTGCAGAAAAAACCGCCGAGTACTATTTGGACGGGTTACAGAGATGGTAGCATCGCTGGGAAAAGTGTGTAGAGTTTCAAGGAGATTATGTTGAAAAATAAAAAATTAAATTTCGAAAAAATGTCTTTATCTTTGTTAGGTTGGAAACTTTTCAGACCACCCTTTTAAAGTTTTAATTTTAGACTTTCGGTATTTTGTTAATATTCTCTCCATTTTTATTTATCAACTATGAAACTTATTTGTTTTAGCTCACAAATATGTAAATCATAAACGTAAAAAATTGCGTTTTTTTCGGTATTGCGTGCATACAGGTGCTTTGTTGTTAAAAAGCGAACGAGATTACTTTTTCGAGAATACGAACGTATTCTCTTCTTTTTTTTTTTTTTTTTTTTTTTTTTTTTTTTATAACTAAGTTTTTAAGTTATTAAATATTTTAACTTGTATATTTAATGGTAAATGTATTCGGTATTAAAACATTAAAAATCTGCATACTCGTTTTTTGATTGTTTTGCGATTCACATTAATGTAAACTGTTTTTTAAGTATTGGTATATGTGCGCTCACTACTTATGTATAAGTATAACGGTAACAATTGGTGCGCACACAAATCGTAAACGGTATTGGTCCGGAGACTAAATACTACACGGTATAAACAAACTAGATAGTGTTAGGTTTATGTGTACAGGCTAAACGTGTTTGGTTTATGTGTACGGGCTAAACGGTAGAGATAAGCAATATGCAAATAATACACGTTTTCGGGTTGAGTACGATCTTTAATCTTTTTTTTTTCCAATCAATAATTAGGAGCATTTTTTTATTATCAAGATTTTATTTTTTTACAAGGTCTGTGTTATTTGTTTTTGCTTGTTTGATATTTTATTGAAAAATTTGCTGTTCAAAGAATTTATTTTATATCGTGTTTTACTTTTTTAATTAAAAAAATACGTCGTCTCGTAACTTTTTTTCGTCTGTTCTCGTAACTTTTCCTGTCGTAGATTAAAATGTATTTTAAGCATTTCTAATCAAAAAAATGAGTTTTTATTTTTAAAAAAAATAGCAGTAGTTAACAAAATCATAGTATATCAAATAGGAATAACTTTCTTATTTTTTCTTTAATTTAGATTTTCTTTTTACTATGAAAATAACAAAAGAAATAATAGTAACAAGAATCGACTCACAAACCGGCTTCAATTGACAGCTTTAAACACTGACAAAGTATCAAAAAACGAATCATTGACATTGCTCCAATTGAACATTTTAAACACTTATAAAGTAACAAGAATTGATTCACCGACATTGCTCCGATCGACAATTTTAAACACTAACAAAATAACAAGAACCAACTCACCGATATTGCTCCGATTGACAATTTTATTCACCGACAAACTAACAAAAACCGACTCACTGACAGCTCCGAAATAATAATTTTAAAACACTAATAAAGTATCAAGAAGTTTATATTACAGAAAAAAAACGAAATTAGTTCGTATACTTGGAGAAGTGTTTTTTCATAGGTTTTTTAATTAGTTTTAATGTCTTGTATTCATATAATATATAAAATAAGATTTTTTTTTTAAAAAAACCAATGTAATCTACAAAAAAAGAATTTTTTGTAAAATGTATTTGTTTTGTTTACACACGCGCGCATGTCTGTTAGCTTTTTATTTTCTAAGTGGCACTCCTTGTACCTTTATTTTTTTTTAAACACGAATACCCAATATACTTTTATTCAACGCGAAACACCATATGTAGTTAATAAACTGCAGAAAAATAAATAATTACGCGAAACCCCATATAATTAATAAACTGCAGAAAAATAAATAATTGCGCCGTACTTACAGACAAATGGCGAATATTAACTAACAGAGAAGGGATAACCACAATAAAGTTTAAATATATTTATTAGTTGCTATGGCTCGTCTCTAGAATATCTTTTTTTATATATATGGGTGGGAACTAACGAAAGTTTGTCGGAAAAGGATTTAAATTAGAAATTCACCAAACAGGGATTTCTAAGTGTATTACTCAAAGGATACCAATAAGTTTTTTTTTTCATCAAAGTTTTAGGTTTGTAAGTGCAACTTCAAATATATTTTTTTTTTTTAGACGTTTATTTCCGGAAAACGAGCGTCTAGCTGATGAATTACTTGATCGTATTAAACTCAATCCTAATTTAAGACCGCATCAATTAGAGTTACATGACTTTAACTTAATCACCAAAGAATTCATGAAGATTTGTAACGAAAACGACTATTCTCTTACTCCGTTACCTGTCAACAAACCTGATAAAATAGTTAACGAGTAAAATTCGCGTAATACAAAACAGAATTTGAAAATGTAACTGAAGCAAAATGGTAATTCTCAAGATTTTAGGCGATATTTTGAAACCACTTCCATTTTAGATATTAAAAAGATTTTCATTTTAGTATGTTTAAAATCTTCTATAGAGTTTGTTTAAATAGCTTCTCGATGAAAGGCTAGATTTATTGGTTTAGAGTTGTTTGGTTGAATACTCGAACAAGTTTTGACGTGTGTAACTCGATAAAAGTCACAAATAATTTCTATAATTATTTGTTATATATAAATTAATTTGAAATATGAGTTAATATTTTAAAAAATCAGAAAATTTTGTTTTTATATAACACTATAACGTTGACGTTTCCTCAGTCTTCGAAGATTCCGAAATTTAAACCGTCTTTCGAGTATCTTTATTTGGCTAATCGGATATTAAACAAAACTTTTTTTATAATTGCTTGAATGAAGACCATGCCGAAAAACTGTAAACACGTTTATGTATGATATGAAAACTTAGCTCCCATTCTTTTTCAACTTAATTTCCTTAATCCTTGCATTATGGGGGAAACGCGAAAGTTTAACAAAGTTTAAATTTGTTATTTGCAAAATGTAATAAGAACGTTTTTAACTATGGAAACCAAGTTTAATATCTTTTTAAACTTTATTCCGATTGGGATGTACGCGGAAAAAAATCATAATTCCATACTATATTTTCGGGTTGCTTAGCTACGTGCTAGTGGCTACTGTTCAAATATATCCTTTGCACATTATTCTAAGATACAAAGCAACTTTATCCAGTTTAAAAAAATATTCAGTCGATTTATTTTATCGGTCACAAAAATTGAACGCATGATAAAACAGTGGGAAAGCAAGAAAACACAGCTGAACAAATTATTAGTTTTCAATCTTCCCATTGTTTGCAGTACTAAATCCCGAAGAAGGATTGGTTTGCCATACGGTTTTTTAAATAAAACAGATTGAGGTAAATATATGCAACTTTATCTCGTTACCTGTATTCTAAGGAACAACGAACGATTTAAATTTGACGAGGTTATCTTTTTTTTTTTTTCTTATATTTTTATTAAGTTTTTTTTTTAATGTTTAAAACCATATACAGAACTCCAATTCTTACAATATAATTCGCTCCTTCATGTAGTTGCCACCATAAATATGCATTGATGCGTGAGCCTTGTGAATAATGTTTTGTCAGGTGTTAGCTTTCACGCTCAGTTGATCTTTTATCTCCCATGCTCCGTTGATACCCAATAGGATTTTAACTAATAAGGGGGGTTAATATAAAGCTATCTTTGAAAATAGGGGGTTAACTGGAAGTTTTCGAAAGAAAAAAAAACATATAAAAACTTAAAATATGATTTGTTTTGAAAATTTATTTTTAACTTTTAAACATTCTTCTCGAAAATAAACTTGAAAAACCGCATTGGCAAAAAAAGTTCAGTTTTTTTTTTTTTACGAAGTATTTTATTGTACTAAAAAATACCTCAGTTAGTACTTCTGGATTAACACCCCGAATCCACGGTTGTGGTTTTTTTTTTTTAGTAAAGCACCTTCAGTTTACTTATCCAGTTAGGATTTCAATGGAAAATAATTTTAAAATAGGCTTTATACAAAATGAATCTTCACGAAAAAGATGTCCAACCGAAATCATGGGCAAGCATCCTTAAAGACATCGAGGTGATAGAAGTTTTAAACACCCGAGTTATTACGGAAAAAGAGGTTTGTAAATGTTCGTGGCAATTAGACACTGCTTTGTTTGCATAAGCTCAACGTTTTATTTTTTGAATATTTATTTAGATAGACTTAGATCTGCGTTTATTTTGCGATATTTAAAATCGTATTATTAAACTGTAATATTTATTTACAATATTTAAATTAACTATTAAAATTATTATTATGATAGGGACTTAAAAATTTTTTCAAAATTAAAAAAAAAACTTTTTTTAATTTATTTGTTTGTTGGTTTGTTTATCTTTTTTAGTTTGTTTTTTTTATTTGCTTTACTTTTTTAAATAATGTGTTTTTTATTTGTTTAGGAAAGTTCACGTTGTTATTTAATTTCATTTACAAGCTGGGTTGACGAAGTTGATCTTTTTTTTCAAAAAAGCCTTATTGAAGAATATTGGAAACGAAAGGTATATGTGTGCAAATATATATATATATATATATATATATATATATATATATATATATATATATATATATATATATATATATATATATATATATTTAAACTTATATTTTTTGGGTGAGTGAACTTAAGCGTACACAGACAGGTTACAAAGGTAGATATCGAGAATACAGGTAGGTACCAGGAGTATTCGACTAACTTGACATGAACTACAAGGAACTGTATCAATAAAAAATGGAATTATTTAGTCTAACTTTTCAGCGAATCACAGCTGCAATTTTAAAAAAATAACTATTTATATGGTATTAGTAATCGAGTATCTTCCTCTACCTCAACATTTATGTCAAAATCATAACATAAAGCTCCAAACTTAAGAATGTTCATGATTATGTCAGATGAGAGTGTTTTGGAAATATTTGGGGTGGTTGGAGCATAGGAACCAAAATATCCCAAAAAGTGTGCACCCCTTACTCCAAATGTGAAAGCAATAAGTTAATAAAATATACTTGTTCAGCACATTAAAACTAAATTTGAATTCATCAAAAAGTTTTTGATTTCATTAAATAATCTTTTTTAGTATTTAAAAGTTTTGACCATTGGAAATTTACAAACCCCTTTTGAGGCGAGCGGAAACTTTACATGGTTATAACTTTTAATAAATAGTATATTAAAATAATGATATTATTTTTATATAATTAAGAAATATTTCTAGTTCTATCAAATATATATATATATATATATATATATATATATATATATATATATATATATATATATATATATATATATATATATATATATATATATATATATATATATATATATATATATTGTTTTCATTTATGTCAGGATTTAATTGATGGTAAGATCGATTCCACTGTTAAAAAAAGAGTTGAGGATAGAGCGGGCAACTTAATTAAAAACGAAAGTGATGATTTTTCACAAAATGAAGAAAGTAGCTTTGAATGTGAATATAAAAAAAGTTTTGAAAGTATATCAATTGAAGAAAGCACATCAATAGAGGTGTCAAGTACAGCGTCTTCTTCTGTTGAAGAACTAAGCGCGGAAAAAATTTTGTGCGATGAACCGCGTGACCAAGTACGATCGTGTAAAAGACGCAAAAATAAAACTCTTGATGATATTGTTCGACAAATTTCCGCTCTAAGCGATCAACCATCTGAAAAACGACATCCAAGTTTGCTTAACGAGCGATTGCAAACCCTTGATAAAACCTTATCTCCAGAAACTTTAAAAGATCTTGAAAGTGAATCTCCGTGCGCTACAAGCGAAGCTGTTAGAGAAAGTTGTAAGAATTAAAAATTAAAAAATATGTAGAAGCTTTTACTCCAGCTTGTTTGCTTAAAAGATTTTTAATAATTTTACATTTTTTTATCATCTCCTTTTAGATGGTGAACATCAGGTAGTGAACACTTACTGGTCGGCTGGAAAAGCATTCCAAAAGCATCGTTTTCAATGTCAACACTGCGATATGTTTTTTGACAATGAAGAGTGTCTTACAGAACATAATTTAACCCATGAGAGTTCCAAAAACCCTACACATCATTGTCATGTTTGTAAAAATTCTTTCAGAAACGAAAATAGCTTAGAAGAGCACATGGCGACAAATCATATTTACCAACAAAATGCTCTTAAATGTCGTTATTGCTCACGATTATATACTCATTCAGAAAAGTTAGAATTGCACGAGAGGCAACATTTTTCTAGTGATGTTTCTACTGTACCGCCTCCGTTGATGCCGCTTGATGACGATTCAGTTGAATACACAAAGTCCTTTAGAAAGTATATAAATGAATCTACTGATTTGGGGTTTACATCGGCGAGTATAGGTACTACTTCAACAAACATTGAATCAATTTCCTCAACAATAACAACTACTGCATTAAGTACTGCATGTACTTTACTAAACATGTCATCAAATACATCATCAGCTTTATTGAATGTATCATCAGCATCGAATGCAGCATCTTGTTTAACAAACAGAGGTAAAAAAGTTTAACAACTTAATTAAACTTTGAAAAACATCTAATTTTATAAGCAAATTTTTTTTTTAGTTTAATTTTGTAATCTAAGTTTGTTTTTTTATTGTTAACAATTGTTTATTTTTATTTTTAGTGTCTTTAGGTAAACTGGGGGAT
Organism: Hydra vulgaris; assembly: GCF_038396675.1. Lineage (NCBI taxonomy): Eukaryota > Metazoa > Cnidaria > Hydrozoa > Anthoathecata > Hydridae > Hydra > Hydra vulgaris. The sequence continues at coordinate 9,691,198 of NC_088922.1, forward strand.
GTAGAAAAATATTCTCAATGTTTTTCAAATCAACTCGCACAAAACGGTGAAGACGTAATCAGCTTTAGGTTTGATAAAACAAGCTCTATGCAAGGAAAAAAAGACAACGAAACAATAAAATTAGAAGAACCTATGGAGGAAGATCGATCATCACCAGTATACATGAAACAAGAAAGATCAGAAATTAAAAAAATTAACAAACCTCTTAATTCACACGAGGTCCACAACTGTCCAGTTTGTAGAAAATCTTTTTCACTCAAAGAAAATATGGAGTATCACTGGCAAGAAGAACATGGTCATAAGTATCATTTTACTTGTAAGGTATGTGAAAAAACATTTATGAACGAACTCGAACTTGATTCTCACATTGCAACTCATGGAAAAAATGAGTTTTTTTGCGGTATTTGTAACAAAAACTTTGATCGTCGATCAACTTATGAAACTCACCAAAGAACACACACAGTGGAAAGACCTTTTCAGTGCAACGTTTGTTTCCGCGCTTTTTCATTAAGAACAAACTTAAGGCGTCATATGCTCACACATACAGAAGTACAGCTTTCACAGTATAACTGTCACCTTTGTTTAAAGTTGTTCAAACATCCAGAAAATCTTGCATATCATATGCTTGAGCAACATCGTTTAAGTCCCAATGAAGACGCAAATTTTATCAGAGAAGCCACTAGATATACTAGTTTCAGAGATAGAAACATTTTTGATCGTTTTAATGAAAAGCGTAAGTTAGATGAAGATGTTAGTGTAAACAAAGAAAAGCATCATCAGCGAAACTTCATTGAAAATCAAAGTGGATATCTTACCGAACAAAAAGAACCCCAACTGTCTCCAGATAGTTTTAATCGTCGGTTAATCCAAAATATGAAAGTAAGTCCGCATCCATTATACATTAATAAAACAAACATATACTCTGATGAATCATCAAAACGTTTAGAGAAGTTTAGAAGATCTCCGTTAGAATTTCATGATTCAATGCAATATTCTAACAAATATCCTTCTAGCAGTTCAACTGAATCGTCTCGTAATCTTACAAGACCACATTCTCCAATGAATAATTCTCCGACACACGCAGTACATCATCATGCATTAGCTAGCAAAGTTACCACAAGTTCTGTTTTGTATCACAATGGAAATATTGTTAGTGCCGATAAAATGGTCGGAGTAGGAGTTTCAGTTCGCCCTGGAACCGAGTGTAATGAATGCGGCGAGAAATTTACGTCTGCTTCCCTATACGATATTCATATGCAGTCTCACAAAAAACAAGCTTATACTTGTGAAAAATGCCCAAAGACATTTACGCGTCGAAATCATTATGAAGCCCATATGGAAGGTCACGAGAGCGGAAAATCAAAATCACATAGCTGTCCATATTGTCATCGTCTATTTTCTATGAAAGGTAATCTTAGACGTCATATCCGAATTCATACAAATGAAGCGCCATACGAATGTCCGATATGTTTTCAACGCTTCCGCCGGTCTGATGGCCTAAAAGGTCATATTAAAAGACATGAAACATTAGGAGAAAGTTGTCCTGTTGATATGGTTCCTACTCAAGCACCCGCATCAGGGTAAAATTTTTATTAAGGAATTTATATGACTTTTATAAAAATGTAGATAGGCATTATGTTAAAGAATTTTGTATTTTAAATTTTATATATGTGTGTGTGTATATATATGTATATATGTATATATATATATATATATATATATATATATATATATATATATATATATATATATATATATATATATATATATATATATATATATATATATATATACATGTTTATGTTTATTTTTATGCTGTATAATGAAACAAAACTTCATTTTTTACGTGTATAATCATGTAACTGAAACTAAACTGCAATTGAAATTCTTTGAACGCAATACTTTCTAAAAGATGTCATATATATCTATATATATATACACTTATGTATATATATAAATATATATATATATATATATATATATATATATATATATATACATATATATATACACACACACACGAACACATACACACACACACACACACACACACACACACACACACACACACACACACACCACTCGTATGATTAATGATATCATAATGATTCGCCTAAAAACTTTATTTGTGTCATCTGTAATATCAGATCATTTTACTTAAGATCAGTCCTATTTTAGCTGTTTAGATTTCACAATTAATTGAGTTCAGCTTTAATTAGTAAAATGTTCTACATAACTTTGAACAAAGATGCTTGAATAGAGGAATGAGAAGGAATGAGACGCGTTATTTTTTTAGACTTTAAGGCGCTGCAAGCATAACCTACCGGTATTTTTACAAAGAATTGAGTGAGAGCGTTCAGCAAGACATTCTTTATCAATTTTTGCAGTGGACGAATGTGTACTTTAGTTACTCTAAAATCATTTTATTTTGATGCCGGCGTTATAATCACTGCGCCATACTTGCTTAATTTAATTTCAAGATATTTGAAAGTAAGTTTAATTTTAAGTATAAAAATGACGTATATAATAAAACATTAAAACAATCAAAAATATCACTATATATAAAAAAAAAATATAAAAAAAATATATCTATATAAGATAGTTTAATCAAACCTCGGCCACATTCACACTAAAAAATTTTATTGACCGGATTATTATAGATTTATACTGCTGCACTATACATCATAAGATAGCTTAGTCTTTCAGCTACAAAACTACATAAACTGTTCTAACCTTTGTAAGAGATTTTGGCATTACCATTAAAAATAGTACAGTGTCAAAAACTTTGAATCTTACCCTTTGTACTTAACATTGCCATGTTGATTTAAAGTTATTAATTAAGTGATTTTAAGTCATTTGTGCGGCCGTAGCACAGTGGTTAGAACGCTTGCTTTATAAGCAGGAGATCCAGGTTCGAAACGAGCTCTGGACATATTTTCGACATATAGTCCCCCCTTAGGTGACTTTGAAAGTGATCTTATTCTCGCCTAAGATGACATTACAAATAGGGGGCAAGATTAAATCTTGTTTGGAAACGTCATTAAAAAAAGATTAAATCTTTAGCAAATAAGATTAAATCCTGTTTTAAATGGTATTTAGGGTTTGAATGCGATTGGAGCATACAAACCCTAAACACCATGGATCCGCGCTTGCCTAGTTCTCACGTCTACTCCAATTCGTTGTGTTAACACAACTTACTTTGAAGCTAAATGATTTAAATCCAAAATATGACATGATAAGGTAGCTTTTATAATTGCGAACAAATAATAAAAATAGTACTTAGCGAAAGTTATCGTATAGCATTCAATAAAAACATTGTTTATAAAAATATCATTTAAAAATAATATTCAATAGAATAATAATGCAAATTGTATTAAGCTACCATATACATCATGTAATAAAATTCTTATAAAAAGACTTTTAAAGATTGAGTACATATTAGTCAGAATTGTTCTCACAAGTAATACAAACTAAATATTTAGTGCAATCTCTAGCAATACTTGACATGCGTTGTGGTACCATTTGTAGGATTCCTGGAAAATCATTAGTTTCCTTTTACAAAAAATTACATTGCATTATCCACAAGGAGTTCTATCTTTTTTGTAATTACTTTGTTAATTTTCCCATTATTCTTTTGATAAGTTCCTTCTTTAATTTTGGATTTTCTCTAATTTTCACAATTGTTAGTTGCTTTTATTATTTCTAGTGTGCTCCAAAAACGCTTATTTGTCTAGTATTTATAAAAAACTAGACAAATAAGCGTTTTTGGAGCACTTAGGAACAGTCACAGAAAAAGGATGAGACTTAATTGAATGACGTGTAACACGAGGATGAATTTTAGTTGATGGCACAAGAGACGCTAGCTTTTTAGAGCAGTGCCCATTATAGTATTTGTAGAAAAGAGAAAGAGAAGCAATATTACGACGATGTGATAATGGTTGGAGGTTGGCTGCAAGAGCAGGTCCAACTATGTTTACAATGCGTTTTTGCACCTTGTCTAAAAGAGATTTAAAAGAAAAGTAGTTACTTTGATGAATAAAATCCTTAGTAAAATTTTTTAAAACTATTTTATTCCATAAGAATGGTATTTAAAACTATTTTATTCCATAAGAATGGTCCGCGATAATCAATACAAAATTTAAAAAGATTTGTTTGAAAAATGGGCTGCTTTATAAAATTATCATTCCGCAAAATGTATTTATTTTTATCTTTCGATGAATACAAATTATGGAAAGAAATAGGGGATGAATTGGTTTTACATTTAAACATAAAACAAAGAATATTAAAAATGTTAAGCTCATATATATTAAAAACTTTCATTTCAAATAATAGAGGCTTGGCATGAGAATAACGGTCTTTAAAATATATGAGACGTGCTACATGCTTCTGCTGACAATAAAGAGGTTTAAGTTTAATTTTCTTTGCACTACCCCAAGCAATGTTTGCATAGTTTATGTGACAATGAATAAATGAGTGATGTAATTGTACTAAATTACGTTTATTTAAAACATTTCTTGCTTTGTACAATATTCCTATACTTTTTGAAATTTTACTTGATAAGTTTTTGATGTGACTTTTCCATGTTAGATTTTCATCTATACAAACACCTAGAAAGTTGGTTACTGTTACTTGTTCAATTTGTATATTGTCAATAACAAGATGAGGCATGTTAATTGGCAGTTTATGTTTTTTGATAAGAGGATGGAAAAGAACCCATTTAGTTTTATCAATGTTAAGAGATAATATGTTAGTCTTAAACCAGTCTGATATTTTGTTTAACTCGATGTTCAAGCAACTAAATAAAGTAGGAATGCTTTTGTGTGACATGAATAAATTGGTGTCATCAGCAAACATAATTGTTATTAAATCCGAGACTTTGTATAAATCATTAATATAAATAAGGAAAAGAAGAGGTCCTAATATGGATCCTTGAGGAACTCCACATGTAATATTTAACAAATTTGATGATAATGTTTCATCGGCGTAAACAAATTGTTTGCGATTAGTTAAATAACTTTTTAACAATTTTAAAACATTGCCTGTTATACCACAACATTTTAATTTTTTAGCAAGAATTTTATGATTAATGGTATCAAACGCTTTCGCAAAATCAATAAATACTCCCAATGTGAATTTAGAATTATTAAATGAGTCTGATATACTTCATGTAAGCTGAATAATTGCATGCTCTGTTGAATTATTTTTTTTAAATCCATATTGCATGTTATATAATAATTTGTTTGATAAAAGGTGATTGTATATTCTGTTGTACAAAATTTATAGAGATTTATAGAGATAGAGAATAGAATCCGAAGTAAGAAAGTGACAAGCTCGATAAAGAGATGCAACCTTAGCAGATGCTAATTTTGCAACTGATTTGATATACGGTTTCCAAGAGAGATTGGAAGTAAGAGTTAATCCTAGAAGATAAAGAGTAGATGACTCATTGAGTACATCATTGTTCATAAATATAGGAAGATCTAAACTATTGCGATAACGATTGGCTAAAAAAAATTGAGTCTTATCTGTATTGAAGTTCACCAGCCACTGTGAGCTCCATACTGTAGCAGAAGTGAGATCCTTTTCAAGCTCAAATGCCCCCTCCAAGCAATCAGAGAGTGTTGGTTTCTTATCACGACAAGAATAAATGGTAGTATCATCAGCAAACAATGCCACCTTAGATGTGAGAATATCTGGAAGATCGTTAATGTAAATTAAAAAGAGTATAGGGCCAAGGATAAAACCTTGAGGAACCCCTGAAGTTACAGAATAAGAAGAAGAGTGTTGTCCATCGAGGACAACTTTCATTCTACGATTGGAAAGGAAGGATTCAATAATCTTAAAGATGTTGTCAGATACACTATAAGAAGAAAGCTTATGGAGAAGACCAACATGCCAAACTTTATCAAAAGCTTTTGAAATTTCAAGAGCGATGGCCTTAACCTCTCCACCTTTATCTAATGCACGATAAAACCTGTCAGTTATTACTGTTAACAAATCAGCTGTAGAACGAGAAGAGCGAAATACATATTGATGGCCAGAAAGTAAGTTATTAGATTCAAGATGAGAAATTAAGTGTTTGTTAATTAAAGATTCAATAACCTTGCTTATGATAGGAAAAAGACTTATGGGACGGTAGTTAGACGTAGCAGCACAGTGTGAGGAAAACCATGGAGGAGAGTCAGGCTCAACCTGGAATCGTCGAGAGGGAACAAAAGATTCCATGCCAGCCTGAATCCATAAAGTTATGTAAGATGCGCATTTGTCGACAGGAAGACAAAAGATTTCTACCCAAGGGCCATCACGAAGAAAATCACGGAAAGAATCTCAGTCAGCTTTACTGTAGTTGTAAGAGGTTCGATAATAGGGGGATTTGGGTGATGAAGAAGCATGAGATATTAGTTTTAGAGAGATCAAACTGTGATTAGAAGCACCTAAGTGTGAATGTGGAGAAACTAAGCACTGACTAAGATCAGAAACAAGACATAAGTCGAGTAGAGAAGGTGAATGATTCGGGTTGTCAGGAAAGCGAGTTAGAAAGTTGACTATTTGAGTTAGAGATTGTGAAAGACAAAAGTTGTGGGCTTTAATGCCTGCAGAATCACTGACACTAGAGCCAAACCATTAAGAGTGGTGAGCAATAAAGTCACCGACAACAACTATTTTAGCTGATGGATAAAGAGAGAGGGCTTGGTCAATATAATCAGAAATAACATCAAAAAGAGTGCAGTCTTGAGATGAAGGAGAGCGATGTAGAACAAATAGAAAGGCAATAGAGCGAAGTGGTGCTAAACAAAAGCACATGAAAGAATAGTCTTTGGATTCAAACCTAGTTTCACAACAAATGGATGAAATCTTACGAATGTAAATTCCCAGGCCAAGCATGTGACTATTGGAGTCTTTACGAATTAAGGGAAGATAACCATCAACACTAAGATTGCAAGATGAGACAGCTAAACTCAAATTAGTCTCACAAAGAGCAAGTAGGTCTGGTGAACTTTGCAAGAGATAAGACTCAACAGAAGAAAAGTTACTTGGAAGACCACGAATATTAGTGAATGATAGGTTTAGAGAACTTGGTGATGATGATGGTTTTTTGTGTTTTATAGTTTTTGGTACTTTATTCCTTTTAAAATTAGATTAAAGAGCCTAACTCAAAGCATAGATAGTAATCAGAACATCGTTTAATAGCGCAAGCAATTGCCTCATTATTATTAATAAACCCTAAGCCGTAACAAAGGGCTCCAAATGTGGCCTCCACAATGCACACCAAAAGTACAAACACCATCCATGCACAACATTGCACTGTAAATACTTTGATATTTTTCAGGTGTTGATGGATTCAACCTCTCTGAGAGTTACCACAGTGTTCGGGAAACCTAACTACCAGCCGGCCTCAGAACCATAAAACTGAGTTTTAGAGCTGTACCCTCATTAGGAGATAATAGAATGAGTTGCCTAGTCATAAAAACAGAGACACAAGCAAAACCCATGCATTGAGTCAAGAAGATCCAGCATTCAACATCCTAAACTGGAAACAATGTATTAAAAATACATCTGCGCCAGCCTAACAGATGAAGAAGGGGTGAGAAGCTGGTCAACAGATAGAATCTGTTTACCCCTTAAGTCTTTGCCCAGGAGTATTTATACAAGACAGTAGCCGGATGCATTTAACATCTGCCCAAGATGAGCATTTTTATCGAGAAACCATCTCTAGCCTTTACTCAACCAAGATCCCCAAGGCGGAATTGGCATCTCCTAGCCTTTGCCTAAAAAGGCGTATCCTACAAGGCAGCAGGGCATATTCGCTAACTTTGTGCAGTGGTCTCAAGATATGATAAAATCTCCATCCTGTAGCGTAGCAACAAAAAATGGTTCCCTCGCAAAATTTAATCCGAGCCCCTAAATTCCTCTTTCTCCCCCCCCCCCCCCTAACCTCCTTCTTGATAAAAAATGTTATACATGGAAACAAAATTCTTATTTTTTCTTACGTTCGTAGCTGTAAATTTAACATCTTTTAAATTTAATTGAGCTGCTGTTTCTGCTTTAATAGCTAAAAGGCATACCACAGAAAAACAATCTTGCGCTTAAATGTGGTTGTCATTATACCGGTGAATGATCAACTTATATTACAATATGCTATTGTGGACACGGTTAAAACGCGGAAATGTGGAAATTTTCAACGTGTAAAAAACGGGAATTTTCTCCTAACTTTACCCCAATTGCTGCTTCTTCCCAAACCCTAAATTGATCCTATGCATTTTTCACTTAAATCTGTCATCGTTTGTTGTCATTTGTGGATCTTATATTTTTGTATGCATGCATACAGAAGTTGATCCATGACTCAGTGGTAAAAGGTACTGTTATGAGGTTTGCGGAGCATAAGGAGCGGGTATCCCCTCGCGACTTATGGTGTTGGTGGAGATTGGGGTGGTGAGAGTTGCCCCCATAAATATATTTGTAAGTGCAGTTACAAAATAATCATAAACAATTGTGGTACTTTTTAATATAAAACATTATGTCTTCATAATAATATCAAACAGCATATTTTTTATATAAAACATTATATGTGTTCTCAAGCATGACTCTTGCATAGGTATTTTGTACATGACCATTCTAAAACAACTTGCATTGTTTTTCCAATTATTTTAATGTGCATAAAAACTGCGTATTATATGAGAAGGCATAAATTATAAAATAGGTTTATTAATATTGGCTGATTACAAATTAATAAATACCAGTTTACAAGTTAATTAACACTATTTGACTACATTCTACAAGTTCATAAACACAGTAGACTACGTCAGTATTAATATCTGGGTAAATCTACATAAAAGCAAGGCTGTTAAGGCAATCATCAACTATAGAAGAGTGATTTTAAAAGCTGGATTGATTGATTGCTACAGTTATACCTCATTTAGATACGGCAATTCACCATAATAACAATATTGCAAATTTCTTATTTCCCACAAAGCAAGGTAAGTTGTAAAATATTTCTAATTTTGTAAAATATTTTTAAAAAATTTTGTAAAATATTTACGCACTGAAAATGATGACTCTGATCTGAAATGTTTAATTGCACTCATTTTGACTTCACTTCATTTTAAAAATTCGCCCCGATTTTTAACAGTGACTGATCAGTCAATAAAATTGTAAAAATCATTGACACAAGTTAAATAAATTTTAAGTGTTGGCAACTGTTTCATTTGACAAATGTCATGAGTACTACTATCCAAAGTTGAAGGAGTTATAACATTATGAAATGAGTTTTTTTATAACATTTTGTAACCTCTGTTACAGAAGAAGTCTTTTTAACGGACTTTCTGCTTAACCGTGACAACTTTTACTTTTCCTCTTGTTTTAACTATGTTATTTTTCTTAACAAATCTTAAATTTCAAAATCTTTTTCAACTAAAATGACAACCACAGAAAAATAATTGATTTGAACAAGAGATTTTTGTTCATGACAACAGTTGTTATGGTAACATAAAAAACGGGATCTAGGAGTCATGGAAATTTTAAATGCTTCACCCAAATCAATCTATTTGACCCTTAAACTATCGTGATAAAACTTTAAGATGTTCTGAAAAAGATAACTAAGATATCATTTTTCAAAGATAAAAACCAAAATTGGTTTAATTCAGCTGACAAAATTTTTTTTTTGATCATTATATTTTGCAGTTGAAGAAATTTTACAACCTACAAAAGTTTAAAAATAAAATTAATGGTAGGAGTAAGAAGAAGACATTATATTTGTCTTATCGCCGAGCTCCGTGTTACAATATAGGGTAAAGTTTGGTAGCCCTAGACACTTTAGGAAAAAATAGATTTTACCCTTGTACTAACAGAAAACAAAGTGTCAAAAGACTTTTATAAAAGTATAAACATTTATCTATCAAATTAGAAACAAAAAATAATTATTGTGTACCTAAATAATATACAAAACATAGAAGAAAAAATGTTAGAAAAAAAAGGTATGTTTTAAAATTGGAGGGTAGCCCGGACGCATATTTTGAAACCCTATACAGGGTCAGAATAGGCAGAAATATGAGCAATCTGATTCGCCGATTTTGAAAGAGAGGCAAGTGCGCCTTAGCTGAAAAATATATTTTTAATCTAAACAGATTATTGAAATAAATTTCATAGTAATGATAAACTAAGTTTCTTAATACAAGTTTTGTGTTACTATCAACACAGGAAATTAATTTTATTTTAGCACTCTTCAGAGTAATTAAAATGTATCAAAATCTATTTGTACAAGAGAATTTTCACTCGTAAAAATCTCAAAATTTCAATAAAGTTTATCTTGGTAATGGAGGTTTTATCTGTTGTTAATTTAAAGAAATGGAAAAAAAAAATATGTGTTGAAGTAAATTCGAAAAGATCTATAAAAGTATTTCTCATAAAACATGTTCTTGGCTTTGAAGCATACTCAAATACAAAGTTTATATACAGATGTACGAGACTACTTGTGAAGTACTTTTGCATATAAAATTTTACCAGACTACAGGTGAAGAACTTTATTTATAAGTTGATTTATATGTTAATTATAAAGAGTCGAACATTAGAGTTTTTAAATAAAGAAAATTTGTACTTATTGCAAAACTAGCTTACATGTTCCATGACAATATATGAGCTCTGAGGAGATTTTGTTTTTATGTTTTGTTTTAACCATAGTTTTAATTAAAACTATGGTTGAAACAAAACATAAAAACAAAGAGTTATGTAATAAAAAAAATGTATCAGTCTCCTTAATTAAGGAGACTGGTATATTTTTTTATTACATAACTCTAATAAAACATCGTCTTAAACCATTTTTAAAAATAATTTTTAAAAATTTTGGCAGGCGGCATTAACTTATATAAAAAATATTATTTGAAAATTTAACAAAAGAAGTGAAATTTATGTTTGTCTACTGAACAGTAATTTTTTGTACAGTTACATATAAACACTGACATTAAAAGCAAGAAAAAGTATTGAAGTCAAATAAGTTAACCAAATAAAAGTGGATGATGGCAAATAATTGTAGCAATTTTTGTATTGTAATACTTAAAAAAAAAGATTTAAAAAAACCAAACTAAGTGGTTAAAACCAAACTAAGTGGTTAAAACCAAACTAAGTGGTTAAAACCAAACTAAGTGGTTAAAATCAAACGTTATAATGAAAAAAGAGTAATAAAAAAATACAATAAAATTATCAAAAAAAAAAGAACAAAATAAGTTGCTATGAATGTTTTTGTTATTATAAAATGTATTTTGTATATATAAACTCTTGAAATATTTAACTTGAATTTGCATGTGTGCAATTTAGCAAGATTTCTAATTGTGTTTCTGGTCAAATGTAATGTTCTATAATGTTCATGTTTTATAAAGCATGCTCGATACAAAGTTTATATGCAGTTGCACCAGACTACTGGTAAAGTACTTAAAATATAATTTTTTTCTTCTTCAGGAGTATATAATGTAAAATAAATTGATAGCATAATAAATATAAAATTTATCAAACTTTGTTGCTTTATTTGATATTATTTACCATCAGTTGCTATTAAAGGGTAAACATTTTTTACCAATTATAGAATACAATAACCAATATTTTGTTCAGGTTTAAAGCTTTATATCGACAAACATGTGCTTTATGTATATATTGACTTTTGAAATTGAGATAAACAACAACATGAACTTGTATGTTTGCAATTTTTCTACTTTTTTCTACTTTTTTACACTTAGTTCTTTATAAAGGTGTGGTAAGTTAAGAGTTATTTTTGACTAATACTCTTATTCAAATTGCAATTAGTTATATGGTTATAATTTTAATATTTTTACAACTGTTTCATTTATTTTGTTTATTATTGTAATCAATATTTTATAAAACTTTAAGAAAAGAAAATAATCTTGTATAATTTTTTGCACCGTTCTTACTACTTACGTTCGTACTTTTTTTTGTTCTTTTTTCTAAATTAAATTGCCCTTTTAAATAAAAAGTTACGAATTAAAAATGGAAATGGTGAGCTATGTGGTTAAATGAAATATCAAATCTTTTCTAAATTCAAAAAAATCTAAAGCGAGTTTTTTTTTGTTATTATTTGGCAATTACTCAATTTCACTTTTATTAATCAATACGTTTTTTGACATTTGTATTTGATTCAAACTTACGCGCAAAAGCCTCTCTTTCAAAATCAGCGAATCAGATTGCGCATATCTCTGCCTATTCTGAACCTGTATAGGATTTCAAAATATGCGCCCCGGACACATAGTTTTACCTTTTTTTTTATCAGTGTGACACAAATATAATACATAATTATTTAGCATTGAACTATTCTAAACACAATTTAAAAAAAACTCGCCTATAAAAATTGCCTCTGATATGTAAGGAATGGGAATGAAAATGCCATTATTTAGAAATATAAACATTAGCTTTTTACTAATTAAAATAAATACTTTAAAAACACTTTTTTCAAATCTAAGATCTTTTTATCGGAATTAAATGAATTAATATTATAGGTTTGTATATTATATTAAATGTATGTATATTATATTAATATTTATATAAAAAAGTTGCTCATTTTTAATATGTAAACAGAAGTTGTCCGGAACCACCCTTGAAACATACCTCATTCACAAATACTAGTTTTAAAACCAGTGAATTAAAGTATTAAACGAGTTTTTTTTTTCTTAAATAATATTGTAAATAAAAATGTATCCTTAAACGATAAAAAATTATTGTTTACATAAAATTTAGGTTGATTAATATGTGAATCAAATACATCGCTCGTCTGGTGGTGGGACTTCTGGAGATTAAATTACTTATATTATTTTTTAGTTGATGTAGTTTTTTAAAAGTTTTTAGTGTTATTTTATTCATCTATTTTAAAAGAAACATTTAAAACAAGATAAATCAAAATCTGTGTGTATTAAACCCCACTTGATTTAATTTTAAACTTATTAAGTGAAATATTCTTCTCGGCAACAATTATTGGAAAACTTTTTCAAAAAATGGCTCGCGATTCTGGATTGAATAAGAACTCAGTTTTGAATAAGATTTTGGTACAACAAAATTGTTTATGGAAAATCTTGTAGAATACTTATGGTGTATTTCTTCAAAATAAGTTTTAAACTTTTTTAGAGACAATCTGTTTTATATTTGAACTGTAAAAACTAGATGGATGTTAAAATTTAAGAATATTTAAGGCACCAAGTCACGTAAAAGAGGTTTACAAGGAACAGCTGTACCAGCTCCAAATACAATGCAAACAGCATGTTTTTGCTTGCTGCACAGTTTTCTTAACTTAGCGTGATTAGTACTTGTCCATTCGATATTACGGTAAGTTAAATAACTATGTATAAAAGAAGAATATACATATTTTAAGGACCTAAATTTTAAAGAGCTCCTAGATCATGCCGATATTTTTGAGATTTTTTTTTAATGGAGTTTCTATGTTGTTTCAATGATAGATTTTTATTAAAATTTCCTCCTGAAAAAACTGACATCAAAAGTTTGCCTTTAATGTCAGTTTTATTAAATTGGAGATGGGTAGAATAAGAGGTGTTTCTTTTGATTTGCCTGATGTGTGGAAAAGGAAAAGCTTTGTTTTTTGAACATTCGAAGACAATTTGTTGCACATAAACCACTCATTTACTTTATTTGGTTCTTTATTGACTACTTTAAAAAGTGTTTCAATATTTTTATGAGAATAAAAAAGATTAGAGTCATCTGCAAATAAAATAAAATTTAATAAGTTTGATGATGAAGATAAATAATTAAGGTATATAAAAAAGTAAAGGTTCAAATATAGAAGCCTGTGGAACTCCACAAGTTATAGCATTTTTGCTTCCTTCTATATCTTCATATTGTATGTATTGTTTTCTGTTCGACAAGTAATTTTCAAACCAGTGCACAGTGAGCCAGATTTCACTTTTAATGGAAAAAATTCATAACTAATTTAATTTTTTTTTTATTTCGTTACTATGGATACCTTTATTTTGCTTAGCAACAACCTATTTTTGATATTTGCATATATTTTATGAGTGCTTTATTTACAATATTTGGCATGAATACTTTATTTACAATATTTAGCATGAATACAATATTTGGCATGAATATGAGATAACGCTTCTTACAAAAGTGATAACTTTTTTATTTAGTTGCTATGGATACTTATACTGCTTAGTAACCCAATTTCCTTAGTTACAAAGGGCTAAATTAATTTTTGAATAAATTTTATCGGATTTTTGACCCACCTATATTGAATAACAATTAAGCATTCAGGTAAATAATGTTTTAGCAATAATAAAAACAAAAAATAATGCAAGAAAACATTTTCAATTTTAAATTATATCAAAAGTTTATTAAACATTAATATCGTTTGAAGATTGTTTAAGTAATTGTAAAACATCTGAAGAAAATCTTTTATGATTTGTTCGGTGTGATATTGATTTACGCAGTGATGAAATGACAGGATCACTGGAAACTAGAAGTATATTGATCAGATCAGTATTTGTTGCTCTTCTGAATGTTTTTTGGATGAAATTTTTGCGATAAGATTTGAAGTCTTTTCTACCCTATTGAGCTTCTTCTGACATAAGTGCGATGGGTAATGTAAGACTTTTAACTATGTCATGTCTATGTATCAATACTTTGTACACAGATTCAGCCATGTAATACCATGGATAAAGAGACATATATAGTCTAACAGTGTCAAAACAATAACCCTTGAATTTTAGGCAGTCTATTTCATATCCTAAAGAGAGTGTTATCAAGATAATGTAAAATCTGAATATAAGGTTTTAGTCAATACCCAGAACTTCAGCTGTTTGTTCATATGCTGCAAAAGCACGCCTTGAAGTATTGCCATTGTTGCATTTTCCAGAACCACCACTTTTAGGAAAATTAACAATAAGTTCCATTTTGTTCATAAAATCAGTCTGAATCTTTTGTTTAACTACAGATGCATTTTCTTTGCGTTCTTTAAATCTTGCTGGCCACTTCCTTGTTTTTTTTTTTTATATGCAATGTGCAAAATCATCTCAAAAAATTGAGTCCATAAATGGAGACTGAAAAGACCATATTAAAACTTTCTGTTAATATAATCTATATTAAAGATATCAAGACTATTCATATTTTTTGGAGAGACACCACATACTGAACAGTATTGGTGTGAGTTAGTTTTTTCAGATAATATCGTTTGAACCTTCCATCAATCATTGTAAGTTCAATAATAGAGTTCACTTCAATAGAAGATCCGCAAACCTCTTATAAATCATAGCCAAGCTTTCTATTTCACTTTTAATCTACTGATCTTCGATCACAGATTCCTTGGATTCCGTTTTGAATGCAAATGTTATCTACAATAGGCTATGGATAGCACCTTTTGATTTCTCCAAATAGGTACCTTTTCGTTGCTGTTGTTAAATCCAGTCAAATGCAATGGGACTAGACAAGTAATAAACAATGATTCTTTACGTTTTAAATCTCTGTTCATGTCAGGTTCTGATAAAACTTGTTTATAAATGCTTTGGTCAGTAGCACCATTAAAACTAGCCTCAGATCAATATCAAGTGCCTCAGAACAGGTTTCTGAACTGCACAGATTCTTTTCAAAGTATGAGTCATCAAATCTTTTAAAGGAATTGAAACTGAATAGTCCTCCACAACTTTATCTGCAGGATAGCATTGTAATTGACATGGCATTATTGTAAGCGGGTTAGATGTTATATTCTTTCTCCAAGGATCCACTTCTAATCCTTTGGTAAGAAGCTTTTGTCAGACTGGCATCAATTATTAAAGCCAGTGCTTCGCCTGCTGAGTAATTACTTGCATTATCTGTATTTGAAATATTTAAAACGTTCTTGGCAGCAATAACGATAGATTCATCTCTTAATTTTTTACTAGCAGCAAAAAATAATATATTGGATGAATGAGATTCAAGTAAGCCAGATACACGCCATTTTTTAGTTTTATTAGAACTATCATCAAATGTAACTGGTTTCTGACCACGTCTACTTGCAATTGGTTTGTTGTCTTTTTTTCTAATAATTAAATATTCATTAAGCCAATTCACAAACTTCTTTTCAAAGTTTTTGACAGTATAGTTTGCAGATTTCCACTTTATTTTATTCAATAAAGAAATCGTTGAACAGCATGCCTAAAATTGAAGTCTTTAAATTCAGCAATTTTTGGCTGAATAAATTTTAATATATCTTCGGTAATATTTTAAAAAAAAATCTGAATGGCGATTTATAGGGAACGAACAATCAATGGAAACTCGATTGAGGCATCATATAGCTTAAATAAATATAAGACAGCACATGGCAAATTGTGACAATTATTAGTTATAGTGTAGCAAAAAATAAATTTCTTAAAGGTTGTTTTTTTTAACTGCGATTTTCAAAGTATAACTGAGATAACATGCTATGACAAATTGATTTCACACAATTGTTTTTCTAATCTCTAAATACTCTAAAATAACATGTACTAATTTTTTGTTTTAAAAACGTAGATGTAATTGAATATCACACAACGCTGATGTCACCGTAATTGTTTATAATTTTTTATTTTTTTAGTTTCAATATTCAAATGCTCAGAGCCCTGGTAACTAAGGGATTTAGTATAAATAAATTATTCATAAATTTCTCTTAATATATACAGATACTAAAATTAATTAAGTTTTCAAGATTAGACAACTAGATTTTTTCCCATTTTGTCTACCTACTGGCCCACTGTGCAGTGCAAGTTTAAATCTTTTATTCCTTAATGTTCTATTTCTTAAATTAGAATGGAACGATATATGGTGTCAAAAGCTTTGGACAGATCAATGAAAACTCCCTAATGTTAAACAGTCTTCTTTAAAGACATTAGATGTTTTACTAATTCTACTGAAAAAAAACCTGCTTACTATACAATATATCATTTTTAATTAAATAATTAACAGTCTATTGTGCATTTTACGTCCAAGTAAATTAAAAAAACACGATAATACAGAAATAGACCAGTAATTTGAATGGGCTGACTCATCTCCAGCCTTAAGAATTGGAGTAACTCGAGCAGTTTTTAAATTATCCGTAACTATACCTGATTTAAAAGATAGGTTGAAAATATGAAATAAGAATGGTTCAATTATATGATAGACTAATAATTTGTTAATTAAAATTATTTTAATATATTGACACTAACTTTATCTGATCCTGCACTTTTGTTATTTTTAGACTTTATAAAGCAGATCGCAACTCAATTGTCTAGCTTTGATTCTTTCATTTTTTTATTAGAAGTTTTTAGATAGGAATCAAATGTTAGTGAAGTTGGAGGAATATTTTGCGCAAATTAGAGCTAACACTTACAAAAAACTGTTCGACTTCTTCACAAAAAATTTGCAGCTGTTAGCGCTTAATCACAAACTAAATTACCGTAAAATAAAGTTTTTTTGGCAAAACGTTTTTTAGTGATTTTGAATTTGTATAAAACGTTTTTAGAGTTAATGCTTTATTGTATTGTCTACAATCTTGTGATAGAAAAAGTTCATAAGCATTGTTAGCATCGTGAGATTGAAGAATCAGCTCCCAATCAACGCAGTTGATTTGAAGGTTGCAATATTGTTGTGTGGAGTTTCCATTGATCTGTTGTTTAAATTAAATATGTTTTGAGGGAGTATTATTAGGTATTATGTTAATTGTAATAAGAAATGTTAGAAGATGATTAGACGAATCAGTTTTTATTATACCTGTACTAAAGCAATTTTTATTTATAATTATATTATATTTATTTTTTAAAGCAAAAATTATTAGTAATTATGCTATCGAGTAGAGTAGAAGAACATTTTGTGGTTTGGTTAATGTTCGAATGAGATTATTTTGTAATAGATTCAGTTCATGACAAAGTAAACATGCTTTTGAGTTTTATTAACTTGGGTTAAAAAGTGTGTATGCAAGTTTTAAATTTTTTTAAATTAGCTGCTAGTTCTCTATAAACAGCATTAACAAGTATGTTTTTAGATTTTTGGGTAATAATTTGAATGCGCAATGACTCGCAATCTCGGTGTTAATTTTCGTTAACACCGAGGTCATTAGGGTAGATTAGGGTAATATGAGCACGTTGGTAATATAAGCATACTTAAAGGTTTCTTAGATGTAAGCAGTTAAGTTTAAGTTGCTTGGTATTTGTTGAACCAACTTTATGTGGCAATTACAGTAATCAGTACAATTAGCGTAAATTTATATGCAGTAATTAGCGGCTATCATCTAATTAAAACGCTGTTAAAAATTTTACGTTGATAAAATAATATCATCACCCATAAACAAATTTGTGGTGCTAAAATAATAAAATTAATTTTTTTATAAAAAAAAAATGTTAGCTAAAAATCCAATCCATTTTTGTTTGAAAAACCATGCATAGAAACATTTAGTTTTGACTTTATTAAAAGATGCCATTTTTGTGTAATATGAGCATGCTCATTAAAAAAAAAGATAAAAAATTTTAATATTTTAATAATACTAAATAATTTTTCTGTAATTTAAATTCAAAAATTCTGAATTTTTATCGTTCAAAGGTTTGAGTTAATAAAATTGAAAAAATAACAAACAAATTTTTTTGTTGTTGTTGTTGCGGAAAACATAGTAGTACTTTTTCAATAAAAAGTGGTTCAAAACTTAATCTTTTAATGATAAGTTTTGTTAATAATTAATCATTATATTCCAAAAATTGGTTCTTATTGTCAGGTTGGTATTTTTTTACTTAATGTTATTTTTTCGAGCTAATTTAAAGTGCTCATGTTTACCAAGTGGTCTTGGTAATGTGAGCATTTTTCCTACTTTTTAAAACCTCGTGTTCTTACGTGTTTGTAAGAAACAATTTCGAGTGCCCAAATATCTACGTAGATCATGAATCCTTATTCATGATCCACATAGATATTTGGGCACTCGAAATTTTTTCTTTCAAGTTATTCTTAAAAATTGTTTATTCGCAAAAGTTTTGGAACCAGCATAATTATTTTAGAAAATATTCCAATTTTCGCCTAAGGTGCTCATATTACCCTAATCTACCCCACGTGATATAAAATTAATAGAATTATGAATAAAAATACAAACACCTCCACCTTTACGGAAATTTTGCGGTTGCTTAATTGATACGTAATTTTTTAATTCAAGTTGCCAATTATGTTCGTTATATTTACACCAGGTCTCTATAAGACAAATTATTTTGAAACCGTGCTTTAATTCATGCATTAAAAGTATAAAACTTTTGAAATTTTTATTTATACTTTAAATATATATATTCAAAAATGAAAATATATTTTTATATTGATGAACATAAAGTTTAGAATCAGAAATTGAACAGTATTTGCTTTCTAATGAATTTAGATACTTATTGACTGAGTCATTTCATTAATAAGTTTAGTTACTAAATTATCATCCATTTTAAAACAAAAAACAAAAATAAGAAAAAAAGAAAAAATATATTGGTACTTATATAGTATTAGTGGAGACAGCATCTCCTTTCTTCACAGCCCAATTACCAATGACTAGTTTGTCGTAGGATATTACCGCGACTCGCATTCCTTATTTATGCGCTCTCTGAAACCCTTCATTATTTCTGTAGTTTCAGTACTAAAATCTTAATTTATGAAAATGTGTTTCCCTTTAAGCTTGAACGGTTTTTTGAGTATTTTAGCTTTGTCCTTATAATTTAACAGCTTCAGAACTATTGTTCTGTTTTTTACCGTCTCTTGGTCCCACTCAATGTGCTCTTTCAATTTTTGTATTTTTAGCCTCTAGGCATTCTTCTAACAATTTATGTACCTTGTTTTCAGATTCAACCCATATTTCATTAACGCTTTTTTTTTATTCGATATATTTTTAAATTATTCGAACAACCTTCCATCTCTCTAAGTTTGTTTCTGATTCTTAATATTTTACTTCTATCTTTAACTTTGTTGTTAATTTTTTTTACTTTTGTTTTATTATTTCAAACTTTAAAAAAATTACTTCATCTTAAGCAGAAATAAATATTTTAATTTCATTGAGTTTGGTTTCCAAAAATATTAGCTTTTGAAAATCAGCGTTTCAAGTTTATCGAGCCGTTTCGTTAAAATTTTCATATTAGCGGAAGTAATATAAGCAAAGTTCTTTTCTTGTTCTTTCAAAAGTTGTTCAGTTTTCTCCAAGATAATATTACTTCGATTTTCTAACATACCAGCTACCATTTTTTTATATTTTCCAATGATATTACTTTATCCATTGCTTTATTATTTTACATAATGGCTTTACGCCTCTAAAAAAAGTTGTGATTTTTTTGTTAAACTACACCAAATTTAATTTTTGATCATAATGTTTGGTTAAATAATAGGGTTTTTAGTTTGATGCTAATAATTTTTAGAATTCAATTTTTGGACCATAATGTTCTATTACAACGTTTAAATTATGTCGCTAAGGGCTTGCTAAAATAAAAAAATTTAACTAATTTCACTTTAAAAATACATATTAAAAAAATTTGATACTTTTCAAATATTTTGGTTAAAAACTTTAAGTAATTCAATCTCGCCCACAGAAATAATGACACACAGAAAAATGTCGCCTGATGTATCGGGCGCCATTATATTCGTTCTGTGACCGAGATTGAATATAGTAGGTTGGACAGAAAAGAATTTTGCGCATAATTAATTTTATATAATTTTATTTTTTGTTTTAGTAGTTTATTTTGAAATTTTAATAACATTTACAAATGTTTGAAATAGTTTATTATATAATTAAAAAAAACAACGACATTAAATTGGTGGAGTTACATTAGCAAGTATGATATGGAAAAACTTATAAAAATCAACAAACTTTCTTTAATATTTACTTCTTTAAATTACAAGAGAAAGTATCGTTGAAATATAAAGAATAAGAAACAAGAACGCTAGTACGATCAGGTCTTGTCACAGAATGTGAACCATACAGCGACACCACTTCTTTAGCTATGGTTTCTTTAAGGTTAAGGTTAATAAGATCTTAATTAAATACTCAATATAAAGAAGAAATATATGCTATCTTTCTAAAAATGAGTTGATGAAAGCGTTTTAACAACCAACTCTCTCGCACCTGTACTGCTTAAAGCTATGGAAATTCGTTGCTATGGATATCGTTTTTCGTTGTCACTAAATGCTGTATTGATAATAAGTTAATCATTAAGGGTAAACAAATCCAAAAAATACTTTTTTTTTATTGCGATTTTTATGCCACACTAAGTAGGCGTACTATATTATCACGTAGCACATGGTTTAGTATTTAATGATGTGCTACGCCTCGTTGTAAAGGCAATGCGACCGTCCGTAAACAATGTCACCTAAATTTAACTTTTAGATTAAGGAGATCATTTTCTTTCTTGAGAGGATTTTAGCATTTAAATCTCCGCGCCAGATAATCTCTTACGTCTATTTAAAAAAGGAACTGATGCGTGACGTTGTTTATCGATAGCCAATAAGTAAGACTAATAAAAAATAAAAATAATAAATAAAGACGCAATTAACATATTGAATTATATTTTTCAAATGTTTGCGAATGTTTGTTACAATACTTTTATACAAAAAATCGTTTTATGTATAAAAGTATTTTTATTGTACTTTATTTCATTCATTCAACTAATTTGGGATTAGTCTGGAAAACTGAATAAACTCGAATAATATTATTAGAAAAATAGAAGCCGCGTTTATTTTTTAGCATTTTACCAATTTTATTTATAATTAAAAGCATTGACCTTTTTTTAAGATCGGCCTCCACCTGCTGTAGAATATAAAATACAACCTACTTCGAAATTTCGTGAAGTTCGGGATTTATTCAAAGTTCATGAAATTCTTGAGTTACTCAGATTTTAAATGTTTTTTTTCAATGAACTATTTCTATTATTTTTTTAAAAATCTTTTAAATATTTTATTAAAAACATTTTAACAATGTTGTAGCATCTAAATCTTTACTTTAGCAATTGTCGGCTGCTTTTAAAGTTTATCAAAGTTTTTATACTAAACTATGTTGCTTTAAAAACAGCCTTTTTTACTGCCGCACTCGTAGTAGTTCATCCGTTTGGTTCTGTTATTTTTTTAGGCGATATAAATCATTCTTTTTCACTTTCAATAATAGCTATTCAACTTGATAAATAAATTTATTTGTCTATGTCGAATTTATTATTAGAACTTTTATTGTACATTATTTATACTTATTAATTATTATTTATTATGTATACTTATTATATGAACTTAGGGCTTAGGCTAATAATTAGTCTAGAATCTAAAAGCTCTATTATTTATTTGCTTGTTAATTTTTTGGTTTCATTAGATTAGTGACCTAATTTTAAAAATAATAATTATATTTTAACTGGACTTGACATTATTAGTTTATTAACAATAATTCTCTAAATGAAGGTTAATTTTCCTAGATGGAAAATCAACCGTCATTTCATACTGGCTACGTGCAACCTAGGTTAGTAGAATGGTTATATATTTAAAGATTATAAAGATAGCACGACGATCTACACTTCAGACCTTGCCAACGGGCAAACAGCGTATCTGACCGAGGGCCAGTTTTTAACTACGCTTAACTATAGTTGCGGTTTTAGTGATATTAAAATATAGGTAAAAAGTGTTGCACATATGGCTGTATTACAAATTATTTATCCGCAAAAAAGAAATCTGATTATTTAAAGCTCTCAGTTTAAAGTTTTTGGGAATATCGTCCTAAATTTCCACAATCTATTTGGCCAGGCGTACCCTCTTGTCAAATTCCGACTCATCTTCCATTACGTCTAACAACTCCTTTGTGTTTTCAAAATTTCAAAAGATGAATTATCAACTTTTTAAAAAAAAGATGAAGTGGCATTTGCTGAAATATAAGTAATGAAAGAGATTTAGGTGATCCACTCGTATGTCTTTATGATTAAAAACACTATTCATTTACTATCGCAAGTATATTCAAATGGGGTTCGGTGTTTTTTAATCAAGATCAGTGACGAGTTGCATTTTAAAACTTATCACTATGATGCCAAAATAAAGTTTCTACAACTTCTAAAAGCAGAATTTCAAAAATCAGCACATGTTCTATATTAGAAGAAGTTTTACGTTAATTAAAGAATTTGATTTTTGGAAGAAAAGAAAATGTAATTCAGGAACATTTAGCTTCTGTAAGTACACAATGTGTTGGTAGTAAGATTTATTCTAAAGAGGTTATTATCATATCTTTTTGGTATTTTGTTACATCGAGAAGTTTGTATAATCACTGGCGAACAGATTACTAATTGCCTTCCGTAAGAACTTTGACAAAAATGACTTCAAAAGTTTCTAAATTAAACGAGAAACATTTTTTGACAAGTATTTTTTCATCGAGTACTTGTTAATCTAATATTAATATTTTTAATCTAATATTTAATCTAAAAGGTTCGTTAACTGTATAATTCGTTAAAACAATATTTATGCCATTAAATACTGACGCCCCTGAGTTGTTTTTTTATAAACGATACCGAATTGGAGGCATTACTTGATGAAGATCCATGCCAAACACAGAAACATTAGTAAATATTTTTTAATAAGTTTTTTTTTAACAGTTTGTTTTTTATTTCATGATAAAGTTTATGTTTAAAAAAATGTTGCTATACCATGGTGGCACAAAACTCATGAAAAATTATCCGCACAAGAATTCCTTCGTGTGGAAATAATGTCCAAGGGAATTGTAGTGCTTTAATCATTAATATTTATCCAATGAGAATCAACTAATTGTTAATTTTTGCCCAGAGAGAAAAAAGGAATGTTGCAATCATTACAATGTTAATTTGAGATCGTGTGTTTATGCTGTTTTGGATTTTATAATGGCAGTAAACAAGTATAATTTAGCTTTTCAAGAACGTATTATTAAAGATTATAAGAAAGGAGTCAAACAAAAAGAATTTGCAACAAAATACTCCATTAACAAGTCGCCTGTATGTCGAATAATCAAACGATTTATTAAAGGCAGTCCTTTAGAAACAGAACATAAAGGCGGAAGACCACGCAAAACATGTCGTTTCAGCAACAGAAAAATTTTTTGCAGTGTTAAAAATAATCTTTTCGACAGTGCTAATGATATCATTAAAAAACTAAACCTTTCTGTGTCTCAAAATACAGTTTTTAGACGGTTACAACTTTCAGGACTTTTGAGCTTTAGATCAGTAAAAAAATCTTTCATTTCTCAGAATCGAAAAGCTAGAACTGAATTTACAAATGCGCATAGAGAGTGGACTAAAAATGATTGGAATAGAGTATTGTGGAGCGATGAATCAAAGTACAATTTGAAAGGTCCTGATGGCAATTTAAAGTTACGTAGGCCTAAAGAAAACCCTTACATATAAATATACAAGACGAACAATCAAGCATGGTGGTGGAAAAGGTGCAATGGTTGTTTTTCTGTTTTTAGTGGAGTCGGAGTTTATTTATTTACAGAATAAATGGCATTATGGATCAATATATTTATCGTGATATTTTCAAGGAAAACGAATGGTTTGAAACAAATCAAGTTAAAGTAATGAAATGGCCAGCTCAATTACCTGATCTCAACCCGATTGAAACTTTATGACACCAAGTTGAACTTTTCCTAAAACACAAAACGCTGATGAAGTATATAAAGCAATTAAAACCACGTGGAGTGAGATTACACAAGAAAAAATTAATAAACTCATAGAGTCTATGCCGAGAAGATATTCCATGATCCTAAAAAGTAAAGGATATGCCATTAACTATTATTAATATTACTTAATATTAACTATTGAGACTAATATTAACAATTGATTTTAATATTTTTTAGAGCAGCTATAAAAAAGTTGCTAATATTTTGAAAGATTTTTGCATTAAAATACAAAATTAAGCAAAAAAACACGTTCATTAATTTTCAAGTGGTCTTATTATGTACAAATCTTTTTTCTTATATATAATATTAACCAAAATTGTTGTAATTAGTAACCGAAGTAGAAAAACTTTTTTATTTTACTTGGTTGCTATGTTTTGTAGGACATTATATATATATATATATATATATATATATATATATATATATATATATATATATATATATATATATATATATATATATATATATATATATATATATATATATATCAGAGTTGTAGTCAAGACAGTAAAGACTAAGACTAAGACCAAGACATTTGGGCTCAAGACCAAGACCAAGACATCAAAAAATGAACCCAAGACCAAGATTTTGAAAGTTTTTACAAGACCGGGATCAGGACTTAGATTCTAAGAAAGTATAAAAGATGATGGTTTTTATTTAATATATTTCAAAAATATAGTTTACATTTTTATCTTTATAACTTTTAGTGGTGATTACTTGTTACTGGTGATTACTAGTGGTGATTACTGTTATTAACGAAATTGTTTAATCGGTAATTGTTTATTTCGGTTAGTGGATCCATTTAATCAACTTTCTATTGCTTTTTTCGAGTATAGTGTGTAATTGTATTTCTAGTTATAAATTTGTTCAAATTCTAAGTTATTCTTAATTGTTAAACATCCAAATCTTCAGTTTTTAAAAAAATTAATATTCTTATTCTTTTTTTAAATCATCTCAAAGTTCGTTCTTCAGTTTTAATAAATAAACAACTTTTTTTCTTCTTTTAAATCGTCTCTAAATTTTGAAAATAAAGACGTAGATACTGAAAAATCGTTGTTTTAACCAATGTGTACCGGTCTGATAATTTATTTATTTATTTTTATTTATATGTATACACATACATATGTAAATACACGCACTTACACACATACATATATATACACACATACATACATATATTTTGTATATATAAATTTTCCTTTTTTTTTAATATAAAGTTTTACATTTACAAATATTGGTATTTTTATACTCTTACTAAATTATAATAGATAATATATATAATCACCATATCAATAAGAATAAAAATAAAAATAACAAAAAAGAAATAGACAATACAAGTAAAATATTACAAGTTTAAATAAAAACTTGGCATCTGATAGAAGATCTAATGATCTTGTCGCCAGAACCAGTTAATACACTTGCTTTAACAAAATCATGGGCTGAGGTTAAACTAAGGAAAGGACTTTTATTTCCTTAAGTAAAAAAGTTATTTTTAAATGTAAAATATTAAATATATTTACAATTAAAATTAAGTTATTAAAAAATAATATTAATTACAATTACATAAATTTTAAAAATACGTAATAAAAGTTATTTATCTTTACAAATTAAAGTACTTAACATAGGTAATAACATAAAAAAGTTACTTATAAATGAAAATTACTTATCAAAGTAAGTCATAAAAAAGTTATTTAGATGTTACTAATATAAATATTTTTCATTTTTTAACTTTAATGCATCTTATTATCGTTATTTTTTTCATATGATTTTGCTAACGCTGGTGTAATCATGCGATTGTTAAATGATTTAAAATATTTTTTAACACAGGAAAAGCTTTATCGTTGCGATTTTGACATATTTGAAGAAAACCATTACAAGCTATGCCCTATATCCCGAGGAGGAGGGGGTGGGCGTAGAATATGCCTAGCCCTCCTACGAAATTTATTAGTCGGCAAATTGGTCACTGGAGTCGGCAAAATGGGATCTATAGTTGGCAGTAGGAAAATTTCATGCAACGAGGACTTCTTTTTTTTTTTTTAGTTCTTAGCCGGCAAAAATTTTTTTTTATAGGCCTTTAAGATTTCTTCGAGACGCCCCTGGCTTTGTCCGCGTTGGAATTTTTGTCGAATTATTGAAAAATAAGAAAAATTGTCGGTAGAATTATAGTAATGTCGTTATATATTCCTTCTGCAAATTAAATTTGCAAAACGAATATAAATAATATAAAGTTGACAGAACACAAACGATGTAAAAAGATTTCTCACCTTTCATGTGCTGGATGCATGTTATCAGTAAAATTTAAAGTAAATGTGTAATAATTGTGTTAATTAGTGAAATTATATAATAAAATTTTTGTCTGGCTTTTTTCCGTAACGCGTGGAAAGTGTGACGAGAAATCTTTTGGTTTTTTGCTGATGTATTTTTCTATCTACCGGAACAAATATATTGCTAAGGTCTTTCTTTGGTCTAAGATACAGAACATTAAAATATTGCATAGTTTTTGCTAGTATTTTTTATAGTTTAGCTGTTCTAAAAAATTTTTTTTTAGAATTAATTTAAATTTTTACAATTGCAATATAATAAAAAATAAGATATCCATAGAGTATGTAATTAACTTAACTTTTTTCTTTGTTAATACATTTTAATGGTTTTTTTTTAAAACTGTTACAGTATCCCTTTAATTAAAAAATATTTAAAAATATTTTTTAAACTAAGTTTTTTTGGCTAGCGTTTTGATAAAGTAAGTCAACTACAGCGTGAAAGTTAGAATAAATTCTCCAGATATGGTGCGGCTAAAAACAGTCAAGCAGTACGCGACCAAAGATATAAAAATATCAGTTTTATAGCTTATTTTTAAATCTTATTCAGTGGAAATGTCACGATCAGAATTATATGGTTACACTTATATATATATATATATATATATATATATATATATATATATATATATATATATATATATATATATATATGTGTGTGTATATATATATGTATATATATATATATATACCAACTACTAAACATATTTTAGTTCCAAATAAAAAAATGGTTTTTTTAAACAAAATGCATGGTAAAAAACAACCTAAAACGAGCAAAGCTTAATACAAGATATTTTTTACTGATATCGCCGTGTGCCAGATTTCTATTTGATAAAAATTTGTTTATAACAAATTGAGTTTTTATACTTGAAAAAAAAAGAAAAAAAAGAAATTAAAATTACTAACAAATTTTCAACTAAACAGCAAATGTAACCTTGTGGCGTTTTTTGTGAAAAACAAAAAAACTGGAAACAAGTTAAATAATGTAGGCAGATTTTGGCAATAAAAAACTCATTTTTACTGCGAGCACGGTAAAAATGAACTTTTGAAGCAAAATAAATTTTTATGCAGAAATAAAATGTAGAAACTTACTTTCAATCTTGCAAAAGAAATTGAGGAAATTCTCGACTACTTATTATGTAAAACAACAAATAGACTACTATCGTACAAATAGACTACTATCGTACAAATAGACTACTATCGTACAAATAGACTACTATCGTACAAATAGACTACTATCGTACAAATAGACTACTATCGTACAAATAGACTACTATCGTACAAATAGACTACTATCGTACAAATAGACTACTATCGTACAAATAGACTACAATCGTACAAATAGACTACTATCGTACAAATAGACTACTATCGTACAAACGATCTAAAACTTGTAAAGCAGAGTTAAAACGCCTATAACATTTTTGCCTCTAATATCCCAACTTGCTGACGTGTGATAAATATCCAAGTCGTATTTTGCCTAATGAACCTATATCAAAAAAGGTCCCAATTTAACGACTGATTTATTGAATGGGAGTATGTCACTGTCCTACCCTTCTCCCACCCATACTCTTTGCGCCGACCTTAACTACATCTAGCCATCAATATCCATTCTGAAGAGCGTATTTGAAAGGAATAGGAGATTTTGAGAATTGTTTTGTCCTAATTTTAAGAGTTTTAATTTTTTGTTATTATAAATATCAAAACACTGTTTTTATGATTTCAATAATATCAAATTATTTAGATACAAATTATAAAGATTCGAAAGTGAAAAATTGTTTCGGTAAATTTTCGATAATATAAATAAATTTCGGTACAGCTTTCAGAATTTTCAATAAATTCCGAGCTATATTTATGATTTCGACAATTAAAAAATGTATCGATTGAATATCGTGAATTTCGAAAAGTGAAATTCATTTCGGTTCAAAATTAAGTAATTAGAAATCATTTCAAACTTACCAAAACAAAAATAGAATTTCGAAAAGTTTTTTTTTTGATCAAAAATTCAACTTTTGCAAAAGTGAACAAACCTACTTTTTCTAGAGATAAATTTCTAATTTTAAAGTCAAAATAATAAGCTTATAATATTATAAACACAATATAGTTTTAATATTCAATTAAAAGTACCTAATAATTCAAAATACCAAATCGCCTCATAAAAAATGCAACAAAACATAGAATATCGTAAAAAAACATAGAATCTTGTATCAAAAAATAGAATCTTTTTATCAAAACATAAAATTTCGTATCAAAGCATAGAGTATTATAACAAAGCATAAAATCTCATAGCAAAAAATCCTTAAAAAAATATATTCTGAAGTGTTTTGATAATTTTCTAAACCAAATTAAAACTGGTTAACATATAAAATCTTAATTAATTTCCATGTTTGATTGTTTATAAACTGTGCAATTCGTTAAAACAATATTTATGCCATTAAATATTGACGCCCCTGAGTTTTTTTTTTTTATAAACGACCTTCTTTTAAAAGTTTAGTCATGGATTCTCGAAGTTCGTTTTTCTTAACCTATAATAAGTAAAAAATATATTAACACTAATTATGCATATTTTAAAAATAATTACACGTACTATTAAAGTATGCATTGAAAACGAGCGTTTTATATTGAAACTCATAACTCGGCGGGTATAAATCCGATCGGACTGATGTAAATTTTACCTGAAAGTTAAAACCCTAGGCTGCTAACATCAGTCCAATTTCAAATGCCGGAGTGTTAAGAGGCATTTATCCAAAATATTAGGCATGGCTGAGTCCGTTCATACAAAACCGTTATTGCGGGGAATTCTTTTACATTACTTCCACCGAAAGACAACAACAGCTGAGGCGCATAGAAAATTAGTGGAAACATACGACGACAATGCTATTTTAGAACAAGTATGTAGAATTTCAACAATTCAAAGGTGGTGATTTTGACCTCGAAGATGAAAAACATCCAGGCGCTGTGAAAAAGTTTGATGATACTAAATTGGTGGCATTACCTGATGAAGATCCATGCCAGATACAGAAAGAGCTTGCGGAAACATTGGGAATCGATCAATCAACAGTTTCTAGGCGCTTGATACAACTGGGAACGATTCAAAAGCAATGCAATTGAGTGTCGTATGAGTTGAAATTGAGGTACATCGAAAGACAATTTTTTACCTGCGAACAGCTGCTCGCGCAAGATTCCTCAAGTCTACATAGGTATTATTAGGAGCAAAAACATTCGGAGAAGATAATATCTGGAATTTCTTCTTGCGTATGCGCTTTGGTTTAAACAATACCAAATAAAACCATTTATAATGATGTAACTTTACAAATTTGTTAAATATCTTTTTATTTCTTTTCATAAAAAAATTAGAACTAGAAGTTCAAAAACATGTTCTGTTATGTTAATAGTATAAACCTCTTTTTGTTGCAATAGTAATTGTTGCATGGCAATTCAGAACAGATAGATACATCATGTTTCAAGTACTTTCTAAAATGGAATTATAGAGACGTGTTGCATGAGCACAAATATTCGTTCCAAAATACTAACTCATGCAGTGTTAAAACCATTGAGTATCATTTCATACTATCTTGGATGATCACAGAAACATTTTAGGAATTTTTATAAATAAACAATATATATATATATATATATAAATTTTGATGGAAAGCAAGTAAACAGATTGAAGATCTCAGTGTAACTGTTGCTGTAGAAAGGATAGTAGTAAGTGTTACATCGCCTGCTATGAATGACACTAAAAACATACTTCTAAGTGTTGTTCAGTCAGCAAGCTCAAAAAGTATTGACTAGGCTTAAGTAATTTTGAATCTGCTAAAATACTTTGATCATATTGTATAGCAAATATTTGGTGTTTGCTGTAACACTATGGTGTTTAATACTAGAGTACACTCTAGAGCTATTGTTTTCCTTAGTTCCATTCTCAATATTCCACTTCTATGGTTTTACTGCAGGAGATATATGCTAGAGATACACATTTTTCTCTAACTTTATGGAGGCCTTGATTGAAGAGAAGACGAGCCCAAGAAAAAGTTTATATTTTAAACTCCAGAAAGCCTTCTGTTTAGTCAAGGAAAAGGTGGACAAGATGATAGACCTGGTTAGGTTTGATTGGAGTCACCTTTAGGCTGGATCACTCATGCATCAAATCGCCAAGCAAGCTCTGGAGTTTGGAAAAAGAGCCCTTGTCAAAAAGACATTTGTCATGTGACCATGTGACATAAAAAGTAATGCATTTATTAAAATTAAAAATAAATTTTTAATTTTAATAAATAATATGCACAGTTTTTTTGTGTGGCTAATATTGGCTGGGTATAAACAAATCTTTCGTAAGCCTATAACTACTAATGATTCAATCAGCTTAAAATTGATGATTCAACCAATTTAAAATCAATGATTCAATAATTAAAAACTTAAAATCCAACTAACCTTTCCTGTAACTGTCATTGGGTACTCAGTAACAAAATGAAAATACCGTGGAACTTTATAATGAGAGACCTAGAACAAACTCTGGCAAATTAAAAAAACTCAAAAATTAAAATTATGTAAAAAACCAAACCTTTAAAAATAATTACCTTATCTTTGCAGAATACTTTTATGTCATCAGCTGTAAGACTGGAGCCAGTTTTTAATCTGAACTTTTTAAATGAAATTTATTAATAAACCAAAAATAAACACTAAAAATTAGTTTTGAAAATAATAGAAAACAATCATCAAATTAAAAACAGTGTTCTCATAGAAAAATAATACAACCATCAACCTGATAACTGCACACACCTCTTCACCCATCCTGTAATCAGGAACACCAACTACCTGTAACACACATATATATACATACACTACCAGCAAATTGAAAACATCTTTTACAAAAATATTGTACTTGGTGTGTTTTTTAAAATTGAATTTTAAGAAACGTTATAAACTAATTTATTAATGAACATTTGCTAAATTAAATTTTAAGAAAATTCAAGATTTGACTTGCATTTGGACAAACAAGGTATTATAAAGAAATGAATCATTTAAATGGATGCAGCTATATGAATGTATAAATCATATTTTTTCAAAGATATATTACATAAAACAGATAAGGTGTAAAAATTAAAATGTTTTTAAAAATTTGTACTTCCTCCTTTATTTTGAACTATTTTACAAAGATTTTTTAGCATGCTTTAGATCATATTTTGCAAAGTTTTTGTAGGAATCAGATCCAATTGGTGCTGGCATTTGTTCCAGAAAAATTTTATAAATTTTACAAACTGTTTTTAATATTTTGGCATTTAGTATTAACTACTGGTGCTCAATGAGACTTAGATATGGAACTTCTTAATGGAATTTATTTTAAAGTATTGAGAAGTTATATGCAATATATTTGGGGTTGTTTTCTTGTTGAAAGATATACAACCCTAAACCAGTTTTAGCAACACTTTTATCAAAGTTTTTATCTAAAATACTAATGTAACCAGTGCCAGTAATTTTAGAACCTATTTTGAATAAATTTCTGACTTTTAAATACAATAAACCCCATATCATAAGCAACTCTCCACCGTTTTTTTACAGTAGTTTGTATGCAGCTCTGTATTAATTGCTCTGAAGGTCAGCAACATTTCTTTTATATTTATTTAAAATTTATTTGAAATAATAAAAAATAATGAAGATTTAATTACTTTTAAATTTAGTTTTGCAGAGATAGTTTTGCAGAGCATTGCAATTGTGTACAGAAATACAAAATCTGTACTTTCAAAAGATTGCTAATTAATTTACTTTTACAATGATAAAAATCCTGTTACTAAGGCAACATTGTTGTTACTTATAACAATTTGTTGTTACTTATAACAATTTGTTGTTACTTATAACAATTTGTTGTAAGTAACAAGAATGTTGCCTTAACTTACAGTTTTTATCTTGCACACTTATTTTATGATAACTAAACATATGGACAACAATATACGCATCCAATAAGATGCTTTCTTTTTAAAAAGTCTTCTAGTTACTGAGCCATTCACCAATTGATCCATTCACAAGCAGTATTATGAAAACAGCCTAGAAACCTTCTACTGTTATGTCATTTAAAAACACTGAATGCTTCAGTAGCAAGAATTAAGCTTGTAGCACCAGAAATGGAATTGTTCTATTAGAGGTGCTGAATCAAATAATTTTCAGTAGAATTTCCACCTTCATATGTAAGTGCTATATGATGTTCAGGTAAAATGCACTTTTTGAGCATTTCCCATTGAGGTGAGTATTACTAGTTACTAGTTTAAGTTGCCTTATTAATATTGCTAACAACCCCAAGACAAAACACCTAATTTTTTTTGTCTTGAATCTTTACTGACAAAAATCTTTTTTCTCACTACAAAGATAGATTTTTTTGTTTTGAATCTTTACTGACATCTTAAAAAATTCTTTTTTCTCACTACAAAGATAGACATAAATCATTTAAAAGAGGTAAACTTGGATTTATTCTTATTATATATATATATATATATATATATATATATATATATATATATATATATATATATATATATATATATATATATATATATATATATATATATATATACACACACATTTAATTTTTTTAAATAC
The DNA here is from genome assembly GCF_038396675.1 of Hydra vulgaris. NCBI lineage: Eukaryota > Metazoa > Cnidaria > Hydrozoa > Anthoathecata > Hydridae > Hydra > Hydra vulgaris. The sequence continues at coordinate 9,724,720 of NC_088922.1, forward strand.
AGGCTATATAAAAAATACATTTGGTAACTTTTTTTACTAATCTAATTCTTTATGGTTTTTTAGCAACAAAGAACAAACCAAAACCCTTAGCCAGCAACTGAAGTTTTTTTTTAACTTTCTATATTTCTTGAGCATAAGTGCTTACCGATAAACTTATAATCAAATTAAAATACTACCATAGTTGGGTTTCAGTAATCATACTCTGTAAAGACTTTTTAAAGTCTTAACAAAGTAAAACAGGAATAATTACTATGCTGTAGTAAAAATAAATTAATTTATAG
>NC_088922.1:9730000-9902500 GCF_038396675.1 Hydra vulgaris
TGGTCTTTGTCTTGGTCTTGAAGCCTAGAGTATTGGTTTTGGTCTCCGACCTCTACTGTCTTTTACTTTCTTGATTCTTACGAAAAATATCAACTCAATAGGCTGGGTAAATAAAAATGAGCAATTGCTTTTACTTAGTAACTGGTCAGCTTTATGTGAATTAAAACTTTTTTTTTACGCGAATAAAAGTTTTTATTCATGTAAAGTTGAGTAAATGGCTTAACTTTACGTTAATAAAAATTTGAGCAAAACTGCTGAAGTTTTTATTCAGTTAAAGCTGACCAAGTATTGAGTAAAAGCAATTGCTCTTTTTTATTCACCCGGCCTAATGGATTAGTCATTAATAACAAACCGTAGATCACTGCAACTTCCTGCTCGTGATAGCTCATTGCCTTGGTTTGACAAATTTCTAACTGAAATTTTTTATGTTAGAAGAATTTAAAAAAAAATCTTTTAGTTTTTTAATGTTTAATTAAAATAAATATTTTTTTTTAATGTTTAATTAAAATAATTTATATTATTTTTTTTATTTGTTTATGTATTCTTTTTTTGATTGATATATATATATATATATATATTTTGATGATATATAAAAATGCATAAATAAGTAAAAAATAAGTAAATAAATATTTGTATTTAGACATTAAAAAAAAGAAAAAAAGTTTTATTTGCTATTCTTCTAATATAAAAAAAAATCTTAGAACTTTGTCAAACCAACGGACGAGTTGTATCTAGGAAGACGTGTACTCTTTTTCTTTACGCATACCTTTGTTAAACTGTCAAAATGGCTGATAATTTTTCCGCAATTATTAAATTTGGTTTTTGTGATTTTTGTGAAAGTCATAAAGTAATTAAAGTCGAAGTTCAAAACTCATGTTAAGTGTATATAATTTATGCTAAGTGTAAATAATTTATGCTAAGTGTAAATAATTTATGCTAAGTGTAAATAATTTATGCTAAGTGTAAATAATTTATGCTAAGTGTAATATTTGTAAAGAATCAATAACAGAAACTAAAGGTACAACTTCTAGTTACACAAGGTATGTTAGTATTTGCTGCTTGGAATGCCATATTGCAATAATGCATTTATATTCTTAAGGTGGTGCTATTTTGATAACTTTAATGTTTTTTGTATGATACAATGTATGACACGCTTTTAAGTTTTTGTATGACACACTTTTAAGTTTTTGTATGACACACTTTCAAGTTTTTGTAAGACACACTTTTAAATTTTTGTATGACACACTGTCAAGTTTTTGTATGATACACTTTTAAGTTCTTGTATGACACACTTTTAAGTTTTTGTATGACACACTTTTAAGTTTTTCTTAAGTAATTGTAACTCAAGGTAATTTTTTTAAAGTTTGATAATAACTGTGGAAGAAAAAATCAAAAACAAACAAATAAAAAATAAAAAAAACAGAAAAACTTAAAGAAAATTTATAGGCAACATTCATGTTAATAAAGTTGTGGGAAAAAGTTAACAAACAGGTTGGGACGTTTAATAATTTAGAAAGAACCTCAATGTCAATATTTTTACTTTAAGAAATAAATTTTTCTTTCCATTTTTTAACTAAGTTACTATTTCAAACTATTTCATTACGTAAAAAATTATTTCATTATGTAAAAAAGTGCATAAGTTTCTCCACCATAGATTTAAATCTGTGAAACAACTAAAAAACTAGATTATTTTTAAATTTAGAAAAAAGGAAAAGTGCTTTTGTTTGAAAGTATTCAATAGAAACACTAAAGAATCTTTATTATTTTGATTCTTTAATAAAGATTACTGTTTATATGAAAAAAATTACTTTATTCTTCTACGTAAATCTTTTTTTTTTGTGTTTTTCTAAAATTTAAGCTTTTTTAATACTTCAACCTTCTCATTTGTTAAGACCCCCTCCCTTTTTCTTAGATTAACAAATAAAAATAAAAAACAAAAAGAAATTCATATGTTCAAATATCTTGATGTTTTTAAAAGACAAAAAGTATTTTGTCTATTTATATTATATCTTTCAACTTTTTTTATTTTATTTATTTTAGTAACGCTCACCCTGAAAAACACGCATGTAGTATGTGGCACAAAAACATAATTTCAATCACAAATAAATATCAATACATTCTTCACAAAACAGAATAGCTTGTATGGATCGCAACACCCTGACCAAATTAAAATTACAGATTCCTTAGTTGCAAACCTTATTGTTGGTTGCTCACTTCCATTATCTCTTGTCGAGAATTCAAATTTTTGGAAATTTATCTGCGATATGATTAACAAGTAGGTACTACCATCCCACATCCATCTAACATCTCAAATAATACAGGAGGCTGTTAAAGAAAAAGGAGAACTTGTTTCAAAACAAGTTCAGTCCACTGGGCATATAGCCATGACTGTTAATATATGGACAGATAGAAGGATGCATTCATATCTTGTGTCTTTAATTGTTGGACTGCATAAGTGCCTTAACACACTCAGTTAACTGTCAAGTATCACACTCCAGTGGTTAATGGCTTGTTTAGTTCCATGTGTGACAGATTTGGTGGATTGTTGCAGAATGTCAAAACTTTGCCAACAGGTGACAGAATTAAGAAGAACCCAAATTTTTCTTAAATGCTTTACCTTATGGCCTCAGCCTTGAATCCTAGTTATTCGTTACTTTGGCTGGAGGAAGACCATCTTAGACCAGAAGATGTCAAAAGATTTGTTTGATTTGATTTGTTTTAAGTTGTTGTTGAATGGATAAAAAATTAACGGTGGTTTGTAGATTATAACGGTGGTTTGTAGATTATAATGGTGGTTCATAGATTATAATGGTGGTTCGTAGATTATAATGGTGGCTCGTAGATTATAACGGTGGTTTGAAGATTATAACGGTGGTTTGTAGATTATAACGGTGGTTCATAGATTATAACAGTGGTTCGTAGATTATAATGGAACTATTGGAGTATAATTATATTCTAATAATTCTGTTATAACTCGTCAGTTTTAAATAGATTGTTTTATTTGATTTAGTTTTGTTTTGTTTTAGGCTTTACGTTGACAATATTGATTTTTTAGCCCACATAACAGCAGAGGTTTTGGTCATTGTCAAGTGCCAAACCACGATTTCCAGTCTAGATTTATTGAACAGCTGGACCAAAATGGTAGTGGTGCTAGTAGTGACTTGACTTGTTCAAGCAAACATAAATCAATGCTTTTTGCTTTATATGCAAAACGTCATCAGAGAACAGAACAGCAACAACAGAATATTGTTCCATTGTCACCAATTACTATTGCTACAACTTTCATGGAAAAAATGGTTTCCATTGCATCAAGCACATATGGAGAAGAGGCATGGTTGAAAGCACAATCTGCCAAATATTACAATATTATGAATCCTCTGAGAGAAGCTTTTCTGTATTCCAGCTTCTTCTGCACCAGTGGAGCGCGTATTCAGCCAGGGAGTTTTAATTATGCGACCAAATCGCGCCAGACTGGGTGATGAGATGTTGTGGCCACTTGTTTATTTGAAATGAAACAATGATGCGTAAACTATAATTTCTGAAAATGTGTAGTTTGTTTCTACTAAGATTAATTAAGTTATATAAGTTGTGAAATCAAGTGGTACAAACTTGATTTCACAACTTATATAACACATTGGATTGTGGCTGATATTTCAGATTCATCTTTAGCCATATTAAACCCGTTTTTTTTTTTTTGACTTCTGTTGTTTCTGAAATGACCCGTTCACTTTATTTTTTGCAACTATAGTATGTGGCTACTGGTCTAGCATGTCTGCTATTTGTTTTTAGACATTTTTTATTAGTACCTTTTGTTTTTAGCATTACAAAAAAAGTTAGTTTAATATTTTTGTTAATATTACTGAAAGTTTTCTGTTTTTATTAAATATATCTTTCGTAGACTGCAATTATATCATATACGCACAATTACGTTTTATTATAAAGTTTAAAAATGCTATTATAAATGTTTATAAATGCTAAATTAGCACACCAACTAAGGTCTAATAGCATTCAAACATTTTATTGACACAAGCAAAACCCATGCAATGAGTTAAGAAGATCCAGCATTCAACATTCTAAACTTGAAACAATGTATTATAAACACATCTACACTAATAAGTAAAGAAGGGGCGTGAAGCTGGTCAACAAATAGAACCTGTGTACCCTTTACATGTGTGAGCATGGGTTTTATTGGACTTCTAAGAACTTAAGTCTTGATCCAAGTCTTGTAAAAACTTTCAAAGTTTTGGTCTTGGGTTGATTTTTTGATGTCTTGGTCTTTGTCTTGAAGCATTCAGTCTTGGTCTTGGTTTTGGTCTTGAGCCCAGTCTTAGTCTTGGTCTTGGGCTTTACTGTCTTGACTACAACTCTGCTTAAAGCTATATACAAATTTAATTTATTATAATTATCTTAAAGCACAATTTTTTTCTTCATATTTTTGGCTGGATGTTTAGCACCGAAATGTTTAAATATGTATATTTTTATTACTTAATACTTTTTTGTGTTGATGTTGCAACAGTATGAAAAATATGCAACAGCTTTCTAAACGCTACTCCAGCTAGAAATGATTGATGACTGCTATTTCTTTTTGAAAGTATATTTGAAATGAGTTGTAGGGATAATATTTAACTTGAAATACTCACAAGCAAGTTATTTTCATAAAACTAACTACATGAAGTTGACAACTTTGCAACTTCTGTGCATGATCATATGTGAACTGCATTTAAACAACTGCTGTGACTCTAATATATATGGTGCAATCCTGTAACTTTCTGGAAATCTTTACTAATATATATAAAATATTATTAAAAAAATGTATAACATATACTGCTAAAACTTATATTTGCTAAGGAATTATAGTTTATTTATCAAGTGTGTGTGTGTATGTGTGTGTGTGTATACATACATACATACATATATATATATATATATATATATATATATATATATATATATATATATATATATATATATATATATATATATATATATATATATATATATATATATATATATATATATATATATATGTATATATATATATATATGTATATATATATATATATATATATGTATATATATATATATATATATATATATATATATATATATATATATATATATATATATATATATATATATATATATATATATATATATATATAGGGTGATTTAATCAAAAGTATAAACTTTAAAATTGAATAAAAATTGTTGATCAAATCAGATTATTAAGTCCGATACACCATTTTAAAGATAAATTAAAAGGAAATTGAGTGATAAGAATTTTTTTTTTTTTATCAATATGACCTCCATTTTTTTCAATTAATAAATGACATCTTTTTGTAAAATTCAAAAACATTGATTCCAAAGCCGAAGTGTTTATTTTTAGGATTTCTCTCGTGATGTTCTCTTTTAAATCATCCAAAGTCTTCGGTAATGGCTTATAAACTTTAGACTTAGGATAACCCCATAGGAAATAATCACATGGATTGAGGTCTGGTGATCGTGGAGGCCATTGTTGCTTGGTAATGAATTTCTCCCCAAATTTACTTTGTAACCACTCTTGAACTATATTAGCCGTATGCGGAGTATACTTGTTGAAAGTAGTATTTTTTGTGACTCTCAACCATCTTGTTTTGTGACTCTCAACCATCTTGTTGAAAGTAGTATTTTTTGTGACTCTCAACTCTATAGTGCTTAGGCCAGAAAAAATATTTAGACATATCCAGGTAATTGTGCTGATTTACCGTTCCTTCGAAAAAGTAGGGTCCGTAGATTTTTCGGCAGGAAATGGCACACCAAACCAAAACTTTCACGTGCAACGGTTTCTCTATCCAATCCTCAGGTCTCTCATTCAGCCACATTCTGTTATTTTGCTTGTTGATCGACTCAGTAAGGTAAAAATAGGCTTCATCTGTAGTGATCAACCATTTGTGAACATCCTTTTCCAAGTCCAGCCACCATTGAGCAAAAATGACCCTTTTTTCATAATCAAGTGGCAATAGTTGATGAGCACTCTGGTATTTATACGGTTTGAGTTGTAAATCTTTGAATATCACAGCAAAGGCTGTATGAAATTTCAACATCAACTGAGGCTTTTCTGATCGACAATGTAGGATCTTCGAAGAAGAGTACTTTCAGCTTATTTCTGGCATTTATTCGAATGTCTCGCTCATTCCTCGGTTTTGGTGGCAAATCAAGTATTGTTCCGGTTGTATCAAATTTTTTAGATAATTTTGTGATGTTGCCGTTGGACATGGTCTGTTCCTAAATTTACTTCTATAAGTTCTCTGAACCAGACTTACGCTCTTCAACTCAACCAATTTTTTTGTTAAAAATATGCGTTTTTGAATATCGTATCTCATGGCTATGCTGTTATTTTAATTTTTTTGAAATTATTAACATTAAATTTCCTTTTTAATGAGCTTTAAAATGTACTATCGCATGTAATGTATTTGCAATCAAAAAATTAATTATGTTAATTTAAAGTTTATACTTTTGATTAAATCACCCTGTATATATATATATACATATATATGTATATATATATATATATATATATATATATATATATATATATATATATATATATATATATATACATATATATATATATATATATATACATATATATATATATATATATATATATATATATATATATATATATATATATACATATATATATATATATATATATATATATATATATATATATATATATACATATATATATAAATTTATTGTTTTTTTTATATATTTTGTTATTTTATATTTATAGTTAAATATTACAGAAGATTAATAGATATAACATGATATAAGACGTCTGTTAGGATGCCTATAGTTAAACATCTGCTAGGTACTCAGAAATTAAAAACATTTTCAGTAAAAAAATAAAAATAAAAACAAAACAAAAAAATGTAAAAAATTTTCAAACAATGGAAAAAAAAATTCAAATTTACAGTCTTACAGTCATTTCTGAGCAGTTCATTCTATCAACCACTTGGTTCATTATTTCAACAGGACATGGGGAGCCTGCCATTATACCTTCAAACACAAAGTATACAATAAGAAAACTATCCACTCACATTGTAATAATCCGTCCTTTTATTCATCATCCCAATTATCCACCCTTTTTCACCACTCTAATTTTTATAACAATAAAAAAACAAACTAAAAATACCTGTTCTTAGAGATGAAAAATTGTAGTTTTTAAATTCAGGATGATTTAACATATCAATAAACATTACTGGTGTCCCATATATTGCAGTACACCTACAATGAACCAATTTCAAAATACATTGCAGTAAACTGATTTAAACAAAAAAACACTAAATGCAATAAATTAGAAATTATTGTTTAAGTTTAAGAAATAGAACAACAAAAAAAGTCTTTAAAAACTTTTAAAATAATATAATTAAACCTATAATTAATATAATAATAACAATAATATATATATATATATATATATTTATATATGGCTATTTCCACGATAGAATAGGCAAATTTTGTCTTTAAAAAAGTGTTTTTTTCCTAAAACTTTTTTTTCTTTAATTATAGTTTAAAAACATTGAAATTTCTTATAAAGTAAATTTTGAGTTAAAAGTAATTAAACAGAGTTTTGACAAATGTTAGTAATCGTTTACTCTTTTATTATTCGGAAAAGTGAGTAAAATTTGAGGCCCAGTTTTCAAACATTAAAAAAAAAATATATCCATATATTTATTTAAAAAAAGTTCTTTGAGATTAAGTTTATGACTTGAGTAAAAAACTTTTAGATTTAAAAAATAATTTAAGGGGTGATGCGGAATTTATTGCACAAATCCTAATTTCATTATTTGAGCATAATAATTAGTTTTTGTGGCTTATCTTTGATTTTATCACAAAAACTGATTATTACTTGAGCATAATAATCAGTTTTTGTGGTAAAATGAGGTTAAATGCAGCTGAACGAGAATCTTTTCGAAAGCGAATAAAAATGTTTTTTGTAAATAAACCTAATATAAAAAAAAATAAAAATCTAAATCATTTTGAAAAGGAAGGATTTGCTCGAAGTATATTATATGATAACTTAAAAAGACTTGAAACTGTTCAATAGTTTTCTGATAGAAAGCACCCTGGCTGTCCGACATCCTGGACTAGAGAAAAGAAAGCCGAATTAACGAGAGTTGTCAACAATCGAAAAGGGGTCAGTCAGAGAAAAATAGGTATTAAATTCGATGTAAATCAATCGACAATTGATTTACATCGATTTTCTAGTCATCGATGACGAAAAATACTTTTGTTTTGCAGGGGACAACATGTCTGGAAATTCTGGATACTACACAAACAACAAAAAGACATGTCCAGAAAGTGTTCGTTTTATAGGAAAAGAGAAATTTCCAAAAAAATTAATAATGTGGATAGCCATATCTGACCGTGGTATGTCCGAGCCATTGTTTCGCACTTCCAAGGCTGTAGCGATCAATTGATCAATCTATATTAATGAAAGTTTAGAAAAACGACTTCTTCCATTTATTCACAAGTATCATGGAGACTTTAACTATTTATTTTGGCCAGATTTAGCAAGTTCTTATTATTCTAAAGATTCTCTAAATTGGATGGAACAATATGTCTATTACGTTGATAAAGAATCCAATCCTCCAAATATGCCTCAAGCACAACCAATTGAAAATTTTTGGGGACATTTGGCACAGAAGGTTTACGAGGGAGATTGGCAAGCTTCAACAGAACAAATTTTGATTGATCGCATTAAACTAAAACTACAAGAAATTGATTTAAACTTTTTACAGTCGCATATGAAAGGCGTCAGAGCAAAATTGAGATCAATTGTAGATGGTGGTGTTTTTTCATATAAAAAGTAATATATTTTTATTAAAAGATAAATGCTTTATTTAAAAAAAATATAATAGCATTTTGTTTTTTTATTTATAAATTGACGTTATTGACGTTTTTATTTTGTCCGATAACTTCCGCATCACCCGTTAAGTGCTTTTATGTGACATACACAACTGCAAAAATTAGGTCGCATCAATCAACTTAAAGATAAAAAAAATTTATTATCAATATGAAATAAGGTTATAAAGCAAGATTTTTTTAAAAATCTTGCAATAAAGAGTAACTTTGCTTTTGATCTGCAAACAAAATATTTTAAAAAGCATTATATTAACTTATAATTATGGTTTCAAAATTGTTGCCCCATTGAACCCTAATTGGATAATTAGCGTTTTATGAAATAAGAATAAATCATAAGAATAAATCAGGTAAGTCAAAATTGCATATCAAATTTCAAATTTTGTTTTGTTTTTTAGTCGATTAAGTTTTGCATTTTCATATCGTGAAGTATTTTTAGAAAATATTTTTTAAATACTTGTTTATTGTTTGCAATTTCATAGTACATTTTTAAGAAACAGAATCCAAATTAGAAGAAAAAAATGTTATGCAGAATACCAAGTTTACTATGCGGCTTGAAGTCGAAATCCTGATAAAAAAAAAATATCCAGAGAAAGATCTGAGATATTGAGAAAAAATGAGAGTTGATTTGAATAAAACAATTATTCTGCTAAAGCAAAACTAAGAGTTGTAATAAGTCGCACTCTAAAAAGAAAACTTTTAAAGCAATTTAATAGACTGAACTCATCTTTTAAAAACGTTCAACAAAATGGAACTGCATTGAAAAAGGTTTTGAAGCACTACTATACGCAAAAGAAAAAAAGTTTTTTATACTTTTAAATAGTTCAGCTTGTAAAGAAAATCCAGCTCTACCAGATTGTAAATGTTCAAAGCTGTATGGGCTTTCTGAAAGTGATTTTTTATCAGTTGTAAATTTTTATAATGAATGTGCGATTTGCCTTCGATACATTGACGAAATCAATTCAAGTGCCTTCAATCAAAGTTGAATCTGAAATGATAAAAAAATTTATTCGTGAACCTTATACATATGGTTGCATATATATCTTTATATACTGCATATATAAAGATATGAAACAGCTAGAAAAACACTAGCAAACTGTTGATACATTTGGCTTTGAAGTATCCTGGGCGAGTGGAGAAAACCTGAAGCTAAAACACATGCAAACATTGAAAATTTTTTAAATAAGTCTACTGTAACAGAACTCATCCAGCACATATCAGTGATGCGTGATAAGTTCGTTAAACACACATTTGAAAAGAAATACCAATCAACAATTTTCAATAAATTGAAGAAAGTTTCAATCAATAATGATTCTGAAACTGAAAAAGGTAATCCAAGTTGAAGAATCTAAGGTAATCTAAGTTGAGAACGCCGCTTGCTCTTTATTTTGGTAAAACAAAATTTCAATATTGAACCTAGCAGTCTAGGACATTGAGTTAATAATATTTGTTATAGTTTCTGATTTAACAGATCATAAAAAGTTTTTAGTTATACTGTATATCAGCAAAATCCTTCACTTCATTCCTAATAGGAATGTGTGTTGCGTCACTTAACTGGTGTTTTCAAATTTTTTCTTGAGCCAGTGCTGAGGCAATAAAATTTCATTTAAATTTATTATAAATTCAGGATTATTTAAGAGTAAAAGTAAATGTTTTGAGTTGAAAAACTTTTATTGAAGAAAATCTCTCAGCATTAACTAGCCATATATATATATGTATATATATATATATATATATATATATATATATATATATATATATATATATATATACACACACAAATATATATCCAAAGTTTCTCTTCAGCACAAAATGTGTAAATATTCTAATAAATAAGACAATTTTTTTAATTTTTGTCAAAATCATTCATTTTATAAAATACATGTTTTGACTATATCATAACCATCATCAGTTTAAATATATATTAAAATGCTTAAATCAAATTAGTAAAATTAAGTTAAAATAATAGAGACCTTATAATGAAAAATACAATAAAACTACAATTAAAAAATGCAACAAATGTTTTAAAAAAGATAAAAAAACCGGTAATGTTAAAAGGAACTAAATTGAAATTGTCATTTATACGTGGTTCATTTGTTTATTAATAGTGGATTTTTCCCACTCTATGTACATGCTTTCTTTGAGTTTTAATATAAATTTGTTGGAGGCCGAATCCAAAATTAAAAAATTAGCATGATTAAAACTATTAAAACAGCTTTTATTTGAATGAATATGTTTATAAATTTGTGAATATAAACATATTTTATTTATTAGAATATTTACACACACACACACATGTGCTGTAGTTACCTTGTGTGAATACTTAAAGGCCAATTTTAGCTCTAAAGTCCAATGATGGCTACATTACCAAATATATATATATATATATATATATATATATATATATATATATATTGATATAAATATATATATATATATATATATTTAAAGTTTCATGTTGTTGTTCTTTGTAAAATACTGAGTAGTTTCTTGATTATCAATAACAATCTGAAACAGGAATTAGACACAATTACATTGAAAAAGAATTTTAGTGTATTAACTTGATATGATTTTTGATGGGATTTGTAAATTAAAAACTTCAAAATCTTCTAAATACGAAGACTCAGAGTTAAAAAGTTACGATACCGGTAAGGTCTCCTTGTCTTATTAAGAAATATAATTATTTTTAAAAAAATATAAAGAGGGTAAAAATGTAAAACCAGTCATTGTGTCATTTAGTGATTAATAAGTATCATTTTATGATGAATAAAACAATCTTGAATTCTTTAAAATAAAGCAAAAAAGAATAAAATTTTAAATGTAAAAATGATATCATGATATTGAGAAAATAAATAAATCTACTTCAACATTAAAAAGAAATTAAGAGATTTGCATTTATTAAATTTATCTGACCTATTGTCAGTTATTTAAAAATAGACAATTTTTTGATAAATATTTTAATTTATTATGAGCATATATTCCTAAATCAAATTTTACAAACCTTAAACGAAAACATTTTATGTTTTCCCAATTGTGCATCAGTAAATTTGACCAATTAAAACTATTCATTTGTTTTATTTTCAATTTAAATTAACTACTAATTATTAAAAAAATGTATTTAAGATGTAATTAATTCATTATTCAAAATTTATTTGGATTAATTTTTAAAAAGGGTTTCATACAAATTTATTTTCATATAATCACTTCCAGGAAGACCATCTAATTAGTAAGACAACTCATGCAATGAAAATAATAAAAATGGAAATTAAAAAATAATAATAATAACAAATAAAAACAACAAGACCCTTTCTTTATGCCAGATAATTTGAACAAGAACTAAATGCTTTATATTTATAAATGTTCAATAAACTTTTTTCATAAATCAAAATATTCCACTGATTGAAAACATAAACACCCTTTTTTGCTATAATGTTCCGCTGTTAAGAAACATCAACAATTTTTAACATAAACAAAATATTTTTTCTGCTCAGTGAAGTGAGGGAAAGGTAAAGTAAAGATTTAAGATAAAGAAAAAAATTACTTAATATAATAAACTAAAGTAAAGTAAAAAGCAAAAAAGTATTTTGTAAACAAAATAAACTTGCTTTGGAACAAAATAAAATACTTTTCTGAATGGATTGCTTCTAATGTTGATTTTGCATCAAAACCACGCCCAGGAAAAACTTGAGTTTTACCATGAGAAATACATGCAAGACTATAAAAAAAAAATTAAGTTTTTACATAAGAAATCCATGCAAAACTATAAAAAAATTGAGTTTTATCTTTTCTAATAGTCTAGGAAATCTTATTTGCTGAAAACAAGTGGTACTCAATGTACTCTTTCAAATTACTAGTACTAAATGTTGTCTAGATATTACTAATCTAAGTAACCTTAAAATAAAACATAATGTAAATGTACTTAATGTTGTCCAGATATTACTTATCCGAGTAACCTTAAAATAAAACATTTAAAGTGAAAATACTTTTATTTTAGTTACTATTGATGACCTTTCCTCCTTTCTAATAAATCTTTCCTGCTAAATACCTTCTTAACCTGTACTGTAGTATGCTAAAAACATTCTTAACCTGTACTGTAGTATGCTAAAAACCTTCTAAACCTGTACTGTAGTATGCAGTAAAGTTTCATAGTATCTTGAGAATGTTATACAGACATATTACATATAACTCTTAATATAAAAACTAATTATTTAACAGTCAGACCATTAAATTCAAAAGTATAAATTAAATTCTCAGTTGAAAGTTTTATTTGGTTAGACTTTACTGAACTATTAAGACTGGAAACTATATGGTTATAAAAGACTGGGAAAAAAAAAAAGTAGCTTAAAAATCTTGCATGGATTCTTAAAGAACAGCAAGTAAAAACAATACTCCAATAGAAAAAACCTAGAAACTGTTCTAAGCTAAAATCAAGGAACCTCAAAACAAAAGTGTTTACAAAAAATTTATATGTAATTTACCTTCCAAGCACCATTCCAAAACAATGATATAAGGGAACTGGAATACAGGTGCGTTCTGTCTAATGAGAAAAAACAATTCATTACTCTGAAAAATAATAAATGCTTAAGTTTACTAGACAGTGGTCAAGCAAAAACAATTGCTCTGCGCTTATGAAACACACACAAAAACAGAATATTCAAAATTCTTGATTTTAAATAAAATATTTTTAATTTTATAATAAAAACTTATTAATTTAACAGTAAAGTTTGTATATTACTAAAGAAAAAAAGATTTAATCACACATATATGTATATGTAAATGTATGTATATGTATATATATATATATATACATATATATATATATATATATATATATATATATATACATATATATATATATATATATATATATATATATATATATATATATATATATATATATATATATATATATTTATGTATATATATTAGGGTTATGACTTTTTTTCAACCTCGTGCTCCTGTACTGTAGTTTGATGAACTTTTACCTAAAAAGCACAAAATGAACTATTATTTTCATATCTTTTGAAAAAAGTTCACCCTGCCATTGGAAAATCAATTTGACATAAGTACTACTATGTATTCAAATGTATTTAGAATGGCATAGTCATGTAATACAATAAATTTTCAATCCAACAATGACTCAGACCATTGACCTTGTTCTCGCTCTTGCTTGCTGCATAAAAGGAATAGAATGTGCAAATTGTCTTTATTTTTGCATGATGAATACATTTCCTTCATTACTTTGATTGCACGCTCTGCGCATTGATTACTTTTGGGGATCTGTAGTATGAATGGCTCTTGCTTCCAGTGATTTTCCAAAGAGCTTAAAGCCTTTTGTATGGATTCTATACTTCAGCCAAGTTATTAAAGTCGTTTTCCTTGTACAGTAGGTCTGTAAACCAATGGTCTGCTCAGCCATACGATATAAATCAACATACTCTCTGCAGAACTGTCCTTGTTGAAGGAATTAAAATGAAGGCCAGGATTGCTAGTATAGCTCTGGAATTCCACCTCACATTGCTGATGTTGGGTAATTTCTGAAACCTGATCAATGGAAAATGTCCCTTTTCATCAAAAAATCGGAACACTCAAGTGAGATGAATTAAAAATTTCATATCATCTCTCCAGCCTGATGTTTCAAGAATTACTTCTATTCCGTCATCAAACTGTGTTTTCAGTTGTTTGTACTCCTTCAACAGTTGAGATACAAATGGATATTCGATCTTCGGCGATTGTGTTTAACTTCCAAGTTCTTCATCCATCACCAAATGGAGGATTCTATCTAATACATGGTGCATTTCTCTGTGAACATTTGTTGCAATATTACAACATCATTCTTTTTTCCAGTGTTAACTCTGGTGGTATCTGCAACAATCATCTGTATTGAATTCCATAGGTGAAATTCATCAAGGACTTTAGAAATTCCTTAAGCAATAGTTTTCCCCCTGCCATCTATCAAGTAGATCCAATTTGATCCCTCTTCTTTCATTTTTAAGGACGACTACTTGATAATCGATTCCATTGATGTGCTTGCCAACAAAGTGTTTGGACCAACTTTCCATATGCAACTTTTCAATCATTTCTTTTTTCAGCTTGATTGCCTCTTTGATTGTTGACTTGTAAATAGCTGATTGACATGGAGTTGGGATGTCAATACCTTCACGAGCCAATTGCTTGCATATGTTAGCAGCTTTGTTTGTTGATACTTTTGTGCAGGTCACCAAGTTGACTGCAATTTTGCTTTTATGATGTTTTCTGTTTGGTGTAGGAGTAGTCTCATCTTCTTCTTCATCATTTTCATATTCACTGTTGTCAGCCTCAGTCAAAATCACTAAAACCAGGATAGTAGGATGATGAGTTGGATGACCTATTAGAAAGTTTTTGTCTTTTAGAGGGATGGATTGTTTCTTTACTGGCCGCTTGACCTGTAGAGTATCCCACGCTCCTTTGCTTTCCACTTGGAGTTGGTACAATCGCTTGTCCTCAGAAGATAACCATGTTTCATCCACTTTAGTAATATCAAAAATTTTATCAAGGGGTTCGTAGCTTCCCCATTTGACACATTCATCATAACATTTCAGTGTTTTATCAAGCTTTCCCCATATAACTTGATCAGATAAATGAGGAAAATTCAGTTTATTCTTCCACAGTTTGGTGACTTCTTTGGAAATTTCCGCTATTCACTCCTTTCTTCCTATGATTTTTGGTCAAAGGAAATAGTAGCATCCTATAATTTGCTTTTGGAGAGGCATTCTGCACTTTTCTTCCAGTGAATATTCTTCCGAAGGGACCATTCTTCTTTCATGAGTCTTCAAATTTTACTAGATTATTGGTCCAGACATCTTTGTTCTTCTGAATGCTACTAGCGCTAGGCTTGTACATCGCCGTGTTGCTTCTGTAATAACTATAAAATTAGATAAGCAGCTATATATACACAGTCTAAATTGTTCTAGAGTATTTTAAATTGTTCCAGAATGTTCTAAATTGTTCCAGAATGTTCTTAAGTCGTGTAAAATATTCTGGAATTTTCCAAAATGTTCTAAAGTTCTAAACACTTGTAATCTATACAAGTTTTAAATGATTTCCAGCAAAGCCACAAGTATTAGTAGTAGCAATAACAAGATTAAATAAATGACAATTCGTAATTTTAATTGCGGGGTAACTTTTTTTTACAACATAGAGGAACTGAACATGTTTTTAATGTTTTCGAACAAAAGTTCATCAATTTATGACACTTTTTTATGACACATGATTTATGAAATCATTTTTTTTTAAATTCAAAAAGTCATAACCCTAATATATATATATATACATAAATCTGCAGGATTCATGTACTGTTACACCAGTATAAATTTCTGCAAACATATGAGGAACTTTTCTTTTTAAACGGTGTCCCAAAATAACTTAAGTTGAAAATTATAAATTAGGCTATTTTAAACTCCATCAAACGAGAAAAGAGATAATATTTTTAAAAAATAAGAATTAGGAACTAATGTACAAAAGATAAAATTTAAAAAAGATAAAAAATACTATTTTGTACTAGCGCAACCCCCCTCCCCATTACCGCATAGTGGCGCAGAAGAAAGAAGGGGGGAGGAAAGTTTTTTTTTCTTTTGCAATTAATTTTTTCTGCGTAATTCGAGCCCTGCAGACATAATATTTATTAGTAGCATATGGCAGGGTCATAATTATTGTTAGTGATATCAAATTATCTTTATCAAATTGATCCTATCGTCATACCTCTTACAACTACCTTAAAGCTGACTCTTACTTAAAGCGGACTCTTTCCCATCGTAACCATTACTTTTATATCTATTAGCAAAACAATTCTCCAGAAAACAGATGTTTGTTTACTATTGCAAGAAACCATTATAAAAAGGCTTTGTTTAACACCAAAGCCCACTACTCTTAAGTCACAAAAGCTTGTATTTAACCTCAGAAATTAGGCTCTCGTAACTTCTGGAAAATCTTTAACAGTATCTATAATAAGGGCAAATCTGTTATTCCACCTCTCTTTTATGGTTCAGATTTTGTAACCTCACCTAAAGTTTGTCACCTCACCTAACTATTTGCTACAAACTTCTCGTCAATGTCATCTCTTGATTCACTAGTCGCGTTCTACCTGATATAGTTGACAAACAGGTTAATCCATTGCCTGACATGAATATTACTCAAGCTTCTGTATCTAAAGTGATTTCCTGCTAAGACTCTTCTACAGCTTGTGGTCTGGACAACATACCAGTTATAGTCTTGCAGAAGTGTTCTCCCGAGCTGTCGTCTATACTTTCAATACTATTTAACAAGTGCTTAGTCTTGTTTTCCAGCCTGCTGGAAAGCAATATCTCTTATCCCTATTATATCCCTAAAAAATCTGGAGAGTAATTTGACTCATCTAACTACCGCCCCATTAGTCTTCTTACTATCATAAGCAAATTTTTTGAGTCTTCAATTAACAAACAATCTAATAACATATACTTTCTGATCATCAATATGGATCTTCTCGTTCTATTGCTGATTTGTTAACGGGTGTCACTTATGCCATCTACTAAAATCTATTCTTATGTTACTCATCATTCAATTAAGTCTCATCATTTTACTGCGGCTGTTTCTAAGTGCTCCAAAAATTCTTATTCAACTAGTTTTTTTCCTCAAACATCAGTTCTTTGAAATTCACTTGTTTTCCTGATTTATATAATTTGCATTATATAAATCAGGAAAACAAGATGAATATAAGTTGGCTGTTAATCATTAACTTGTACTATAAACTTCATCTTTTTTCTTTCAGTAACTTTCAACTCTAATAGCGGTTGCTTGCAGCCTTGTTGGAAGTGAAGATGTTGAAAAAAAAAGTCTTATCTGACTTGAACACCTTTTGAAGGTTTCATTTAATTCAATGACCTCTGAGAGAATCAAAATTTTAGGTTTTTCGTGTGGCTTTATAATATTGTTAATAGGATTCCATTTCTTTTTGATACTAGAACCATTAAAGTTTCTAATATCACAAAAAGTATAGTATTTCAAAGACCAAGCAACCGCTTCGATCTTGCAATTGTCTTAGCTAGTTTTACTCTCAGAGCAATGTATATGTGTTGATGTTTTTTTAGGTAAGCATGATCTTTGTCCCTTGTTAAAATTGTAATTTGAGGAGTTATCCACAAAGGATCATTGTTTCTCATTTTAACTGATTGCAGAGGGTAACATCTATTAATCATTTCCTATAAATATTCACTAACACAAAAAAATATAAAATCAAAATCATGATTTTAATAGAATATTGACCAGTTACACTACATAATTTTTTTATGGAAAGTAGTGAGTCTTAGCACTGATTTTTCTAATAGCAATCTTCCGTGATTTAGGAGGCAACACCATAGCAGAATCCAGTGAGAATGCACAGTGATCAGAGCAGCCCAGTAGAATGAATTTTTTTGTGTTATACAATTTGGGAACATTAGTGGCAATGATGTCAAGAGTCTTATACCCAAGTTGACTAAGCGAATTAGAAATAAGAAAACATAGCAGCTACAAAGCATTTTGTTTAGAATTTTATACTTTTTAATACATTTTTTTATTAATTTAAATTTATATTTCAGTATTTGTTTTATTTTTTGTCTGATGGTTTTTATAAATTTCAAACAAATATTTTAGCTTTTAAAACCCCTTTTTAAATTTATTTTATTAAAACTTTAATGTAATAGCTTTTTTAATGCTTGATCATGATCAAGTTTTGACCAATTTTTAATGCCATTTTTAATGCCATTTTTAAATTTTAATGCAATTTTTAATTTTTAGAAGCCAGTACTTATTATTACGAGTTATGCTATGTAACGTTTGTTTTTGCGATAAAGTTTTTTGCAATTAAAATTGTTTATAAAAGTAATCATAGAAAAGGTTTGAAAAGATTTATCAAAAAATACATATTTTTTAATAAATAAAATTTTTTTTAATAAATAAATAAAAACATATATTTACATAGATGTAATAGCGTATAATATTCTTTGATAATTTAAATCAAATGGGTTTATTGTCAACAATCATTGGAATTAATTTGTTACTTTATTTAATGAAGTAATAAGTAAACATAATAATTCACAGTTTGATCTCTCTAAAACTCTCTAAATGATCACAGTTTGATCTCTCTAAAACTAATATCTCATTCTTCTTCATCACCTGAATCCCCCTATTATTGAACCTCTTACAACTACAGTAAAGCTGACTGGGATTCTTTCCATGATTTTCTTCGTGATGGCCCTTGGGTAGAAATCTTTTGTCTTCCTGTCGACAAATGTGCTTCTTACATAACTTCATGGATTCAATGGCTGGGATGGAATCTTTTATTCCCTCTCGACGATTCCAGGTCAAGCCTCACTCTCCTCCATGGTTTTCTTCACACTGTGCTGCTGTGATTGCCAATCGAAACCGTTACTTCCGTATTTATCAGCAAAACAATTCTCCTGAAAACAGACGTCTGTTTATTGCTGCTAGAAACAATTGTAAAAAGGTTTTGTCTAACGGCAAAACCCGCTATTCTCAGGTCATGAAATCTCGTATCTCATCCCAAAAATTAGGCTCTCGTGACTTCTGGAGAATCTTTATTAATATCAATAATAGAAGCAAATCTATAATTCCACCTCTCTTGTATGGTTCAGACTTTGTAACCTCACCTAAAGACAAAGCCGAATTGTTTGCTAAAAACTTTTCATCAATATCATCTCTTGATTCCACTAGTTGCGTTCTACCTAATATTGCCAACAAACAGGTTAATCCATTGCTTGACATTCATATCACTCCAGCATCTGTATCTAAAGTGATTTTCTGCCTAGACTCTTCTACAGCTTGTGGCCCGGACGACATACCTGTTATTGTCTTGCAGAAGTGTTCTCCGGAGCTGTCGTCTATACTCTCAAAACTATTCAACAAGTGCTTATCAGAGTCTTGCTTTCCAGCCTGCTGGAAAGCGGCATCTGTTATTCCTATCTTCAAAAATTCTGGAGAGCGATCTGATTCGTCTAACTACCGGTTCATAAGTCTTCTTCCTATCATAAGCAAGGTTTTTGAATCTTTAATTAACAGACACTTAATTTCTCATCTTGAATCTAATAACTTACTTTCTGACCATCAATATAGATTTCGATCTTCTCGTTCTAAAGCTGATTTGCTAACAGTAATAACTGACAGGTTTTATCGTGCATTAGATAAAGGTGGAGAGGTTAAGATCATCGCTCTTGACATTTCAAAAGCTTTTGATAAAGTTTGGCATGGTGGTCTTCTCCATAAGCTTTCTTCTTATGGTGTATCCGGCAAGATCTTTAAGATCATTGAATCCTTCCTTTCCAATCGTAGCATAAAAGTTGTCCTCGATGGACAACACTCTTCTTCTTATTCTGTAACTTCAGGGGTTCCTCAAGGTTCTATCCTTGGCCCTATACTCTTTTTAATTTACATTAACGATCTTCCAGATATTTTCATATCTAAGGTGGCATTGTTTGCTGATGATACTACCATTTATTCTTGTCTCTCTCTCTGATTTGCTTTGAGGGGGCATTTGAGCTTGAAAAAGATCTCACTTCTGATACAGCATGGGGCTCACAGTGGCTGGTGAACTTTAATTCAGATAAAACTCAATTTTTTTCAGCCAATCGTTATCGCAATAATTTAGATCTTCCTATATTTATGAACGGTGATGTACTCGATGAGTCACCTACTCTTCATCTTCTAGGATTAACTCTTACTTCCAATCTTTCTTGGAAACCATATATCAAATCAGTTGCAAAATTAGCATCTGTTAAGGTTGCATCTCTTTATCGAGCTCGACACTTTCTTATTTCGGATTCTATTCTCTATCTCTATAAATCTCAAATCCGGCCTTGTATGGAATATTGTTGCCATATCTGGGGCGGTTCTTCTAATGATGCCCTTTCTCTTTTAGACAAGGTGCAAAAACGCATTGTAAACATAGTTGGACCTGCTCTTGCAGCCAACCTCCAACCATTATCACACCGTCATAATGTTGCTTCTCTTTCTCGTTTTTATAAATACTATAATGGGCACTGCTCTAAAGAGCTAGCGTCTCTTGTGCCATCTACTATAATTCATTCTCGTGTTACTCGTCATTCAATTAAGTGTCATCCTTTTTCTGTGACTGTTCCAAAGTGCTCTAAAAATGCTTATTCATCTAGTTTTTTACCTCGAACATCAGCTCTTTGGAATTCGCTTCCTTCATCTTGCTTTCCTGATTCATATAATTTGCAATCTTTTAAGTTGTCCGTCAATGGTTATCTTGCTCTACAATCTCCATCTTTTCTCTTTCAGTAACTTCCAACTTTAATTAGTGGCTGCTTGCAGCCTTGTTGTAAGCGAAGATGTATAAAAAAAAAAAAAAATTAATGTATATAATATATTAAAAATAATTTTCAAAGCCTTTCGCATAGTATAGTAGTTTTTAATAAATGTAATATAAATATATTTTCCTTTTCAAATTTTAGTTTTTTGAGCTTAGATTTTTTTCTTTTTCTTTAAGATTTTATTTTTTTAGATAAGTCATTTTTTAAATTTTCTTTTCATTTTCAGCGCATTTTCGAAATGCCATAGGTTGTCAAAACAAACTGCCGTGGTCAAGTTGAAATAAATAAAATATTTTAGGTGTGGTCAGGAATGGCATTCGATTGCATTTATTTAGGTTTTATCGGACATATACGCCAAACTTGAGTATTTATCAGACGAATTGTCCAGAACAAAATAGTTTGTTTTTATTTCGAGCCCAATATTAACAAACAAACAAACAAAAAGAAAAAATTAAGAAAGGTTTTATAAAGGTGTAGTCATGGCTTTGTGTCATTACATGATTTTTTTCACTAAAAAGCTGTGTACTTGCTTTTATTTGATGGGATAAATAACCACAAGGTTTAAATTTGTAAGCATTTACCAAAAAGGTTGTCAAATAGAAAACATGCATAAGATAAATAAAAAACTGAAAGCATAAGAAAGAATTACATTCAAATAGAAACCAATAAAAATATTTTTTGTCTGGGTTTGAGACATAAATTTAATTTTCTACAAACATAAAATTCTTTATTATAATCTTATAAATATTTTATTTAGTACTAACCATCTTCATAAAGTAAAAATGTATGAGCATTAACCAAGCTTACATTTAAGTTGTGTCCAACTATATAACCATTATTTACCAGGTTGTGGTGAGTTAAGGTTACACCTTTTGGAAAACCTGTTGTACCCTGAAAATTAAAACGATGCTAATATATCATTATATACATACATATATATATATATATATATATATATATATATATATATATATATATATATATATATATATATATATATATATGTATATATATATATATATATATATATATATATATATATATATATATATATATATATATATATATATATATATATATATATATATATATATATATATATATATATATATACAACATCATCATTTCCATCACCATTATCATTCTCATCATCAGATCAAGTTTTGTAAAAGTTCCTTATCCTAAATAATGCAGTAAAATTGTACTTTAAAATAAAAATACAATTCATAAAAATTTATAAATTATAAAAATTAAAAAATAATTTAAATTGTAAAATAATGGAACTGAAAAAAGTATAAGATTATTTGATAAAAATAACGAATTATTGAAATTATAAAATTATTATCTTGAAAGTATTTACTTTTAATTAATAGCTAATCCATACTCTTTTTTTCTTTTTCTTTTTTTTTTTGGAGTCTGTTTTAAATAAATTAAGTTTACTATATTTAATTATGTTAACATTGATCAAAATAATCATTTTCTAATAATGACAAACAATGCATCTTAATATTAAGTTTACTTTAAACAGTTGTTGTTGAAGACCAATACTTAACAATAATGCAATGTTTACGACCTCAAAAATCACTTTGTATTCAATTTCAAATAACACCTTGGAATCTTTTTTATAAAATCTACACCTTTTTTATTGAATACATTTTTAAATTTTTTGCGCATAAAAGCAGGTATATGACTAAATGTAATGGGTGTATGAAATGATTAAATGAAGGTGCATGATTAAATGTAGTTTATATTAGTATTACATTGTGCAATAAAAAGTATATTATAATATATTTGTATATATTACATAATGTTATGTATAGTAAATTATTATAAAAAATAAAACCTAAAAAAAATATAGAGAACATCTTTATGTTAAACTCACAGATGTAAATTGGATATTAACTAGACTATCAAATTGTATTTTCTTTTTTAAACTAAAAACCATTTGTCTTTGTTGAAATCCTCCCATGGAAAGCAGTTCATCAAATGAAAAAGTGCCTCTGTACACAGAAAAAAAAAACAATAAATAACTTGGTTATCTTATTTGTATTGAATATGTAAAATTGAAAAACTTTTTTATTCAGTAATTACAACATGTCTTAACAATGCTTACTGTTTTGCTGGCCCTTCAGTCATTATTACATATCTTAATGATGGCACACTAAATTTAAAGAAAAGTTAAACTATATAATATCATAAAGTATATAAACTATAATATAAGAAATTATGATAATTATATAATTATATAACATAATCAATTATGATATATACCTTTTAAAAAGTGACATTAAACTATTACATTAAACTTCTTTCTTTTCTTATTTTTTTATAATTTTATCTATTATAATTTTATTTAATAGCCATTACCCGACTAAGCTTAGACAAAGTAGTTATTTTAAATTTTTGTCATTTTCAGATGTGGAAAACAGTAATGTGGCGCCTGGAAAAACTGCTTTTTTTAAATTCATTTTTATTCCAAAACAATAGGTCCATGAAATTTGGCCCTTTAAGCCAGAATGGTACATAGTGGAAAATCTACTTCTGTAGGTATATTATAGTGGTCTGCGGATATATTACAGCAGCATTTTTTTTCTGTGACTGGTTTATCAACTTCAAGTAAAAAAAAACATTTACTTTTCCCCTTATAAGTGGGGAAAAGTTAATCTTTAATAACAATTTTTTAAGATATTAACAAAATCAAAACTAAATAAGGATATTAGGAAAATCAAGCAAAGTTAATTAAAAATAAAATGAAAACTAATCTTATTAGAAGTTAAGTTTACAAAAAACTATTTTAATCAAATATACAAAAAAACTATTTATTAATTAAAAAAAAGAGATGTTTCATCAGCAGAAGCAGGTTCGCTGCATTTTTTCATGCAAAAAAAATCTTCACCAACTTGGTATTTTTGGGGTAAACACATTTTGAAGTTGGCAAATCGTTGGAGTTTGATGCTGACTGATGTTAGATGATGATATGGGCTCGGTTGAGGATGATGAAACAGGCTGAGATGATACTTGTTGATACTGAGATGATACTGAGATGATAAATGTTTGAGCAATTTGTAATTTTCTAGATAAATAGCAATATTTTTTTTGATAAATAACAAAGGCTGCCATATTTATTTATGTTTTAAATAATTAATAACTATTAATTAATTTAACCATGCTTATCTTAATGCAGAAGTGTGAGCAATTACTCTTCCCCCAAAAAAAAATTGATATTGTTTATTTTTTAGAAAAAATTTTTTTTTTTTACGAGGGTGAGAATTTTGAGGTTTGCTAAGGCAAAATTAAATTTTTTTAAAACTATTTTTACACCTTTAGATAGAGCACAAAACTCGCTATAAAACGGTGCCTTGCATTTTTAAAGATTTTTTGTTTTAGCTTTCAATAAATGCAAAAGAAACAAAATTGCTAAACTGTTCACTTTTTTTTTGTTTACTCTTACCCCAGTTTACTCTACTCTTTCCAAATTTTCCTAATTGCTATTAATTAAATAATTAAATTAAATGTTATTTTTCTATTTCTCAACCTCATCTTCCATTGCTTCTCTCATTTCACAGCAAAAGTTTTAAAATTTTCAAAATTTAAAGATTTGCTGAATAAAATTTTGAAGTTTTGAAGACTATTTTTATTAAAATAACTTCAATTAGAATATCAAAAAGATTGTTTAAAATTTTCAAGACTACAGCCTAACTAAATAGTGAGTGATTTGGCTCCCAGTCCAGGCTAAAAATGAGACTTTTTGCCAACCCCACCCTTACCCTGGCATTAATGATAAGATTTAGCATGGGTTTATAGCCAGGACTAGAAAAAAATTTATAATACTTTATATATTTTAAATTTATGCATACATTTACTTTTTATTAAATATTGGCATATATTTACAGCCCTCGGAATTAGGTTGGGCATTTGGCAATGCCGATCTAACTGCCAACCTCTAAAAGATTGAGGTCAGCAAATTATTACCAACCTCTTTTTTCCTAATTCCAAAGTTGTATTTATATATTTTTAACAACAAACTCACTTCCAACAAGATAACAAGCAACCACTATTAAGTTATGAGTTACTAGAAAATAAAGGATATGGTTAGAAAATAAAGGAAACGGTTAACTAAAGACTTAAAAAAGATGTAGGATGTATAAGTCAGGAAAACATGAAGATGAGTAAAAGTTAGGAGATTTTGTTGATGTGCAAGGAAAAAAAACGGATTAATAAAAGTTTTTATAGTTTGAAAGGACAGATACAGTGAAAGGATGCCACTTGCTGAATAAGAAACTAAGCGAGAATGAGTTTTGGTTGAACAAACTTGAGATGATAGCTCATTTGAGAATTGACAATGATAGCATTTGTAGAAAAAAGGAAGAATTGCAACCTTACGACAATAGGAGAGTTTTGCAAATAAGTTTGGCAGATAAAACAGGTCGAATTACATTTATAATGTGCTTTCAGAATTTATCCTAGAATGAGAGTATTGTTATTCATCAAGATAGGAATGCCAACAATATTGCAATATTTGTTTGCAGTAAATGAACTTTTTTCCAACAAAAATTGTGAAATTTTAGTCCAGACTTAAAATCCAAAAGCCACTGCAAGCCCCAAGCTATTACAGAAGCAAGATCAGATTAAAAATCAGCTGCATGTTCAAAGCAATCAAAAAGTGAAAACTTCTTATCAAAACAAGAGTATAAAGTTGAGTTGTCAGCAAAAAGATCCACTTTAGATGTAGAATTTTTATGAAGATCATTTTTGTAGATAAGAAACAATACAGGAGCAAAGTTAGAACTTTGCAGTACCCTGAAAGTTACTCAAAAATAAATAACAGTGTAGACCTTCAAAAATAACTTTAATACTGCAGTTAGAAAGAAATGATTTAATAATCTTAAAACCTTTATATAAAGAAACTAATAATAGAGTGAAAACTTAACATAGGATAGCTAGAGAGGTCAAAGTATTTTTTTAAATTTTGAAAAATTGGAACCACTTATTTAGCACTAAATTAATTAAAGTGATTTGGGTATCAGCATGTAGAGAGGTAGCAGCTTCAGGAGAAAATGGTAGTGGTAGAAGTAAGAAAACTTGGAGAGCCCATTACATATTTTATGAAAAAAATAAAAGGGATAGGTTAAAGCTTTATGATGATGATGATGATGATGATGATGATGATGATGATGATGATGATGATGATGATGATGATGATGATGATGATGATGATGATGATGATATTGAATATGATGATTTTGATGATGATGATTATGAATATGATAAGGATGATGATGATTATGATGATCATGTTGATCATGATGTTTATATACACATATACATGAAAAATATAACATGAATTTCTAATTTAAAAAAATATATACTTTAGGATGTATAAACCCTTATGCAGCCCCAATCACAAACCTGGCCCCGGCAATATTTTATCAAACCCGTCCCCAACACCGGTCAAATTTTCAACCCTGGTCATTTACTATAATTATATATCCCTCTTGTTTATATATTTGTAAAATTTATAAACATTTATAAACAGTTTTAAATAGTGTTTTATTTTAAATTTGATAAAAATTCTTTCTCTATGGGCCCATATTAAGTAAACTGATCCTATATTTGGGCAGCTCCATAGCTGTAATAAAAGCAACTTACCAACGAAAGGGGGAAAATCTGAAAACCTAGCCATAATATTACAATTAAAATAATCAGTTCTGTTCAGCAAAACAGGTTAATGCCAGGAAGGGTATTAACCATTGCTTCAACTCTTACTCAATACCATATTTAATAGAAAAATTACATTATGGGAAGTTGTCTAACTTAAACAAGTGTGGAACCATAAATGTTAAATTTAAAATTAAAAAATTTTAAAAAAAATCATTTTTAAAGCAGTTAAATACTGTTTAAATTTAACAAAGAAAATATTTTAGCATTTGCTTTTAACCTGACAATTTAACTATTTAACCTTAGCCAGGCTTAATATAAAGGCTAAATTTAACTGGGGCTGAGGTCGCAGACCAAGCATGATTTTAAGACAACTAAAAATATAACCATTTAATTTTTTAACAGTTAAGTAGAAATCAACTAACGCAGCAAACTTACAAAGAAGTAGATCCTAAACTCATTTTTTATTTTTTTATTTTTTTACTTTTATATTTAATCATTTTTTGAAAAAAAAGTAAATCAAAAAACCTCTTTGCATTTAGGTCTCCTGCTAGAGAGTTGTTGATTTCAGGAACAACATTACTAAGTATTTCATAATAGTCAGATGTCTTGAACTTTGGCATAAGAAAAAGAGCTTTCATCTCAACCTGTTTTTAAAAATAAAAATAACTAACATTATTTTCAATAAAAAAGAAAATTAAAAAAAAAAACATCAAAGACATAATATAATGGCTACAACTAATAGCTATAACTTTTAAATCTCCAATTACATTTGTTTAATCTCTGCTCACATTTGTTTAATCAATATCAAATTAATTAATACTTTAATTAGAACTAAAAAAAAGGCAATATTTTAGAAACAGCTTGCTTCATTTAAAGGAATTGATAAAACTTGCAATATTAACCATGAAACTTGCAACTATAAACTTTTCTATAAGTCAAAATGTTTTCTCTATAAGTCAAAAGATATTTGCTGACTTCAGCTTTGTTTAGAAAAAGAAAGAATGAGATAAAGTAATAGATCAATTTTTAGTATTTTTAATTAAAGAAACAAAAAAAAATGTATTATTACAAAAAACTCACAAGAAAAATGTTCCCTCACAAAACTAACTTTTAAACATTAAAATTTTGTTCAAAATATGTTTTCATACACTTTGAAACATAATGAACTGGATTATTGAATAATGGTCTTAATTTTGCTTTATCGCAACCGTTTATAAAAAGACGAACGTTTTGGCTAAGATTGATAACATTGCACAAATTCACTCAACTTATAAATCAAATTATGTATATAAATACACACTATCGAAGGTTGTTTAAGAAAATACAAAATATTATAGACAACGAAAAAACAAAAACATTATAACCACAAGACCAGACAAAGGGAATGGTAATTATTCTTAACAAAGTTGACTAAAAAACATCTTTAAATATTATGAGAACTAAATTTAAAAAATTAAAAGACGAACCACTACCAAAAGAGAAGTGATTTTATAAGAGTATCTTAAAAAATTCAAAAAACTCTTACATTTTAAAAAAGATGTTTACATAAAAATTTATCCTGTTAGCTGACAAACAGCAAGAATTTATGCTTTATCTATAAACGATCTATAAACTCATTAAAGATTCTTCACTACTATTTTTTTAACAAACTATTGCTACAATTAGGACATAATTATAAACATCTCTATGATTTATTGTTATTTATTTACTAAAACATTTTTCCTTTTGACTCTTTCTTTCAAAAATAAAAAAATGAGGTATGTTACTGCTTCAAAAGCATATGCAAATATAAAAAATTAAAAGACAAGCATATCTTGGTGATTTTTGTGATCCAAAAAGTACATGCATTAATTTTAAAATTAACTTAGCCCGACCTGACCAACAAATAACTAAAATTATTATTCGTCTAAAAAAGTTATTTTGCATTAAAACAAATTTTTAAAAATTCTTTTTTTAAAAAAACTTTAAACAATATACTTTCAAGATTGCTTCAATGCAAATTAGGATTCACGATCACCTAATTCCTACCTTAGGTATATGTCAAAACTTTACAATAATCTTTGCTGATTTAATTGTATCTCTAGAATAAGAAACCTGACCAACCCACAACACCTTTCCACTTAATCATCTATATTTCTATCATTCCATATATATAACTTGTTATACATTTAACTTGGATTACCCTTCAACAACTTTCTACAACTTCTAACTAGTAACTAAATTCAAACTCTTAATTAAACGTTTAGTAATTTCATGAAATGCTGTTGGTCTAAAAAAATTAGTTAAGGAACTTTGATTCTGAAAAATCAAACAAAAAAAACAAATTTTTAACCAAAAATGCCATTTAACTTACCTTACACAGTAAGGTAAGTTAAATGGCATTTAGTAAGTAAAGAACGGTTTCAATTCTCAGATTGGATTTTCATACAGTTCACAATACTGATTTTCATTTAGATGAAAATTAGTATTGTAAACTGTATCAAAACTTTAAAAAGATGTTGTAAGTATTTATTATAAAAATAAAGAATATTGAAGTAGAAGCAACATTTTTAGGAAAATAAACATATTATTTTGAAAATTCGCCATTATTAAGTTACCATGCAACTTTCTAAGAGTTTTCTCCAATGTCAGATCATATTTTTGCAACAAAGATTACTGTTGAGTTGTTGAATTATAGAAAATCAGTTTATCCAATATTTAATATAAGTATTTACAAAACTATCAATTTTATACCTTTGTAAATATTTATAACTAAAAAATAACATTTAATTTTAAAAAATAGTAATACTTTTTCTGTTTGACCTTATTTAGAGCAAAATGCAATTCTTTACTTTTGTATGCTGGATTTACATTTACCTAAAACAAAGAATTATAATATATATATAGCAATAATTTTCAAAATTTTATAAAACATTATATATATGTACATATATATATATATATATATATATATATATATATATATATATATATATATATATATATATATATATATATATATATATATATATATATATATATATATTAGCATTAAATTATTAAGCTGTACCAAAATCAATCCTGCTTTTGCACATGCTAAAAAAACTAACAACCATTCCATATTATTTTGACCCCATATGCCAACTCTATCTCCTGGTGTTAGATTAAGGGTCAATAAACCAGCAGCTAGGTCATCAACCTGAATTAAAAAACTTATTTCAAAAAATTAAAAAAAAACAATGAAAAATTTGAACCTCAATAATCATTTTTAAGTTACAGGTCTCAGTAAAGTTTTTATGTTACAGGTCTAAAGTAAAATGCACATAAATTTAAAATCAAAAAAATTAATCATTTGAAAAAAAATCGTCAAAAAAAAGTAGTTTGAACAAATGAGACTAAATAATCCCACAAATGATCAAACTATTGTGATCAAAATTATAGAATCAAATTGTTAAGCATAAACTTTTTGTAAAAATACTTTTTTTTTTTTTTTTTTTTTTTAAGTTTAACTTTTGGTTGATGTAGGGAGTGTTTTAGTTGAAGAAGCAAATTTATTGTTTGAGTATTATGGATGTTTATTTGAAAATTTTGCTTAAAAATAATGCATATGGCCAATGAATTGTTAAACTATGAAGAACAAACTTAGTTTAATACACAACTCAATACAACACCCAATATTGCGCAATTACAATATACAACTCAGGAAGTTGTACTTTTATATCAATGTTAATAATACTTTTGCACATCTTTTAATTAATCTTATTAGTTTTAGTAGTGTAATTTATTATAGAAATGTCCAGCAAAATAAAGCTATTACAAGTAAAAAGGCTGTTACAGAAAGTGAGGCTGTTACAGGTTTGATGTAATCACCAACAAAGTATGTTTAACTTTATCATCTGAATTTAAACGAACACTGAATATTCATTAAACTTTGGTTATGAAGTTGACCAAATATTTGGTCCTCATAAAACATAGCCCAATAATGATATAATTCATTGTTAGTTTTACTATTCATTAAAAAAATTTTAAACCTGGTTTAAATTTAAAAAACCTGGTTTTGTTTTTGCAATGATTGCTACACAAATAATTCTCTTTTGACATGGTTAACAATTGGTATAATTCATTATTAGCAATTTGTAAAATTCTCTCTGAATATTATGATTGATATCCAAATAATTAAATTTGGGTATTATATCGGCATGAAGAAATTCAGATAAAAGGAATGCACACAAAAGTCATAGTGCTAAACACAAGAATCAGATAAAACTAAAAATAATGAATATAGCAATATATATGAAATTATATATGAAATTATATATATATATATATATATATATATATATGTATATACAATTTTAATTTAAATTATGAAAATAAATGTTGCAAAATATTTATTATCAGTATTTAAATTCTTTTCCATCTATCAAAAACTATACTAATATTAGTATTAAGTAATATTAAATTTCAGAAACCTTAGTGCAAGTACCACCAAATTTTTTGGTATAAGTTTCAGCCAAAAATAAATATGAGTATAAATTAAACTTTGTTTACCAAACTTAAACAAACAGTAATACTCAGTTTTCAGTCAAGTTAAAGAGAAATATTCATTAAACTACTGTACCAAAGTTAAACAGTTATTATTTGCTACTCATTAAATGAAAACACTATTTGTGAATGTTTAGTTAGAAAGCTACAATAGGTTAGAAAACTGTTATGAGTTTGAAGGCCATTACATGCAAAAGACAGTCACTTTACTGCTACATTTCCATGATTTTGGTAATACTGGCACTAACAGTGCACTTTAATAACCTCAAAAAATAAAAAAATAAAAAATAGCATGAGAAATTTGCCTACAAACAATTACTTATATTATTTCATAACTTATGATTTAATTTTTTACATTTAACAAAGATTGATTGATTCATTAAATTTCAAGTGAATCTACATTCCATTCCTCCTAATTAAGGGAATGACAGAAAATGCTGAGCAGAAATAAACAACTTTTGATGTTGGACAATTAAAGAAAACAGCTTGATTAAAAAAAAATAACCTTTTTGTGTAATTGTGAATATGTCTTCCTTTTTTTATCATTACAAAAAATAACAGCTTCTTTTTCTGGAAATTTTTCTGTGGCTTCATCCAACAAAGTTCCAATTGTTTTAGAAAGAAGTTTCTTGTTTGATGTACTACCATGATCATAGCTTTGAATCAAAACTGAACATAGTCTTCTACAATTAAAAAAATAACTGCATTTGTTTTAACTACATTATTTTACATTTTATGTGTACATTTATTTTAACTTTTACATTTGTTTGCATTAATACTTAAGGTGGTTAAATTTAATAAAGCTTTAAAAATAGATTGATATACTTTATAAACAAATGTTAAAACTATTTTAAATAAAATTTCAAGTACCAAAAATCAAATAATAAGATATACTACATATTTCAACTTTAAGTAAGCATAAGTACAAGTGCACAGTATAAGTGCACAGTATAAGTGCACAGTATAAGTGCACAGTATAAGTGCACAGTAGAAACTCTACTAACTTTAAGTATAAAATGTGCACAGTTTAGAAGAAAAATTTTTATACAGACAAAAATATGGTTAAAACTGCAAAAAAAAAATATGCTTGTCTAAATAATACTATTATATGTTACGATAAAAAAAATGTGAAAGAAGCCTAACAGTAATTAAAATTTTAACATTAAAACATTATCTTATAACATGAACATCACAGCATTTAAAATAGCAACTAATGATTTTAGAATGAAAAGTATAAGTTTTTTAAATCTCAATTTGTTTCCTCAGACACAAGTTAGAAAATAAAATGTTAATATTAGAATCTGAAATTTCATCAATTACAATACTGTTTAATTCCAACCAATGTTTTACTATTAATTAGCTTGATAAGCTAAAAACTTAGCCATACAAAGAGAAAAGAAACTGAATTAAAATCACTAATCCATATATCTTTCTCCACAATTGAATCACTACTTTGCACATCAACAAACTTTAGCCCACAAAACAAACTAATGGCTGACCTAACTTCTTAGTAGACTTGAGTGATACTTATTCATGTAACACTAATTGAAAGGAGATGCGCTTGAACTTTGCTTGAAACCATAAAAATCCACTAAGATTTTAAAATATAGCAGAACTGTTACTTTATAAACATGAATACAGCATTATAAACATTAGAGAAATATTGTCTTTCTAAATTGATAAGCATAGCACATGAAAACTAACAACATCAGAGCTGATGTAAATAACCCAATATCAAAAACTGATTGCCAACTTGCATCCACTGCTAAAGATCCATGATTGTAGACATTCTAATAAAATTATTACAAGTACCAAAATTTCACAACCATCAATAGTAAACATCCATTCTGAGTGGTAATAGAATTACCACTCAGAACTAATTGAATAATACAAACTGACTATATTGTACTAAAAAACCACCTTCAAAATTTAATTTAAAATAAAACTTATCCAGCTGAACAACAACAAAGTTACTGGAACAGAAAAGTAATCAAGATTACAAAAAAATTTGTAATCTTGATTGATTAACTTTGCTAATGTCATGTGGAAACAAACCAATGTTTTAAAATCCAGCGATTATTTGTGTTTGTGTAAATGCGTTACTGGCGCTAAAAGTTTTACTTGTAGTTGCAAGTAAAACATTTAGCTCCGGTAATGTAACTTTCTTTTGTTAAGTCGTTGAAATTTGTAGCTGTATAAAACTCTGTAAGTAACTTGCGCAAAACTTGTTTAACATGACAATATACACCTACATTTAACAGTTGAAGTATGTGGGATGAATAAGCTGGTAAACATATCAGCCTGATGTTATTGTCAATGCAATTTTGTGCAACATTGTAAGTAACATGTGTGATGTGTAGGGTGACCATTGTCCCGGTTTTTTTATAGGAGAGTGTGGCAGTAAAATAATTAGAATTACTTTAGCGCTGCGCTCTCCTGCATAAAAACCGGGACAATGGCAGGGTGTAAGCTAGCCCTGTGGGGCCCCGTCAAACACGGTATTCCCAAATTCTCATAAAACTAAAATTCCCAATTTAAAAGTCAAAAAATCCCATTTTCCAAATAAAGTTTGCCAAATTAAAGTTTAATAATAATTCTAAAAATTATTATAAATTAATGACTACTAAAAACTAATAGAAAAAGAACATAAAAAATTATAATTTATTGTTTAAAACTTGCAATAAAATTGCCGTTATTGGTATAACTACATGCTTGCATAACTGCAAAAATGTCTCTTGTAAAAAAACTTTTTAAGAATTGGGGTTTTCCAAAGATTCCTAAAATTGCTTGGAAAAAATTTTTTTCTAAATTTGCAAATAATTTTTTGCAATGCATTCCAACAACAGCAAATCTTATTAAAAAAAAAAGCAAGAAATAAAGTACAATTTAAAAAAATTACAAAATTATTTGGTTTAACACCCACAAATGCTATTTCTTTAAAAGTTTCGCCTGAAAAGTTAATTAAGTTAAATGTTTTTTGATTATAACAAAAGAATATAAAACAGGTTCTAGAAATTTATTTAATGAGGAAAATAGATTTCTTTACTTTACTGGTTGCTTCTATTTAAAACGTAAATTAAATACGTATATTAACCCATTACCTGCCAAATTTTTTTAAACATTTATTTTGTAAAATAACTGTTTTTTCAACTGGAAAAGTATTTATCCATGTTAAATTAATTAAAAAAAAAAATTGTTAAAAAAAAAAATATTTATACAAAGTCCCATTTGGGGATCGTGGCTGGTATAGCCTAAAATAATAGATAATTTTGTTTATAATATTTTATTAGATTATATGATAGTTTTGTAAATTATAGTGTATGCCAATTTCTCATGCAATCCATGTGTAGGCCAACCTTGCATTTGGAACATTTTTTCCTCGTGTTGTTTTTGCAAGCGGTACATTTTTCTTTGTTTTCCTTTGTAAACATGCATATTTTGGGTTCGAAATAATTGAAGAAGTTTGCAAGTAGGCCCTTGTGATATTTCTTCTAAATTCTAGCAGCAGTATGTTCGTATTGTTTGCTAGACAGTATAATGCATGTGAATTCACCACTGTCATATCTATAAGATTTGTGAAAACAGGAAAGTTTCTTTGATCTTATTTTCATTCTGTACTTATTGTATATATTCATTCTGTACTTATTATACCAATCCAATTTGTCCACTCCACCCATATATTTATTGTAGTGTTGTATGCATTGTGGTTGAGGGATTTTTACCTGCTTTTTCTCCGTCCTTGATTATCTGCTAACTTTTTGTAGTGGTTGCAGATCTTGGTGGTTTGACAACATTTTTACACAATTGTTGTCTTTCTATACTACCCCAAATATCTGATTTTTCACATCAAAGCGATAATCGAATGGGCCCTGACGTTCTTTTTTCATTTCATTGTCAGACTTTATGGGACAACTGTTCATATGGTTTGAACATACTGTACCAGTAACTGCAATGTTTTTTTCTTTCAGATCTTTCATTAGCTCAAAACTTGTAAAAAAGTTATCAAAATAAAACACATGATTCGATGGATTTGTGATAACTGAAATATTTTTTAAAATAACGGACGCACCCAATCCATTTACCTCATACGTATCAGCTTGCTTTCCTTCGTACAGTTCTACATAAAAGCAATAACCTGTTTTGGAGCAGCACATAGCCCACTCTTTGAAGTCAAATCTTATCGGCTTTCCTCTTATGAACTATTTTAAATAATGATGGCCATAATAATGGATCATTTGTTCGTCGATACTCAAATTCTTCGAAAACACACCAAATTTTTTAAATTGTTTGTTCATTTTAGTTATTAGTGGACTTATTTTAAAACTCTTTGTAGTTTTCTGAACTCCAATTTCAGAGTTATCATTGAAATGTAAATTCCTTTTTATTTCAATATATCTATTTTGTGTTAAACATTTTCGAACACTTTCAATACATACATCTTCGTCCTCACACCAGTACATGCGCTCTTGTGGCAAAGAATGGCAAGCAACAGAAAACCAATGAATTTTTTTAAACAGTCTACAGAGAAAGTAAAGTGATGGCGGTTATTCTGCACTGCATATATCACGGACTGCTTCACAATGTAATCCATAACGTCTTCGTTCCACAATGACTCAAATACTTCAACGGGAGATTTTCCTGCAAGTGTTGTTTTAAGATTTATTATCTTGGCCCATCTCCTTTGCAAAGTCAGCACTTGTTCTTTGCCAATCTGTAGAGGACCTAATTTTTTTCTGGCGCTTAGTTGGTGGAATCATTTTGTCTGATTGCGTAGATGTAGATGCTGTATGACAGCCACTAGACGTGGCAAGTAGATATAGGCAAATAACTAATACTTTGAATTATCATCAACTTTTAACATTGTATCTGCCATGATCCCCAAAATGGGTATCAGCATTAAAATGACTATAATTTTAAATATAATGATTTAAAAACAAACTTTACACTACACATGATTATTATAACCTATAAATTAACCATGTGACGAATGTTGAATGTACTCAATTATAAACAACTGAAAATTTATGTGTTTGAAATACAGTATTAATTTTATGCATAACTTACCTCAGTGTTTTCACTTTTTTGACTTCTAAATTCAAAACAACAGGCAAAAGTAGCACTTTTTTGACACACGTCACTTAAATGAAGTGTTATAAGAGCTAATATGTTGCCAACTACAAAAAAATGGCATCCACTACCAACTACTGTTAACTAAAACCAAAAATCCCCAAATGGGGATCGTGGTAGGATATGGGTTAATACATAAATTAAATACCTTTAATAACAAGAATGTTTTTTTTTTATTACAACAAACTGATACTAGAAATTTAAAAAACAAGAAAACTAGATTCGCTGCTTGCTTGAATTTAAATCACAAAAGCAAACTTAGATGTTTCAATGAACCATAGTTCATTGAAACATTTAAGTTTGCTTGAACCATTTAACCAAATTTGCAATGAACCATAGTTCATTGAAACATTTAAGTTTCGGCCGAATCCCCAATCGACTAAACTGATAAATACTGAAATAAAAACAAATTCAAATGCTGTACTTAGCATGGTAGTTTTACCTTTACTATGTGATTGGACTTTGTTGTGCAAAAATATTGGCTAGTGGATAAAAAGAAAGGAATCAATCAATTTTATCAGAAATAGTTTCAAAAATTGTGCAGTCTTAAATGTTTGAGTGAAGTAGTGCTATGGGGTCATTCCATATGAAA
The DNA here is from genome assembly GCF_038396675.1 of Hydra vulgaris. Taxonomy (NCBI): domain Eukaryota; kingdom Metazoa; phylum Cnidaria; class Hydrozoa; order Anthoathecata; family Hydridae; genus Hydra; species Hydra vulgaris. Next base: position 9,767,159 of record NC_088922.1, read on the forward strand.
TCATCCAGACCATGTCACCTTTGTGTCTTAGAACTGCTTTATTTTTACATCATTTGCTGTCTATATTAAATAAATAATAACTGCGAAAATTTTAGATAAAAATATACACCGGTTGTTTCAACAAATCAACTTTGACAAAAAAACTACTTTTAGGACTTGATATTCTTAAGAAATACCTCATTCATCCAATTTTTTTCAAACTTATTGACTTATAAATTATTGATTTTTGGAGCTATAACAGAGGCTATCACTGAAAATCGCAGGCAAAAATATTGATTGTATATCATTAATTTATCTTAGGCCTACTGAAAAAAATTAGATTCATGTATTCTATAATATTTTATCAAAGTAAGTACGCAAAAATGTCTTCTCAGAATTTTGAAAAACTTAAGTTTTGTAACGAAGGAGATTTTTTAATTGAAACTTCAATATAGGGTTATTTAATAGCTAGTATAGGACATATTCATAGTCATGAACATATGAAAAGGGGGAAAGGGGAGGGGTAACACCCCACTCTACCTCCTTAGATTTTTGTATTACATAAAAATGAATTAATAAACTGCGACCATTTTCTATAGACGCATGAAGAATTTAGCGGATTTACAGTGTTACAGTGGTAATAAAATTGTTTTAACTGTACTTTTGAATTAGTATATGTAAGAAAACAATGATCCATTATGCATCTGATTATTAATTGTCTTGATTGTATTAAAATAATTAAATTTTTAATATTCACGTGGCAATTTTCTATAGACGCACTAAAGTTTTGACGAGTAATTTTCTATAGATGCACTAAAGTTTTGACAAGTTTTGTCGCAAATTTCTTATATTCTGTAGTATTTTTTATTTTGTGAGTCGAAATTAAGTTGAACTTAACCAAATGCCGAAAGGAAAGGTCCTTACCAATATTAAAAAAGGTCAGATATTGGCTTATCATCGAGAAAATGTTCCAAATCGAGAAATGGCTAGAAGATTGAAGAGATCAGATCACGTTACCCGTAATTTCCTGAAAAATCCAACAGATTATGCAATATCAAGAGGAAACCAAAGAAATCTAGGGTTTGAGACCGCGAAAAACGTAGAATTGTTCGACTCGCATCAAATTCATCAAAAAGTTTGGAAACAATTAAGTCAGATTTGGGTTTAAATGTTTGCAAGGAGACAATTAGGAAAGTTCTTAAAGACAGCCCACACATTGTACGATCAAAAATGAATAAAGCACCAAATTTAAAGCCCGTTCACAAACAGAAACGGATAAAATTCGCCCGCGAAAACATGGTACGCAACTGGGAACAAGTAAGAAATTTTAGATTAAATTCTCATGAATACGCAAGATGTCTAAAAAGCTGAATATTTTTGTTTTCAATACCAAGTAATTTTTTTGGACGAGAAAAAGTTTAAACTTGATGGGCCTGATGGTTTTAGTGGCTATTGGCGTGATATGAAGAGATAGATTTTTCGGCAAGGAATTTTGGTGGTGGATCTTTGATGTTTTAGCTTGGGTTGAGTGCAACAGAAAAGTTAAATTTAGCATTTACATCTTGCAAAATGAAAAGTTCTGAATATATTGATGTGCTAAAATTATGCTTGATTCTATTTAAAAACAAATATCGACGCAAAAAGTTTGTTTTTCAACAAGACAACACCAGCATTCACAATAGTAACGAGACTAAAGCTTGGTTTGAAGCTAAAAAAATTGAGCAAATGTGGTGGCCTGCTCGCGTTCCAGATTTGAATCCTGTTGAAAACATCTGGGGAATCATTGTAAGACGTATCTATGCTGACCAGAAGCAGTATAACTCTGTGGCAGAGCTAAAAGTAGCGGTATCAGAATGCTGGGAGGATATGGAGCCAAAAGTGCTGGAAAACTTGATGGAAAGTATGGCAAAACAAATTTATCAAGTAATTGAGCGTTAAGGAGGTCCAATTGAATACTAAAAATGTGATAAAAACATTTTTTGGATAGTTTTGTTAAAAAATGTGAACTGCGTCTATAGAAAATAGTCAGCTATCTTTTGAATTTAATTCATTTATGATTAACCTCTTTTCAAATTTGATAATATTTTTTGATAATTTTCTTTATTTTAATACTTTATTTATAATTTATTGAAATACACTATAAAAACACAGTAAAGTACATTATTAAGATATAATCCGCATGCACCTATAGAAAATGGTCGCAGTGTAGTGATAATTAACTTAATTCTATTTCTAAAATAGAATTTAGAAACATAATGAAAAAAAATGTTCATGAGTTTTCAAATTGTTTTGCTTGTATTTCAAACTTGGTAAATTGTTTTGTTGCATTTGAATTCATTTTCATAATATATTTCAAATTGGTCAATGCCTAACACTTTAAAATATTTTTGAAATAAAAACTATGGTGTTTTGAAAGATTGACTTTAAAAATCATATTGCAAATGCAAGAGTTTTATTTAGTTATTCTTTTAGCTTGTGATTCAAAAACAAATATAATTAATATGGAGAAATGTGACATTGAAAAAACTCTCAACATTTATTGCCACAAAACTGGACTTTCTAGAAAACAAAGTTTTATTCAACTCAAAGATCTTTATTGTGAACAGCAAGAAGAAATAATGTGCCGAGCAAATTTAGTTTCATCAAAATTCTATGCTTTTAGCATGAGCAAAAAAGAAAAACTAACATGTTCAAAAAAAAATTTTACTTCTTAATCTTCATGAATTATATGTTGTATTTAAAAAAGACTATCCTAATGTCAAGATCAGTTTCTCAAAGTTTTGTACTTTGAAACCTAAGTGGTACATTACAACTAATGCATCAGGTAGACACAATGTATGTGTATACATCATCACCAAAATACAAAATTTCTAATTGATGCAATTAGGTGGAATAAATGTTATAAAGATTTTATGAGTTTAATTATTTTTTCTCTTGAAAACACGAATTGTATGCTGCACTGATTTAAGCTATGCCCTGGTATTCAAGCATTAAAAAGTTGTTTTAGTGCATCAGTTTATAGACCATAAGCTAGAAGAAGATGTAGTATTCAAACAAAGAGTCTGATTGTACAACACAATATCTCGTGTTGTACGATCGATCGATGATATCTCAACAGTCCATATATATTTTTAGCTGTAACTTTTGCAGTAATCATTTATTTAATATGGACAGCAAATGATGTAAAAAAAAACCAATCCTGAGACCTATGGGTGACATTTTTTTTTTTATTGTTATTATTTTTTGAATGATTTCATATGGAATGCATAACCTGCATAATCTTCATACTGAATGAAACCCGCATTAAAGAATAATCAAAGGACAATCTGATTTTACTATGAAGATCAAGCTTTTGATTATTGGAGTCTTGGGGAATCAAAGGACAATACTTAAATTAGTCTCACAAAGAGCAAGCAAGTAAATTTTGAAAGAGCATCATTCAACACATGAAACTTCAAAAACCAAAAATATTCAAAAAAAAACAAAAAAACTTTTTAAAATTATTTTAAACTTTTACAAAAAATATTTGTAAAAGATTAAAATAGTTTGTAGTAATGCTGGTTTTTTAAGTTTAATACTTTTAGGTCTTCTAAATATATTTTAAGCGGTAGTAGTGTAGTGGTAAAGCGCTCGCTTCATAAGCGAGAGGTTCTGAGTTCAATCCCCACCACGTCCCTGGTAGTACCGCGCTTAACTTGTTTCTCCGCGCAGCAGCCTTGTTCTTCAAGGATCGTGTTTCGGAGTTATAGAATTGAGAGAGGGTTATAACCACAATTAAGTAACCTCCTCGTCTCTAGTGGCCGTCTGGGCCTTGGGGAGGTGAATTAACAAAAAAAAAAAAAAAAAAAAATTTTGAAATTATTAAAAAACTTGATTCCATCATAGATAGTGCAGAGCACCCTAAAGAACAATCTAAACATAAATTATATACAAGTCTTGGTCCTTCTAATCAATCCAAAGTTGTAACAAAGGGCCCTTTATGTGATCTCAAAATGCATGATGTAATATAGACTAGTGTAGATGTAGACACAGTTTTACATCTATACTAGCCTATTGGGTGAAGAAGAGGTGCAAGACTGGTGAAAACACCCTTTTAGTTTACACCTAAACTTATCTCTGCGTCTTGAATTTTACATTGCAAACAATTATTTCATTAACAATGTTTGCAAGTACAAAACACAGTAAACTTCTTTGCTCTTATGCTTCTAAAAACACCAACACATGATCAACTTAGATTTGTGGTTGACCAAAAGCATGTCTATATATTTTCATGATTTAATTTTAAAATTTCGTGGGCAAAAAAATGTGAAAGAACTATTTTGGGGAATAACCAAAGTTAATATAAACGACAATTTTTATTTAACAAACTAAAAAAAAAAAAATATTTTTGATTTAGATTGGATTTTCTAAAATTAAATCCAGGGTTTTTTTATATTGAAATTCCCTACATAAAAAAGAAAACTTATCAAGTTAAACTATAATATAAAATCAAAATGAAATATTTAAAAAAAAATTTTAATGCTCATTATTTACAAATAATCGAAGAATTAATTTCATTTAAGCTTTCATTAAATTCAAACAAGTTCATTACCTTCAATGTGTTCTAAACTAAAGAATTTTCTTAAACCAAATTGCCTGTTTTCTCAATTCTGAGTCTGTTTCCAATGTTTGAATGCACAAGACCAAACTATGAAAATATTCTTTCAACACCTCCAGATGAAGCAATAACAGTAACTAGTCAACAACTTCCATTAATTCCTGACTCACATAATCATTTTGAGATTTGCACCAATTGCATAGTTTTACAGTTTTGAGAATAATTTCATGAAACTTAAAGTTTGTGCAACTTCTGCTTTAAAAATTAAGCAAAAGTTAAAGAAAATCTGGATTTTTTGAAGATGTTAAGGCCATTCCAATCTCTATTTCTTTATTAGTTAAATCTTTACCTCTTTATTTAGGATTAACCATATTAGCCAAGAAATGTCTGATGTATTCTTTCACTTTACCTTTCAGTATTTTGGCAAAATATTGATTTGTTTTTTTAACATCTTCACTTCCAACAAGACTGCAAGCAACCACTAATTAGAGTTGAAAGTTGCTGGAAGAGAAAAGATGAAATTTGTAGAGCAAGATAACGATTAAAAGACAATTTAAAAGATTACAAATTGTATGAATCAGGTAATCAAGATGAAGGAAGCAAATTCCAAAGAACAGATGTTCGAGAAAAAAAACTAGACAATTAAGAATTTTTGGAGTACTTAGGAACTGTCACAGTAAAAGGATGAGACTTATTTTTATAATTAAATGACAAGTAACACAAGAATAAATTTTAGTATTGGGACAAGAGACACTAGCTCTTCAGAGCTGTACTCATAGTATTTGCTTGAAAAGGATCTCACTGTTGTAGCAGTGAGATCCTTTTCAAGCTCAAATGCCCCCTCCAAGCAATCAGAGATGCCCCCTCCAAGCAATCAGAGATGCCCCCTCCAAGCAATCAGATTTTTTCAAGATAGCAATAAATGGTAGTATCATCAGCCAACAATGTCGCCTTAGACGTGAGAATTTCTGGGGGATTGTTAATATAAATTTAAAAAAGTATAGGGCCAAGGATAAAACCTTAAGGAACCCTGATGTTACAGGAAATGAAGAAGAGTGCTGTCCATTGAGGACAACTTTTATACTACAATTGGTAAGGAACAATTTATTAGTAGAACGAGAATCGAAATCCATATTGATGATCTTTCTGATCATCAATATGGATTTTGTTCCTCTCCACATCTATCTAATGCGCGATAAAACCTATCAGTTATTACCGTTAACACATCAGCAGTAGAACCAGAAGTTCGAAATCCATATTGATGATCAGAAAGTATGTTACTAGATTCAAGATTAAGTCTTTGTTAGTTAAAGATTTAAAAACCTTGCTTATGATATGAAGAAGACTAAGAGGACAGCAGTTAGACGAGTCAGATCGCTCTCTAGAGTTTTTGAAAATAGGGTCTAGAGTTTTTGAAAATAGGGGACAGATACCATTTTCTAGCAGGCTGGAAAACGAGACTATGATAAGCACTTGTTAAATAGTTTAAGTATAGACGACAGCTCTGGAGAACACTTCTGCAAGATTATAATAGGTATGTTGTCCGGGTCAAAATCTGAAATTACTATTATTCTCTATGTTTATAAGCTGTGAGTTAAACAAAAATTTATTTCTATAGAATATTTATTGTTTAAGAATTTTTTATTAGTTTCAACATTAAATTTTTATCTGATTTTCTTAATTCCAGGACAAGTTGACTTGGTAATGTCATGTGAGGTTCATATCAACATTCTTGAGGCAGCTCTTTATCCTAATACAAAGTTGTTTCAGAATTTTTGCTTCCTAGTTCTTGGTATAGCCCAATCTCTGAAAAATTCTTCATAAACCCTCATTTGAGAAATATTTTGGAAGGTTTGGTAGGTTATCCACTTTTGTCACATAATTTATGTACTTAACTAATGTCCATTACACATAACTTAACTAATGTCCATTCCAGTGATTAGACCTGATATTGAGGTGCTTAAAGTTTTTTTTAATCTATTTTTCTGGTAATCCAATAGATTCCATTAGCTTTTTTATAATCAGACCTATTTTCAGCAAGGAAGATTGTTTAGAGATGGTTTCACTAGGTATATTTTTTATTTATAAGTGTTCCAGGGTAAAACTTTTTTTGTAAGATTGGTGCTAAATATCACAAAAAGTAAAATCTTCATAAACTTGATGAACTCATTTTTTGAATAAAAATCATCTAATTAGGCTTATAAAAATAAATTTTAAAAATTACTTCTTTAAAATTATTATTTATATATAATTATCATATTTAGCTTAAATAATAAAAAATTACTTACTTCTTAAGAAATGTTTTATTTGAATGCACCAAGAATATTCTTTTCACATTCTGTCCTATAAATATTTTATTCATTGTTTAAAAACCTAATAACCTAAAGATATTTAAATATATTTCCTTTAATTATATTATTCATAACTTTATTACTCAAAATTAAGAAAAAAAAATCTATTATTATTAAAAACAATACAATAATAAAAGATAATATAATAACAAAAAATATAGACAGTTGCACAACAATTATTTAATGTATAAAAAGTGAAGTTTTAATAAATTAAATAATAGTTGTTTATCGTTGTTGTAAGTAATAAATGCTTATCTCTTTGCATGTATTAACTAAATCAATCGATAGTGTTCTCAGATAAAGGGTCTAAGAATAATTTACGCATGACTTTTAAACACAAAAATATTATTAGATTAAGCTTGAAATCTACCAAGTAATATAAATTTAGTTTAAAATAATAATAGTATAACGATATTTTTGTTTCTAGATTCCAACCACTGCAATTTTTTGCAAAACATTATAATTTGAATTAGGTATAAGTATACTTAAATTTAAAGCTTGCTCCATGTTTGCAAATTATCTAATCTCAATTCACCAAAAAAGTCACCACAATCCTAAAGTTAATGGTAGTTAACAATTCATAATAATTCTCCTTTTTATGAAGAAGAGCGGTGCAAAAGCTAATTAAAATTGATCTTTAACTTTGTGTACTTGGTGGCATCATTTAAGAACATAGTACTCTCAAATTATAAGAGAAAAATAAAATACCAGAAACGTTGAGGTAGTATAATCAATATATATATATATATATATATATATATATATATATATATATATATATATATATATATATATATATATATATATATATATATATATATCAACAATATAGACAAAGACTTTAGATGTAAATGTAAACATGCCCACTGCTGTGTTTATAAAATACAAGACAACAATACCAAGATCAATTAAACTTTTTTTTAAGAAGTTTTTTTTTACCTTTATTGTTTTTATTGTGCTTTGTTTTATATTTTACTAAGTTTATAAAAAAATTTAATTAACTCCATGATTGATATTTATACCCTAACTTTAATATTTGGAATTTAAAGTATTTGCTTATTATTCCTTAAAAATACCAAACAAGCAAAAATTGACAGTTACCATTTACAATTTAAAAAAATAATAGTAGAAATAATTTGGGCCGTAAAAAGTGCAGAAACATCCTGGATATTTTTGTGAGGGACTATTTCAAGACTTGGAAAACTAAATTGTAGTTTTAGAATGTAACTGTCCTCTTTATCTTGGGTTCTAAAAGTAACAAGGAGTTTAAACTCTTTAAGCATTTCAAATTTTAAGTACATATATATTATAAAAGGCAAAAAGTGTAGAGCAAAAGATCTACTGTAAATGAGATCTCTATTTCATTTATAGTAGATTTACAATTGATTTTGTTCAAAAATAAAAAAATTTCTGACAAATAACATCAATAATTTCAAAACAATTCATAAGCAATAAAAATGATCTTCATGAATAGTATGATCAAAAGCATTTTACCTAAAACAAGATATAAAAAAGATATCATGATTTGAATGAACAAGGCTAATACAAATGAAAAAATGATATTCACTAGATCAGTTCTTTTGTATGAACTAGCTACCAATTAACGGTTAACCAAACAGAAGTGAAAAATGATAGAGTTCATGTGGAATATATACATGAACTCATTAATGAAATATGCAAACAGAGAATAAAAGTATTTCTACAGTCAGAGTTAATTTGCATTGATTGAGGCTAAGGATCAATTAAGATTGAACAAAATTTCTTTAAAGAAACTTGGGAATCAACTTAAAAGTACTCAGTGGTAAACAAAGTTTTTTTTTGCAAACAATAGCCCAACATGCTGAATAAGGTAACTTCAACTTGACCTTAACTGTTAGTTATTTTTTATCATTAAAATGAAAGTTAATTTAATGATTTCAGAAATATATTACCTGTTAAAATTATTTAAATTAGGTATAAAGAATTATAATAATTATTATAAAATTATTATTGCTTTTTTAATTATTTAGGTGCTTCAAGAAGTCCTAACGATCTTATCACAGAGCATCGTGGAACAGCATTTAACCAGGAAGTTCACATTGCCTTCTTTACCAATGATGCTTATATGGCCAGAGCCGGCTTCAAACCACAGACCTCCAGTTCTAAAGTGTGAACTCTAACCACTACACGTTGGCTGCATAATTATCATAATTATCATTATAAATTAAAAATATTATGATCGTTATTATAGAAAAATATAAGATAAGATCATAAATCCTAATCTATAAGCACATTTATGTACAGTGACTGAAAGTTTAGGAATGATACTTCATTTGCATAAAAGAAGACTAAAAAAATAATGCCAATATAAATAAACACCCAAGTGGTATTTGATTGGCATATCATCAAACACCAAATAAAATTTTATTATTTTAAATAGACGTAATCCTCAGCATAATTCATGGAATCAATGAAGTACTAATTTTTATCACAATATATGATGACAAAGATTTATAAAATCTGAAGTGTAAATATGAAAATGATTAATAAAATATGAAAATATCCAAAAATGAGGCACTTTTATTTTAGTTTTTTCTCGACATTATTCATGGGTTTGGTAAAAAAAATTCAGTCATCCATTCATTTAAAAAATTTTCGAAATTTTTTCAGCATAAATGCTGACAAAATTAAATTTTTTATTATTTTGAATTTAGTTTCATTGTATTACAATATACATTATTACATTTTTACATTATTACATGTTATGTTATTACATATTACATTGTATTACAATACAAATTACACTTTACAATGACAGTTTTATTATTTTAGTTTCATACAATGAAACTAAATTCAAAACAACAAAAAAATTTAATTGTGTCAGCATTTAGGCTTAAAAAATTTAGTAAAAGTTTTTATTGAATTAAAATATTTTTCTAGTGAAGTTTCAACTATTGAATCAATGAGGTCAATAAATAAATATCTGTCTAACTTTTTCTTTTAGACACTTTAAACTATTTATTGACTTCATTGAAACCCCACTAGTTATTTACTACTTATTATTAATAAGTATAACTTTTCATTAATAATATTAATGACAGTTATATATTGAATAGCTTACCTAGATATTAGTTGCCTACCAAGCAAACTACACCTAGGTAATCTAGTAGCAAGTTTTCATAGTTATTTTTATAGTGCAGATTTTACAGTTGTTAGTTACAAACTTTATGGAATTTGGACTCACCATCATCATCAATAAGTTTGCACTCATTATGATAATGAATGCAAGCACATTGATGATAATAGTTACATTTATTACATAGGTAACCTTCAAGGTTACCTATGTAATAAATTCATTATGTACAAATTATTTATCTAATCATTATGACATAATGATAGTATAATATTATCATTATTTCATAATGATTAGATAAATAATTTGTACATAATGATCATCACTCCTTCGTGATTGTGCATTTATAATTTTCTAGCAGATCTTTCAAAAATTAAAGATATTTTAAAACTATTATTTAAAATAATTAATTAAATTTTTCAAAATTTAATTTATCTAAAGCTAAATCGCTTTATAGATATAGATTTAACATTAAAAAGTTTAACAAACATTAAAAAATTAATTAAGCGGCCGTTAAAAAATAAATTTTTAATTTAGGAGTAATTGCCGTTAAAATGAGATTGATGAGATAAAGTCTCTTTTGTGTCTCGATAAAGTTATCAAAACTTTTAAGATTATGAGATGTTAGCAAATTATATTTTCTAAAATACGAGTTTCTCATAACAAAGTTCTTCGATGAGAAAATGAGAGTTTCTCATTTTCAAAATCCTGGCGCGCTAGTGTTTAATGAAATTTTTACTCTCGAGTTTTTATTACTCTTAGTAATCTCATATGAAATTTTTAACGCGGAGTTAATTTTATTTTTACTCTCAAGTTAATATTAGCGGAGTTCAGGGTCGTCCATAAATTACGTCATGCTATAAGGGGGTTGGTGGTTTTGTGACGACTCATACAAAACTTGCTTATGTGTTACGATTTTGTGACGAGGGGGAAGTCAAAAACGGTCAAAAATTGCGTGACATAATTTATGGACGACCCCTTACATATAAATAAGACGTACACGACTGATTTGCAAATTTATTTAGTTAATAAAAAGTTGTATAACAAAGCCAATTTCAGAAGGCAAACGAAGCCATTTGTAATCTATAATAATGAATTATATCATGTAAACAAAACTGCAAAATTATATTTTTATTTCATCAATGTTTAAAAAAATTTTGTTATTTTTATCTTGTTACAACGATATATCTCGTTTTATAATAATACAATTAATATTAATAATATTCGGTTTCTTGTGTTTATCTAGATAAATACAAGAAGCTGAATATTTTAAGTAAATAAGAATTATCAAAACCTTCTAATCTGGTTTAACTGTCATTGCTTAATACTTTTTAGTTTTAAATTTAAACTACATAGCATTTTTTTTCTTTAGAGAAAAGTTATTTGGAGCAGAGATAAACAACAAAACATAATACAGTTTATTAACAGTGGCGGGTTCAAGGGGGAAGCCATGGGGGTTGTAGCCCCCCCCTCCTCCCCCACCTAAGGACTATGCTCTATATTTTTTTAAGGCAAGTAAGAAAATATATCAATAATCTTTATATGCATAAGTTATGCATATATGCATATGCATAAGTTATGCAGCATAACTTAGTTTTAGTTTTATTGTAAAAATGCACGAATGCTTCGTGCGTTTTACAAAATGTTTTTAACCCATAATATATTGTAACTTAATGTGTTCTAAAGCGGATGGTCGTAGAGTTTGCACTGGAGTTTTTTTTTTTTTTTGTATCTGTTTAATTAATATAATCGGTCATTTATAATCATATATTGGTTTTATTTTTATTTTTCAATTCTAAATTTACTTTTTAAAATTTTAAGTGATATTTTAAAGTTTTATGTGTTGTATGGCAAGAGCTATTTTAAAGTTTTACACAATTAACTAGTGAGCAATGCCAATGGAGATAGTAAAAAGGCAACAACTGAAAATAGAAAGTCAATATTTTTACATATTTTAACAAGAAACATATATTATCAGAACTGGTTAATAAAATAGAAAACTTAATCATTAAAAACCGTGCATTTCTTAATTATCTGAAATTGAAAACAACTATTGATGAACTATTTAAATTAAATTATACATTATTATTAATGATGAAGAATCGATTGATAGACTTTCTTGTTATGATTAAATTAGGTACTGAATACTGTAAATAATACACAAACTATTTTTCCTTTAAAAAAAAATACAAGGTAAATTATTGTTTTGGGTATACAATGCAATCAGGGGACGTGGTATTTTCCAAATGTTTTGAATTATACCAACAACCACAACATTCACAGCCAGTCCAATCGACTATCTCTACCTCTACTTTACTGATGTCAACGGTTTCGTTATCGTCTTTTTTCTCCACAAAAGAAACTAAGATTAGTTTTAATATCTTCAACAACATTTACAACTGCCCCTGATGCAATATTCAACTTATTGTCTCTGGGTTTTCTTGTTTTGTGAGTACCACGATGAGACAACAATAAATTTGTAACAGAATTATTTAAATAAATTCTGTCGTACCAGCTACGTGGTACTCAGGAATTTTACTTAAAACATTTATACGGTTGGATATAGTTCGCATGTATAAAATCCAGGTACCAAATTCTGACAATAAGCGTCTTCCAACTTAGTAGTTGAACTTTTTAATAGAACTTAATATTTTTCTTTGGGAAAACATCCAGATTTCCTGCTTTGTTTCCTCCGCTCGCTTTCCAACATCACTTCATTAGATACATCTAATCGCCGTATTATATGTGTGGCATTTGGTAGCATCATAACGAAGTAAACATTGTTCTCCTTTGCTAATTTAATAACGTCTGTATTAAGTTATTACTGAAAAGAAGTTTAGGTCCATTCAAATGTTGAACGTTTGGCAAAAAGCACAACTTAAATCACTTTTCAAACGTGTGCATATCAAACCAGCCTGATTTTGTGCAACTGTAGGCTGTTTCATGTGACCCTGCTGCCACATAACTTTTATAAATGTTTAATGCTCTATAAACTACCATAGTTGATTGTATAACTCTGGAAGTAGAGCCACACCACATAATAGAGATTGAAGTTTTTTATGTTCTTGAACATTTTCAACACGCTGTTTTTCTCTTCAAACTACAACAAACTTTTTTGGTTATTGGACAATAAACGTTTGACAGAAACCTGAATGCCAACCAAAATTATTTACAAAGCTTAGTAATTGCAGTAAGCGTCGAAAAACTATGGATCTACGCGAGCAGGTATCTGTTGATGAATTGGCATTTGCAGCCAGATTGAGCCAGCGCTTTTAGGAAATACTGATGTTGTAAACTTTGTTAAAGAAATTACTGACACACCTACAAGAGCAAAGAAATACCAAAAAGTATTTAACTCTGCTTTAAAAAAAGTAACTGCCAAAAACCAAACGCCTCAAGAGGCACTGGCACGTAAAAAATCAAATAAGAAATTTTACGAAAACAAGGCTGCGCAATAAAATTGAAAAAATAAAGGATAACTCGCTTTTTACAACAGTAGATGGCAACGAGTGCAACGCTGCAATTGATACTACATCTACTATGAGGTGCTACATTTGTGGAGAAACATCAAAAGATTTTGATGAATTTATTAATAAAGCGCAAATCAATACAGAAGCCATTTCACTTGTAGTCTCAATTCTTCATGCAAATACGCGCTTATTCGAATCGCATCTTCATTTAGCTTGTAAAACACATTTATAAAAGTGCCAAGATTGATCAGACGAGGAAATAAAAGTCCATCTGTATGGTTGGTATCCCATGACTAGAACCATGCATAACGTATTAATACACGACGCCGAAGTAATAACTTATGCAATCCTCCTTATCGGCTAGTTACGATAATACAACAAAGTATCTACATTTTTATGTATTTATGTACCATGTTTTACATGATAATAATTTAGTCACTATAGCAGCCGTTGCACAGTAGTTAGAGCATTGTACTCTTAACCCAGAGGCTCCAAGTTTGTAACCCTTTTGAAGCACATAAACGTTGGCGGTTAAGTTGGAAATGGAGAACCTACTTAATAATGTCAATTCTTATATGGCAGCGCTTTATGATAAAAGCATTAGAAATTAGAAACAAACATTAAAAAAATGAATTTTTATGTTCATTTGGTATAACTAAGCGATGTACTTAACTAGTATAATACATGTTCTATACATCTACAATTAGATGTTCTAAAGGTATGTACACTGTATGTTTAGCTATCTGCCCCATTATTGAAGCACATCAAATTGTATCTTTTTCTGTGTTCCGAAGAAGCAGTTTATATAGTGTTTTTTTTTAAATATATTTTTGTATATAATAGTTCTATGATGTTTTATACAAAGAGTTAGGTTAACCTTCGAGCGGGCGTGCTGACGTAAAATTTACGGCAAAATTTTTCTTTTTTTTATAAAATATTTGTACACGTGCATTTTTAAAAATAATCAGTATCTATTCCTAGAACAATGTTTATAAGTTACATAGGTTTGCATTATTTGCTTTTGTAACGCAACATTTGCTCTACACTGAGTTATATGTTAATGGATGTGCTGGTAATAAAGTTTACAAATGCTCCTTTTGATATTGTGAAACGATTAATTGAACTAATTAAAAATTCTAATAGAAATTTAACCACAGACAATTATTATACAAATACTCCTCTCGCTGACTATTTACTAAAGAAAAAAATTACACTGATTGGAACCTTGAAGAAGAATAAATTTGAGATTCCACCAGAATTTCTTCCTCATGAAAGTAAAAAAGTTCAGACCAGTTTATTTGGTTTCCAAAAAGGTAAAATGATCACTTCATACGTGCCTCGAAAAAATGCTGCGGTTATATTATTGTCAACATTACATGACACAAACTATATAGATCCTTTAACTAAAAAAACCATTAATTATTATAGATTATAATGCTACGAAAGGTGTTGTTGACACAGTTGACAAAACGTACTCGACATTTTCTGTTTCCAGAATTACTAGACAATGAACTTGTGTTGTTTTTTATAGCCTTATGAATATAGCTTGAATAATTTCACAGATTTTATATTCATTTGCTAACCAATCAGATAAAAAAATACGCAGAAGTTTATTTATAAAAAATTTGGGACTTTTCCTTATAAAAGAGCATCTGACATTTCGAGCGAGCCTTCAGAACTTGCATCTGATGTGCAGACATTTTTGAAAATAAATTATAAAGTGTCTACAGAGAGAGTTTGAGAAGAACAACCGCCTCCAAAACGCGGAACATGTTGTTCGTGAGCACGAACCGGTAAAAAAGACTATCAAAAAAACCCGTTAAAAAGACTATAAAAATGAACTGACGTAAGTAAAGATGGGTAGTCTCGCGACTGTAAGATTTAAAGATGATATTAAAAAAACCTTTAAAGTTGTTAAAAAGACATTATAATAAAGATGAACTGATGAATAATAATAAAATGAGCTGACGTAAGTTTAGACGGGTAGTCTTGTTATTATATGATGGTTGGAAGATCACAAGACCACCCATTTTGTTCTACAAAATGCAAAAGTAATTTTTTTAGTAACAAAAATTTGGAAAGTTGTAAGAGTTTTTAGAAAATTACTAATTAAGAATGATAAACTATTGCAAAAGTACTTTTAAAAAACTGTCGGAAAAGAACTTTCTCTAATTATATATTGTAAAACTAGATGGAATATTTTATTAGGCATGGCTGGAAAGATTTATAAAACTTAAAGATGCTGTTGTAAAAATGGACATAAATTTTAAAGAAAGCGAAGTGAAATTACTTTTAAATATAACGTCAAGCTTGCAACCTATTAAGTTGGCCGTTTACACACTCTGCACTAGGGTTGTTCGCCGTAAACAAAAACTTACGAATATTTTGCATTTTTATCTTCCGCATTTCAAGTTGGTAATGCGGAAGTTGTACTAGTGCAACTTGTGTGTGTGTGTGTGTGTTATGCGTTACGGAAAGTAAATTTGCGCAAGCTTGCGCAAATTTACTTTCCTTCTGAAAGAGTTTTATTTTTCCGGAATTGTACGAAATCTTCCGATTGACAACTCTATTCAAAACTTAATCTTTTAATGATAAGTTTTGTTAATTATGAATCATTATATTCCAAAAATTGATTCTTAGTGTCAGGTTGGTATATTTTTACTTAATTAATGTTATTTTTCCGAGCTAACTTAAAGTGCTCATATTTACCAAGTGGTCTTGGTAATATGAGCATTTTCCTACTTTTTTAAAACTTCTGTGTTTGTAAGAAAAAATTTCGAGTGCCCAAATATCTATGTGGATCATGAATCCCCTATTCATGATCCACTTAAATATTTGGGCACTCGAAATTTTTTCTTACAAATTATTCCTAAAAATTGTTTATTCGTTGTTATTATTATTCCTAAAAATTGTTGATTCGCAAAAATTTTGGAACCAGCATAATAATTTGTGAAAATTTTCCAATTTTTGCTTAAGGTGCTCATACTACCCTAATCTACCCTACGAGGTATAAAATTATTAGAATTATGGATAAAAATACCAACACCTTTACCTTTACGGAAGTTTTGCGGTTGCTTAATTGAAACGTTATTATGTAATTTGTTAATTCAAGTTGCAAATTATGTTCGTTATATTTACACCAGGTCTCTATAACACAAATTATTTTGAAACCGTGCTTTAATTCACAAATTATTTTGAACCGTGCTTTAATTCACATATTATTTTGAACCGTGCTTTTTTAATTCACAAATTATTTTGAACCGTGCTTTAAAATTCACAAATTATTTTGAACCGTGCTTTAATTCACCGTGCTTTAATTCACAAATTATTTTAAAACCGTGCTTTAATTCATGCGTTAAAAGTATAAAACTTTTGAAATTTTTATTTGTACTTTAAATATATATATTCAAAAGTGAAAATGTATTTTGATTTTGTTGAAGATAAAGTTTAGAATCAGAAATTGAACAGTATTTGCTTTCTAATGAATTTAAATACTTATTGACTGAGTCATTTCATCAAAAAGTATAGTTATTAAACTATCATCCATTTTAAAAGAAAAAACAAAAAACAAGAATAAGATAAAAAGAAAAAATAAATTGATACTTATATAGTGTTAGTGGAGACAGCATCTCCTTTCTTCACAGCCCAATCGCAAATGACTAGTTTGTCTTAGGGTATTACCGCGAACTTTCCAGACTCGCATTCCTTATTCATGCGCTCTCTGAAACCCTTCACTATTTCTGTAGTTTCAGTACTAAAGTCTTCATTTATGAAGATGTGTTTCCCTTTAAGCTTGAACGATTTTTTGAGTATTTCAACTTTGTCCTTATAATTTAACAACTTCAGAACTATTGTTCTGTTTTTTACCGTCTCTTGGTCCCACCTAATGTGCTCTTTCAACTTTTGTGTTTTTAGCCTCTAGGCATTCTTCTAACAATTTATGCACCTTGTTTTCAGATTCAACTCATATTCCATTTACACTTCTTTTTTATTCGATCTATTTTTAAATTATTTAAACAACCTTCCATCCCTCTAAGTTTGTTTCTGATTCTTAATATTTCACTTCTATCTTTAACTTCGTTGTTAATTTTTTTTGCTTTTTGTATTATTATTTCAAACTTTGAAAAAATTACTTTATCCTAAGCAGAAATAAATTTTTTAATTTCATGGAGTTTGGTTTCTAAAAATATTTCCTTTTGACAATTAGCGTTTAAGTTTATCGAGTCGTTTGCAATATAATAATAATTTTTTTTTTCATCATTGAATCAATTTCAAGTTTATCGAGTCGTTCCGTTTAAATATTTATATATTTAGCGGAAGTAATATAAGCAAAGTTCTTTTCTTGTTCTTTCAAAAGTTGTTTAGTTTTCTCAAAGATAATATTACTTTGATTTTCTAACATACCAGCTACCATTTTTTCATATTCTCCAATAATATTACTTTATCGATTGCTTTATTTTATTATTTTACATAATGGCTTTACACCTCTAAAAAATGTTTTGATTTTTTTATTAAACTACACCAAATTTAATTTTTGATCATAATGTTTGGTTAAATAATAGGGTTTTTAGTTTGATGCTAATAATTTTTAGAATATTAATTTTTGGACCATAATGTTCTATAATAAGGTTGAAATTATGTCGCTAAGGGCGTTGCTAAGATAAAAAAATTTAACTAATTTCACTTTAAAAATAAATATTAAAAAAATTTGATACTTTTCAAATATTTTGGTTAACACTTTAAGTAATTCAATCGCGCACACAGAAAGATAATATTGTCGCCTTATGAATCGGGCGCCATTATATTCGTTCTGTGACCGAGATTGAATATAGTAGGTTGGACAGAAAAGAATTTTGCGCATAATTAATTTTATATAATTTTATTTTGTTTTAGTAGTTTGTTTTGAAATTTTAATAACATTTACAAATGTTTGAAATAGTTAATTATAAAATCAAAAAAAAAACATTAAATTGGTGGAGTTACATTAGCTAGTATGATATTGGCAAATTAAGTAGGACAAACTTATAAAAATCATTAAACTTTCTTTAATATTTACTTCTTTAAATTACGAGAGAAGGTATTGTTAAGATATAAAGAATAAGAAACAAGAACGCTAATACGATCAGGTCTTGTCACAGAATGTGAACAATACAGCGACACCACTTCTTTAGCTATAGTTTCTTTAAGGTTAAAGTTAATTAGATCTTAATTAAATACTCAATATAAAGAGAAATATTTGCTATCTTTCTAAAAATGAGTTGATAAAAGCGTTTTAACTCTCTCGCATCCGTACTGCGTAAAGCTATGGAAGTTCGTTGCTATGGATATCGTTGTTCGTTGTCACAAAATGCTGTATTGATAATAATTTAATCAATAAGGGTGAACAAATCCAAAAGAATACTTTTTTTTATTGCAATTTTTATGCCACACAAAGTAGGCCTATTATATTATCACGGAGCTCATGGTATAGTATTTAATGATGCGCTTCGCATCGTTGTAAAGGTAATGCGACTGTCCATAAACAATGTCACCTAAATTTAACTTTTAGATTAAGGAGATCATTTTCTCTCTTGACAGAATTTTCAGCATTTAAAATCTCCGCGCGAGAGAACCAATAATCTCTTACTTCTATTTAAAAAAGGAACTGACGCGTGACGTTGTTTATCGATAGCCAATAAGCAAGACCAATAAGAAATAAAAATAATAAATAAAGACGCAATTAACATATTAAATTAAGTTTTTCAAATGTTTGCGAATGTTTGTTACAATACTTTTATACAAAAAAAACCGTTTTTTATATAAAAGTATTTTTTTTTGTACTTTTTTTCATTCGTTCAACTAATTTGGGATTAGTCTGGAAAACAGAACAAACCCGAATAATTTTATTAGAAAAATAGAAGCTGCGTTTATTTTTTAGCATTTTACCAACTTTATTTATAATAAAAAGCATTGACCTTTTTTAAGATCGGCTTCCACCTGCTGTAGATAGAAAATCCAACCTACTTCGAAATTTCGTGAGGTTTGGGATTAATTCAAAGTTCATGAAATTCTTGAGTTACTCAAATTTTAAATGTTTTTTTTCAATGAACTATTTCTATTATTTTTTTAAAAATCTTATAAGATACTTTATTAAAAACATTTAAACAATGTGGTAGCATCTAAATCTTTACTTTAGCAATCGTCGGCTTCTTTTAAAGTTTATCAAAGTTTTTATGCTAAACTATGTTGCTTTAAAAACAGCCGTTTTTACAGCCGTACTCGTAGTAGTTCATCAGTTTGGTTCTGTTATTTTTTTAGGCGATATAAATCATTCTTTTTCACTTTCAATAATAGCTATTCAACTTAATAAATAAAGTTATTTGTCTATGTCGGATTTATTACTGGAACACTTATTGTACATTATTTATACTTATTAATTACTATTTATTATGCATACTTATTATATTTAATAAACGCCAATAAAATGATGTTGAACCTAGGCCTTAGGCTAATAACACTGATAAACAAATAAAATTTTATTGTGCAAATCTTGTTAACTAGGTGGTTTTTTAAAACAAATTAAATATGCTGATTTCAAATATGCAAACCGTTTTTCACCATCACGTCAAGTTGTAAAGATATTTGGGTTCAAATCTTTAGTATTTAAGGTAAAGTCCCTAATATTGTCGAAAAAAAAGTTATTCAAAAGTATGTCAACCTGGGTCTCAAAAGAAGCGTATATTCATAGAGATTTTAGAAAAGATAAATTTTGAATAACTTTTTTTTCGACAATATTAGGGACTTTACCTTAAATACTAAAGATTTGAGCCCAAATATCTTTACAACTTGACGTGATGGTGAAAAATGGTTTGCATATTTGAAATCACCATATTTAATTTGTTTTAAAAAACCACCTAGTTAACAAGATTCGCACAAAAATTTTTTATTTGTTTATCAGTGTAATTAGTCTAGAATCTAAAAGCTCTATTATTTATTTGCTTTTTAATTTTTTGGTTTAATTAAATAAGTGACCTAATTATAAAAATAATTATATTTTAACTGGACTTGACATTATTAGTTTACTAACAATAATTCTCTAAACTTGCTTTTTTTTTTTTTACTTTATTAGGTTATAAATCATGATTTGCAGCGAGAGCTGAAAGGTTCAATAGCAAATAGTTCAAGTGTCTCTCCAAATGATTTTAACATCAACTTTTATAACCTACAACACTATTTGTCAAAAGTCTCTATAGATGATCTAGAAGGAAAATCAACCTTCATTTCATATTGGCTACGTGCAACCTAGGTTTGTAGAATGGTAATATATTTAAAGATTATAAAGATAGCACGACGATCTACACTTCAGGCCTTGCCAACATGCAAACGGCGTATCTGACTGAGGGCCAATTTTTAACTACGCTTAACTATAGCTGCGGTTTTAGTGATATTAAAATATAGGTAAAAAGTGTTGCGCTTATGGTTGTATTACAAATTATTTATGCGCAAAAAAGAAATCTGATTACTTAAAACTCTCAGTATAAAATTTTTGGAGAATATCGCCCTAAATTTCCACAATCTATTTGGCCAGGCATACCCTCTTGTCAAATTCCCACTCATCTTCCATTACGTCTAACAACTCCTTCGTGTTTTCAAAATTTCAAAAGATGAATTATCAACTTTTTAAAAAAAAGATGAGGTAGCATTTGCTGAAATGAAAAAAATTCTTACAAGTAATGAAAGAGATTTAGGTGTTCCATTCGTATGTCTTTATGATTAAAAACACTATTCATTTACTATTACAATTATATTCAAATGGGGTTCGGTATTTTTTAATCAAGATTAGTGACGAGTTACATTTTAAAACTTATCACTATGATGCCAAAAATAAAGTTCTAACAATTTCTAAAAGCAGAATTTCAAAAATCAGCACATGTTCTTTATTAGAAGAAGTTTTACGTTAATTGAAGAATTTGATTTTTGGAAGAAAAGAAATTGTAAATCAGCAACATTTAGCTTCTGTAAGTACAAAATGTGTAGGTAGTAAAATTTATTCTAAAGACGTTATTATCATAACTTTTTGGTATTTTGTTACATCCAGAAGTTTGTATAATCACTGGCGAACAGATTACCAATTGCCTTCCGTAAGAACTTTTATAAATTTTGAATGACTTCAAAAGTTTCAAAATTAAACGAGAAGCATTTTTTGACAAGTATTTTTTTATCGAGTACTTGTTAATCTAATATTAACATTTTTAATCTAATATTTAATCTAAAAGGTTCGTAAACTGTATAATTCGTTAAAACAATATTTATGCAATTAAATACTGACGCCCCTGAGTTGTTTTTTTTATAAAGGATACCGAATTGGAGGCATTACTTGATGAAGATCCATGCCAAACACAGAAACATTGGAAAAAATTTTCAATAAATTTTTTTTTAACAGTTTGTTTTTTATTTCATGATAAAGTTTATGTTTAAAAAAATGTTGTTATACCTTGGTGGCACAAAACTCATAAAAAATCATCCGCACAAGAATTCCTTCGTGTGGAAATAATGTCCAAGAGAATTGTAGTGCTTTAATCATTAATGCTTATCCAATGAGAATCAACTAATTGTAAATTTTTGCCCAGAGAGAAAAAAGGAATGTTGCAATCATTACAATGTTAATTTGAGATCGTGTGTTTATGCTGTTTCGTATTTTATAATGGCATGAAACAAGTATAATTTAGCCTTTCAAGAACGTATTGTTAAAGATTATAAGGAAAGAGTCAAACAAAAAGAATTTGCAACAAAATACTCCATTAACAAGTCACCTGTATGTCGAATAATCAAACGATTTATTAAAGGCAGTCCTTTAGAAACAGAACATAAAGGCGGAAGACCACGCAAAACATGTCGTTTCAGCAACAGAAAATTTTTTTACCATGTTAAAAATAATCTTTTCAACAGTGCTAATGATATCATTAAAAAAACTGAACCTTTCTGTGTCTCAAAATACAGTTTTTAGACGGTTACAACTTTCAGGACTTTTGAGCTTTAGATCAGCAAAAATATCTTTCATTTCTCAGAATCGAAAAGCTAGAACTGAATTTGCAAATGCGTATAGAGAGTGGACTATAAATGATTGGAATAGAGTATTGTGGAGCGATGAATCAAAGTACAATTTGAAAGGTCCTGATGGCAATTTAAAGTTACGTAGGCCTAAAGAAAACCCTTACATATAAATATACAAGAGGAGCTATCAAGCATGGTGGTGGAAAAGGTGCAATGGTTGTTTTTCTGGTTTAGTGGAGTCGGACCTATTTACAGAATAAATGGCATTATGGATCAATATATTTATCGTGATATTTTCAAGGAAAACGAATGATTTGAAACAAATCGAGTTAAAGTAATGAAATGGCCAGCTCAATCATCTGATCTCAACCCAATTGAAAATTTATGACACCAAGTTGAACTTTTCCTAAAACACAAAACGCTGATGAAGTATATAAAGCAATTGAAACCACGTGGAGTGAGATTACACAAGAAAAAAATAATAAACTCATTGATTCTATGCCGAGAAGATATTCCATGATCCTAAAAAGTAAAGGATATGCCATTAACTATTGATTTTAGCATTTTTTAGAGTAGTTATAAAAAAGTTGCTAATGTTTTGAAAGACCACATTTTTGTATTAAAATACAAATTTAAGCAAAAAAACACGTTTATTAATTTTCAAGTCGTCTTATTATGTACGAATCTTTTTTCTTATATATAATATTTACCAAAATTGTTGTAAATTAGTAACCGAAGTAGAAAAGCTTTTTTATTTCACTTGGTTGCTAATATTTTGGAGGACAATGTGTATATATATATATATATATATATATATATATATATATATATATATATATATATATATATATATATATATATATTAGGGTGTCCCAAATTAAAAAAAAAATTTTTTTTTTTAGTTTTGTGTGCAGTTTTGTCCATTAAAAGTGAAAATAAGAAGATTTTTGCAAAACTATGAAGTTTGACCCTCCCGCCTTTCTTTTAAAGTTTTCACCCCCTCTGTCGCCCACTTTTACAAAATTTTCAGCTTTTAAACTGTGATTTTAGGCTAAATATATAAATGTATTATTGCAATTAAATATGTTTTGTATCAATATTGATCACTATTATAATTCTAAACTATGTATCATAGCAAATGTTAGTAAATATATAATTTGTTTCAGTTCAATGATTCTCAAAAGTTATTAAATAATATTTATTATTCGTAATGTTTGAGATGAGAAAATTTTTTATGTTGAATATTAATGTTACATACATTATTCAAATACTTTCATAGTTTATAGTTACTTTTTATCTATAGATATAATAGCATATATAAAAAATATTCGATCAGTTATGAGCAATAGTAAATTGAGGAAAAATGATGAGAAGTTTGATAATATTGTTGGTAAATTATTCTGTTTACTTAAAAGTTTTTGGAGAATGTAGATTTCCAAATTACGAGCCATTTAGACACTTTAAAAATGAGGTATGGCCTAAACTTTCATTAACTACTTTTAGAAAAATAAAAAACGAAGAACCAAAAGACCAAACAAGCAGAAGTAATAATTTTTTTGTCTGGTTTACTTAACCGGAAATCTCGAAAAGTATTAAGAGATGATTATCGAGAGTGTTGTCAACTTGCTTTGCAATTACTCAATCCAAAACAAATAAATATACAGTGGCACAAACCTGGAGCCTTCCATTATGCTAGATGGATGTGTACAATCTTGTTCACCTCAAAAATGTTTGTTTTGCTGACCTGGCAGAGTATGAAAAAAGTTTTATAGAGAAATTCACAGTTTTGTAAATTTACTTTACTATTTTATGCGAAAATATGGCTTATGTGCACAAGCACAGTCGATGTCCCATTTAATGACTTGGAATTCTGCAAAGAAATGCTTATTTATAAAAAAAATTGACAACGATGTTGCTGTTGCTGCCCTGGAAACATTTAATCTGCATCTTTGATATTTAACCGAAGAAATGTCCTCTCTTTCATTATTTTCTGATAAGGTATCTGATCGCGATAAAACTAAAATTGGTAAAACAATTCCGAAAAATATAAAAGAAAACTGTGAACATGATATAGGCTTTCCGCAATTTCCTTTTCTGAAGCAGAGTACTTGTTTGACTGATTTAATTGGACCAAAATCAAGTAACATTCTAAATTTATTCGGATATTCAAGCGAGGACGGTGGTTGGTTGGCAAAATCCCCAAAGTTTTGAAAAACTAACAGAAATTTTAAATACATGTTTGAGCATATCAAATCACTGAAATCTGTAAACGGTACAGCAGAACGAGCTGTAAAACTAATTCGAGACTATGCAATATCTATTACGAAAGATGAAGAGCAGAAAGAATTTCTTTTATGTGCAGTAGAATACCACTGGAAAGTTCTTCCTCGCATAAATAAACAAGCAATTCAAAAACTTAATTTTGAAAATATGCTCTAAACAATCTCTTTTTTATTATACCTTTAAAATATTGTTATTTTGTTGTTATAATTTAAAAAAAATGAGATTTCGATTTTCTTAGTACTTATTCCCATTGTATTATAAATTATTCTTTATTCATTATGTATTATACTTATTCCCATATTATATTATAAATTTATATAATTATTTTATAAAAAATTTATATAATTATATATCATATTATAAATTTCTTAGTACTTATTCCCATTGTGCTTTAATATTATAAGTTTATATTAATCATTTCTTTGCTTCTTTGTTTAATAATTGAGTAATTATGAAGTTTTTTGTTATAATTAAAGATTATAATTTATTAAGTTCCGTATTTAGGCAGAAAAAAGTCATACGACAGGGGTAATATGATCTATTATGATCCTGGTCTTGTAAAAACTTTCAGTCTTGGACTTACCAAGTCCAAGACTGAAAGTTTATACAAGACCAGGATCAAGACTTAGATTCTTAGAAATTAGAAATTAAAATTAAAGCCCATTTTTACACCTATCTTTTGATACCAAGTTAAAGATTTTTGAATAAGAATTGACAAAGTTATAACAATTTATGTAAAAAAAAACATTTTTTTGACCACAGTTTTATCAAGAAATCCATATATCGAAAATTTGGAACTAAAAACGTCATAACTTTTTATAGAATTGTCCGATTTTCGTAATTTTTTCACCTTTGAAATACTGTATTTGAGAGCTTTCTAATGATATATAACATTCTAGTATTTGAATAATTTAAAAAAATCAGTCCACGTACCTATATATATATATATATATATATATATATATATATATATATATATATATATATATATATATATATATATATATATATATATATATATATATATATATATATATATATATATATATATATATATATATATATATATATATATATATATGTATATATATATATATATAAATATATATATATGTATATATATATATATATATATATTATATATATATATATATATATATATATATATATATATATATAATCAAACTCTTTATATATATATATATATATATATATATATATATATATATATATATATATATATATATATATATATATGTATATATATATATATATATATATATATATATATATATATATATATATATAATCAAACTCTTTATATATATATATATATATATATATATATATATATATATATATATATATATATATATATATATATATATATATATATGTATATATATATATATATATATATATATATATATATATATATATATATATATATATATATATATATATATATATATATATATATATATATATATATATATATATATATCTATATATAGAGTTTGATTATTTGAAAAAATAGACCTTTGTGATGGAACTTAAAGTTTCATGCCCTTCGGCAATCATCAGCCATATTTTATTCTTTAAATAAAGAAAAAACCGTTAAAAAATACAAAATACAGAAATTGACAGAAAAAACATAACAAAGCAATGAAATGAGTTCTGACGTCAAAACAAACAAACAAACAATATTAATTAGAAAATTGGTCAATCACCCGTGTCGAATAGGGCGAGAAGAAATTTGTTTCGATACCTGCACTTGAATAGCATTTCGCTTTTTTTGTTTAGTAGATTTTTATTTTTGGAAAATAGAATTTCATATTTTTCGTTTGTGCATAGTTTGCAGGACTTCGTGGTTGGGTTGTAAGCATTGAATTGCCTAATTATTTTCCATTTAACAACTGGGTTTAAGTTAGCATCTTTTAATTTCCAAAATTCTTTTGATAACTCGGTGTCGTTTTTGTACTTTAGAATGTTAAATGATTTTATATGGTTGGCATATCTAATTTTGAATGGTGTTTCACTTATACCGATGTAGGATTTGTTGACAGGAGTGTTAGTAGGATTATTGGAACTTATATTGGCTTGGTATATAATGTTTTTTGTTAAGCATTGGTTTGATAAAGGGCAGGTATTTTTATTAAGGCAATTGCAGTTGGTTTTAGATGGAATTTTTTTGTTGTTCATAATTTGTTGATTGTGTGCGTTTAAAAAAGACTTCTATTGTGTTTCTGTTAAAAGTTTTGTGGAGTCTGTGATTTATTGGGAAGTGTTTGTTGATCAAGGTTAAAAAGCTTTTACCTATATTAGTGCTAAAATTTTTGCTGAAAGGAGGGTTGAACCATATGATGTTGCGTTTACGGTTTTTGGTATGAGGTAAATTTAAATTAGGGTGATATGAAAGTTTGTGATTAAAACCGGATCTTAATAGCGCGTCATTGTACATAGGAGTAGATCTTTGGAAAATCTCTTCACTTGACGAATTTGCAGACAATCTTAACTCAACTGAATGCGGAAGCTGCTTTAAAATATTAGGCGGGTGGTTCGAATAAGCATGAATATAGTTTAAAGAATTTCCGGGCTTAGAATATGGCTGGAAAGTATGGTCATTAAGATTTAATGTGACGTCAAGGTAATTTATAATTTTCATATTGCACTGTATTGATATAGTGAGTTCGTTTTTTTTAAATATTTCAACAAAATGTTTTTTGATTTTTTCCATTTGGGGGCCTATCATTTTTTTAAAAATTGCTTAACCATCATCGTGGTATAATCCGAAATCATTTTTATTATAAAATTATGCAATTTGAAACAAAAGATATATTCCCACAAGTTCACAAACTTCAGCACCGTCAAATGCTCCCATTGAAACATCGAATAAACCGCTTGATTTTTTTATCCAAACTTGATCATCATTAAATAATAATGATTTTCTTGCGTGATAGATCAATGTTTTTTGGTTAGGTTCAATGTTTAGAAGTTGCTCGGCAAAACGAATAGCGTTATTAAGGAGTTTTTCTGTTATCGAAGGGTAAAAATCAACAATATCAAAAATAAGGAATTTATAAAGGCGTTTATCACTGATGCAATTAAACCAGTTTGTGGTATCTTGGGTTTTTTTCCACTGATTGAGATGAAGTTTCTTAGCAAGTTCAGAGTTTATATTGGAAAGTATAACTTTACTAATTCTTCCGATTTCATTTTTGGCGGGGTTTAATAAACGGACAGTTGGATTATTTGTAAAGTTTTCTTTATGATCTTTTAATTTTATAAAACAATTTGAAGAAGTATTAATGTCGATTTTATTGAAAGCGTCGTGATTTTTTAATATCTGTTTACCTTCTTTATTTATTTGATTTTTTATTTTTGTATTCGATTTTTTGTATGTTGAGGTGATAGCATTTGTAAGCAAATGGGTATAATTTTCTTTAGATATATTATATAAGTTGGATGTTTTATCAGAAAAAGTATATGTAAGTTTACTATTGCGTATGGTAGATATGTCATCTTTTAACTTGTTTTAGAAATTATTGTATACTTTACGAAATTTAATGTTTTTTATAAGATCTATCAGGTCGTTTTCAAATGCAGACATATCAGAAATTTGTTTGGGATAATTTGATGATTTTATGCCGTAAATTTTATAAAAATTATTTTCCTTACTTTTTTGATCTTTATTAAGAAAGAAGAAAGCTTTCCATCTCATTCTTTTTATTAATGCTTCGGTTTTATCAAGTAATTGTATTCTGTAGTTCTTTATTGATGGAATCGGAATGTTCTTGATTGAATAATTCAAGTTAGTTTTTTTCATTGCGTAGACGACTTGAGAAGAGTGCTCGAAGTATGGAGCTAATTAATGTTGTTGACCACCTTAGAGTTGTATCATTTATAACTGGCATTTTGATGAGGATCAGCACTAAAAACTAGTTTAATAATAACTGCGTAAATATATATATATTTAAACAACTTTAAAAAGTATTCTACACAATAGAGTGCTCAATGTTCTTAAAAGAACAGAGCAATTATATATTAGTAGAAAATCACTTAACTAAATTTTTTTCCATTTGACACTGTGTTTCATCAACAAAGATTCATCAGAAATGAATGATCAAATCAATAAAACTTCAATTTATACCAAAAATTAAATTACAGGAAGTTGCAAATGTCTTAACTACTGTAAATTTTCACACATTTGTGGAATTTGCTGACACTATTATAAAAAGAATTCTTTAGAAATGATTACTTATGCTATTTTTTAAAATGTTTTTTTAAAAAGGGTAGTTAATGTAAATATTATTTGAACTCATTTATTTTCATAGTTTTTTAGGAGAAACTTATTTTCGTGCCTACATTTAGAAATTAATTCCGATCTTTTGTTTAATAAGCATTCTTGATTTGCATGTGTAATTATTTCTAATTTTTCTTGTAGGCATAGTATGCATTTTTTGGAAATATTGTTATATGCAGGCGCTGTTTTAAGGATAGACCAATTCAGTATAAAATCATCAATATTTTTTTCTTTTAATTCCCATATATATTTTGACAGCATGGTGTCTTTTGAATACTTTTTATTCTTGAAAGATTGCTTATGATTGGCAAAACGTTTTTTCCATTCACCCTCTGTTATTCCAATATATTGTTTATCAGGTACATTCTTAGAGGAAACAACACATTTATATACCACATTTTTTGATAAACAACTTCCACTCATTGGACAATTGATTTTTTGTTTACAATTACAATTTTCTGTAGTTTTTTCATTTAGGATTTCTTTTTTGTTTAACAAAGAAGAAATCCTGAACTAACAAATTTTTAATAAAACTGCAAATGTAAACGTGCGGCGTTTTTTGCGAAAAACAAAAAACTGGAAACAAGTTAAATAACATAGGCAGATTTTGGCAATAAGAAACTTTTGAAGCAAAATAAATCTTTATGCAGAAATAAAATGTAGAAACTTATCTTCAATCTTGCGCAAAAGAAATTTCTCTACTATTTATTATGCAAAACAACGCGCAATTGAATATAGCGAATTTCGAAAAGTGAAATTCATTTCGGTTCAAAATTAAGTAATTAGAAATCGTTTCAAACTTACCAAAACAAAAATAGAATTTCGAAAAGTTTTTTTTTTGATCAAAAATTCAACTTTTGCAAAAGTGAACAACCCTACTTTTTCTAGAGATAAATTTCTAATTTTAAAGTCAAAATAATAAGCTTATAATATTATAAACACAATATAGTTTTAAAATTCAATTAAAAGTACCTAATAATTCAAAATACCAAATCGCCTCATAAAAAATGCAACAAAACATAGAATATCGTATAAAAACATAGAATCTTGTATCAAAAAATAGAATCTCTTTATCAAAACATAAAATTTCGTATCAAAGCATAGAGTATTATAACAAAGCATAAAATCTCATAGCAAAAAATCCTTAAAAAAATATATTCTGAAGTGTTTTGATAATTTTCTAAACCAAATTAAAACTGGTTAACATATAAAATCTTAATTAATTTCCATGTTTGATTGTTTATAAACTGTGCAATTCGTTAAAACAATATTTATGCCATTAAATATTGACGCCCCTGAGTTTTTTTTTTTTTATAAACGACCTTCTTTTAAAAGTTTAGTCATGGATTCTCGAAGTTCGTTTTTCTTAACCTATAATAAGTAAAAAATATATTAACACTAATTATGCATATTTTAAAAATAATTACACGTACTATTAAAGTATGCATTGAAAACGAGCGTTTTATATTGAAACTCATAACTCGGCGGGTATAAATCCGATCGGACTGATATAAATTTTACCTGAAAGTTAAAACCCTAGGCTGCTAACATCAGTCCAATTTCAAATGCCGGAGTGTTAAGAGGCATTTATCCAAAATATTAGGCATGGCTGAGTCCGTTCATACAAAACCGTTATTGCGGGGAGTTCTTTTACATTACTTCCACCGAAAGACAACAACAGCTGAGGCGCATAGAAAATTAGTGGAAACATACGACGACAATGCTATTTTAGAACAAGTATGTAGAATTTCAACAATTCAAAGGTGGTGATTTTGACCTCGAAGATGAAAAACATCCAGGCGCTGTGAAAAAGTTTGATGATACCAAATTGGTGGCATTACCTGATGAAGATCCATGCCAGATACAGAAAGAGCTTGCGGAAACATTGGGAATCGATCAATCAACAGTTTCTAGGCGCTTGATACAACTGGGAACGATTCAAAAGCAATGCAATTGAGTGTCGTATGAGTTGAAATTGAGGTACATCGAAAGACAATTTTTTACCTGCGAACAGCTGCTCGCGCAAGATTCCTCAAGTCTACATAGGTATTATTAGGAGCAAAAACATTCGGAGAAGATAATATCTGGAATTTCTTCTTGCGTATGCGCTTTGGTTTAAACAATACCAAATAAAACCATTTATAATGATGTAACTTTACAAATTTGTTAAATATCTTTTCATTTCTTTTCATAAAAAAATTAGAACTAGAAGTTCAAAAACATGTTCTGTTATGTTAATAGTATAAACCTCTTTTTGTTGCAATAGTAATTGTTGCATGGCAATTCAGAACAGATAGATACATCATGTTTCAAGTACTTTCTAAAATGGAATTATAGAGACGTGTTGCATGAGCACAAATATTCGTTCCAAAATACTAACTCATGCAGTGTTAAAACCATTGAGTATCATTTCATACTATCTTGGATGATCACAGAAACATTTTGTTACTTTTAATCTTGTTTACATAATTTTATAGAAAAAACATCTATCATATGAGGTACAGTATTTATCACAAAAGATCAAATAGTTTTTATATTCGGTTATACGCCAGATGTACTGGTCAAACATGCCAGATTAAAGTATTCATAAACATCGATTTTTTTATTTCTAAAATCATCATTTGATGTATGCAGTATTAGATTTCGGAATGTATTGAGTATTAGATTTTGGAACATACGCAATAAGAAATTCTGGAATGTATGCAGTATTGGACGCGGTATGTATGCAGTATTGAATTTCGGAATATATGAAGTATTAGGTTTAGGAATGTACATCCTTTTAGAGTATTAACTAATAATAAAAATATTAACTGAAATCGTTTATACTCAAAAGTATATAAAAAAAAAGAAGTGTGACAAAAGAAAGTTAACTTTGTCAAGTAATAAATGAAAGCTGCTGTTTCTCCTGAAGTACTTTATCAATGAGCTTCCAACAAACCAGCTGCAAATTATTGAAAATATTTGTACATCCAGCTTCTAAAATCTCCCAGGTAAAGTAAATTTTACCTTTTATAAAAACACTATAATAAAATGATAAACTATTTCAATGTTATTAACAATGAATTATTTTATACAATGAAGATTTATCACAATGCACCTTTCAAGTGTCAAAAAAATGAGATAAAATGAAATAAAAAATTATATAAGAACAAACACAAAATAATAAACAACTGTTATCTTAATTGTTAGATCAATAAGATTTCAATCTACTAAGATGGTCGTAGCCCACAAACACATAAAATAGGGATTTGATGCAGAGTTCCTGTGAGAACCCTAAACAGAGATGTGTTGCTTCTACTGTAATAGATGTAGAGAAGAAAGCATTTCAAAACTTTATTTCTGTAACAAACAGTGAAGTTTGAATGGAAAGTAAGTCAGGATCATTTTTGTTCTGAACCAAAGAGCAAAATTCCAAACCAAAAAACCAATTCAATTCTATCAAGATCAAAAAGGAGAAAAAAATATGTATACTACAAAAGAGTTACACTCTTCTGCACTTCAGAAATTAGTGGAGAATAAAGATATTCGTTCAGGAGGTAAGAGGTAAAGGGAAATTGACAATTAATGCAGTAAAACGAGTTGAGGGTTCTTTTCATACAATTGGACCTGATTATGGTTCTGAATTTAGTTTAGATTTTTCAGATGATGAGAATTTAGCTGGTAGATTCAGATGATGGCTGGTAGATTCAGTTATTCTAGTAAGTCTAAGATAGTAATGAACATTAAAGATCTGGTTGATTGTACTGTCTCAGTGTCTACCTGATACAGAGTAGGTATATGTCGACAAACTTCATTAGTAGCTGCAATCTGCAATAAAGCTGGTGTAAATCTAAAAGATACTAATCTATCAAGAAGTTAATAGAAAGAGGTTCAAGAAAATTGAGAAATTAGGAGACAAGCTCAGACAAGAAATTATAAATACTCTGAAGGGAAAGAAGCTCTGTATTCATTTTGATAGAAAGCAAGTAAACAGATTGAAGATCTCAGCGTAACTGTTGCTGTAGAAAGGATAGTAGTTAGTGTTACATCACCTGCTATGAATGACACTAAAAACATACTTCTAAGTGTTGTTCAGTCAGTAAGCTCAAAAAGTATTGACCAGGCTTAAATAATTTTGAATCTGCTAAAATACTTTGATCATATTGTATAGCAAATATTTGGTGTTTGCTGTAACACTATGGTGTTTAATACTGGAGTATTAAACACCATAGTTTAATACCGTTCTAAACATTCCACTTCTATGGTTTTACTGCAGGAGATATATGCTAGAGATACACATTTTTCTCTAACTTTATGGAGGCCTTGATTAAAGAGAAGACGAAGAGCCCAAAAAAAGTTTATATTATAAACTCCAGAAAGCCTGCTGTTTAGTCAAGGAAAAGGTGGACAAGATGATTGACCTGGTTAGGTTCAGGGTTGGCAAAAAAACCCAACCCAAAAAAACCCAAAACAACCCACCTTAAAAAAACCCAAAGATATTTGGGTTTTTTTAAAAATATCTTTTTTTACAACAGATTCTTAGCTTTTATAAACTCTATAATTGAAAATAATATTGGATTTATTATTATGAAATATATATGTATATTATACTCTTTATTTTAAACTCCTTACAGAATAATCCATAATTCGATTAATCATTTGTATAGCTGGTTGGGGTTATACAGAAAAAATTATTAGGGAAATTAGTTTAACGCCTAAAAAGAAAAAGAAAAATCAATGAAGATTAAAAACTATATTTCATTAAGTTTCAAAAGCTTAACAAAATGATTGGCCATTGTTGTTTACCAATCAAATTTTTCGCCTCTCAATGTCTGTATATCCGAACAAGCTTTTCAGCTCTATCGCTCCCTAACCTATTTCTTAACTTGCTCCACACAATACCAAAAGTAGAAAATACTCTTTCTATGGAGCCAGTGCTTGCAGGACAACTATGAAGAGATTGAAAAAATTTTGCAAACCCTTCTGGCAGTGGTAAAGATTTTTGATGCAGCCTTTGCTTCAAATCTATTATACCCCATCATCTTTCACTTGAAATTGTAGAAATAAAGTTATCGTTGAACATGTGCGGTGGAAAAGTAGTTGTGACTTTTAGCCTGAAATCATAGTATCCAGCCACGTATTCATTGTGCCTATCACTTAGCCAAGCTTCTGCAGCAGCTTCTTGTTCAATGCCTAAAGATTTTCCACAAATTAAAGAATATTGTATTCCTGCTTTATATATTAAAAATGAGAAATGTAAATATATGGATATTATGTCATAAATTGTGTCTGTAGTCTAGAATCAACTAATGTCTTATGTAAGTTATATAAGTTAAAATAATGTAGTTTTAAGTTTGTTCTTTCAATTTTTGGGTCAGATTTGGTTGCCATACCTTGGTATTTAATATCAGTCAAATTTGCCAAAAAATGAAAAGGTTCCATTGCTTGATCAAATTTTAACTTAATTTCCATATAATATGGTTTCAGGTCTTCATCCTTCAGGAGAGATAACCAAATTTCACATGCACCTGACAATGATGTTGAGTCACTTTGTAGCTATAAATATAACTTATTTTTTTAAATATCTTTGCAAATATTTTAACAGTATATTGAAGCCATAGTTTAAAATATTTTAATAACAATTTTGCTTTACATATCTACCTTATCTAAAGCTATCTCACATTTCTCCATTTGAATTAGAAGACTTTTAGCTTCTCTGAAAATTCCAGCATTATCTATAATTTTCTTGATATTATGTTTAATATCACCTTCATGCTTCTCTATAATATCAAGGTAGTGGTTATAATTTTTTTTTTGGCTATTAATAATTTCATTGCAATAATTGCACTGGCACTGCAGTATTACTTTTCCAGAAACAGTTTTTGATAACTTAGTCATGTCATTCCATTCATCTGCATGCTTTCTTCCAGATCCAAGAGCCATAATATATGTTCTTATTAAAAAATGTTTTTTTTTTTCTGAAAATAAATTCTATTATGATTAAAATATAAATAAATAATGTCAACTAGTTGATAAATTAGGAAAATCCGAAACACTTTGCAGTATTAAAAGTCATAACATAACATATTCTCCTAGACTAGTCCAGGAGCTCCAAAATATGTTAGAGACTTAAGGTACTTTAGCAATAAAAATAAGAACATATAGGGTAAATGAACTATAAATTTAGAAATTTAACTTTCCTTTCAGAAAATTTTTATTTCGTAATGACGGTCAGTTTTGAAAAAATCCAAAAAAACCCATAAAACCCAAAAAAACCCATTTGGGTTGGGTTTTTTTAAAAAACCCAGGGTTTTTTCCAACCCTGGTTAGGTTAGATTGGAGTCACCTTTAGGCTGGATCACTCATGCATCAAATCGCCAAGCAAGCTCTGGAATTTGGAAAAAGAGACCTTGTCAAAAAGACATCTGTCATGTGACCATTGACATAAAAAGTAATGCAAAAGTAATATATTTATTAAAATTAAAAATAAATTTTTAACTTTAATAAATATATGCGCAGTTTTTTTGTGTGGTTAATATTGGCTCAGTATAAACAAATCTTTTTTAAGCCTATAACTAGTAATTCATCAACTTAAAATTGATGATTCAACCAATTTAAAATCAATAATTCAACAATTAAAAACTTAAAATCCAACTAACCTTTCCTGTAACTGTCATTGGGTACTCAGTAACAAAATGAAAATACCGTGGAACTTTATAATGAGAGACCTAGAACAAACTCTGGCAAATTAAAAAAACTCAAAAATTAAAATTACGTAAAAAACGAAACATTTTAAAAAGAATTACCTTATCTTTGCAGAAAACTTTTATGTCATCAGCTGTAACACTGGAACCAGTTTTTAATCTGAACTTTTTAAATGAAATTTATTAATAAACCAAAAATAAACACGAAAAATTAGTTTTGAAAATAATAGAAAACAATCATCAAATTAAAAACAGTGTTCTCATAGAAAAATAACATAATCATCAACCTGATAACTGCACACACCTCTTCACCCGCCCTGTAATCAGGAACACCAACTACCTGTAACACACATATATATACATACACTAACAGCAAGTTGAAAACATCTTTTACACAAATATTGTACTTGGTGTGTTTTTTAAAATTGAATTCTAAGAAACTTTGTTTGTCCAAATGCAAGTCAAGATTTGACTTGCATTTGGACAAACAAGGAATTATAAAGAAATAAATCATTGCATAAATGGATGCAGCTATATGAATGTATAAATCATATTTTTTCAAAGATATATTACATAAAACAGATAAGGTGTAAAAATTAAAATGTTTTTAAAAATATGTACTCCCTCCCTTATTTTGAACTATTTTACAAAGATTTTTTAGCATGCTTTAGATCATATCTTGCAAAGTTTTTGTAGGAATCAGATCCAATTGGTGCTGGCATTTGTTCCGGAAAAATTTTATAAATTTTTCTAGAATATTTATAAAATTGAGGTGAGTATTACTAGTTACTAGTTTAAATTGCCTGATTAATTTTGCTAACAATCCCAAGACAAAACACCTAACTTTTTTGTTTGAATCTTTACTGACAATCTTAAAAAACTCTTTTGTCTCACTACAAAGATAGACATATCATTTAAAAGAGGTAAACTTGGCTTTACTTCTTATAATATATATATATATATATATATATATATATATATATATATATATATATATATATATATATATATATACATTTATTTTTTTTAAATACAGGCTATATAAAAAATACATTTGGCAACTTTTTTTACCAATCTAATTCTTTATGGTTTTTTAGCAAAAAGAAAAAAACAAAGAAAAAACCAAAACCCTTAGCCAGCAATTGAACTTTTTTTTTAATTTTCTATATTTCTTAAGCATAATATAGTGTTCACCGATAAACTTACTACTGTGATCAAAAAGTAAGGTGAATTTTTTTATAAAATGAAAAATCTTTATTTATTCTTCCAAATCTGTATCGTCCCCCTCAAAATAATCCCCCCCGGCCCCAATGCACCTATGTCAACGTTTTTTCCAGTCTTCGAAGCATGCCGAAAAGTCCTCGGTAGGGATAGCCTTCAATGCGCGTGCCGATTCACGTTGGATCTCTTCAATGGACTCAAAACGATTTCCCCGGAGTGGTCTCTTGAGCTTTGGGAACAGCCAGAAGTCACACGGTGCTAAGTCGGGCAAATACGGTGGTTGTAGAGCAACATGAATAGAGTTTTTGGCGAAAAACTCACGAAGAACCAGTGCTGTGTGCGAAGGCGCATTATCGTGGTGCAAAATCCAAGAGTTATTGGCCCATAATTCCGGTCTCTTTTTGCGAATAGCTTCACGCAAACGTCGCATAACGCTTTAATAATATTCCTTGTTGACAGTTTGGCCAGTTGGAAGGAATTTGTAGTGCACGACACCACAATAATCAAAGAAAACAGTCAACATGACCTTGATTTTTGAGCGACTTTGACGTGGTTGCTTTGGTCTCGGCTCGCCTTTTTCACGGTATTCACTCGATTGGTCGGTTGTTTCAGGGTCGTATGCATAGACCCAAGTCTCATTGCCAGTAATAATTTGTTTGTAGACGTCTTGATATTCAGAAAGCATTGCTTCACACGTTTTAACGCGACGCTCTTTTTCAAAGAAATTGAGAAATTTCGGCACCAAACGTGATTTGAGTCTTCTGAGGCCCAAATGATCCTTCAAAATCGCTTGCACCAACCCAAATGATATTCCAACCATGTCAACAAGGTCTCGAATGGTTAACCGACGATTTGCAAGCACCAATTCTTTGATTTTGTTGATGTGGCGATCATCAATCGAAGTTGATGGTCGTCCGGAGCATTCCAAGTCATCAACACGTTTTCGGCCTTCTTTGAAGTCTTTGTACCACTTGTAAACATTTTTTTGAGACATAGTCTCTTCACCGAAGGCCTTTTGCAACATTCGATACGTTTCAGCAGCAGAAATATCATTCCGCAAACAAAATTTGTTAGCACTTCTTTGCTCAACAAAATTAGACATCGTGAAAATCGCCGAATGCACTTTTGGTACTTCAGAAACAAGCGTAAACAAAAAAAAATAATTATGAGTTTGACATGTAATTTGGCGCAAATGTTAATGACATTCCTACCAACTTAAAAATAAAAAAGATTGGACGATTCGAATAAGGCGGGAAATTTAAATTAAAAATTCACCTTACTTTTTGATCACAGTAGTATAATCAAATTAAAATACTACCATAGTTGGGTTTCAGTAATCATAATCCGAAAAGACTTTTTAAAGTCTTAACAGAGTAAAACAGGAATAATTACAATGCTGTAGTAAAAATAAATTAATTTCAATAAATATGTACTTAAATGCATTTAATTTGTAATGGAAAAACAATTTATTTTTTTAGGATATATATATATATATATATATATATATATATATATATATATATATATATATATATATCTATATCTATATCTATATCTATATATATATATATATATATATATATATATATATATATATATATATATATATATATATATATATATATATATATATATATATATATATATATATATATATATATATATATATATATATATATATATATATATTAGGGTGTTTCATATTTTATCAATTTTTGAAATCAAACTCGCGAATCGATTTATAAATTGACCATTTATATGAAAATAAGTTTGAACAAAAAAAAGGTATGTTTGTACAATTTTTAGGGTCCCCGCCAGTTTGATTTTGGGCAAAAATGTTGGGTGTTTTAAACGCCTGGCGGGGATCTTAAAATTTATCCTATAAAATTTTTTATTCTTTTAAATAATATATGTTGGATTGGATATTCATTACATAAAAGGAGCATGTTGAAAAAATTAAGATACGCCTCCGAGTTAATAATATTTACAAAAACCTATTTTATAACTCGATGGCGTATTTTATAACTCAGAGGCGTATTTTATAACTCGGAGGCGTATCTTAATTTTTTCAACATGCTCCTTTTATGTAATTAATATCCAATCCAACATAAATTATTTAAAAGAATAAAAAATTTTATAGGATAAATTTTAAGGTCCCCGCCAGCCGTTTAAAACACCCAACATTTTTGCCCAAAATCGAACTGGCGGGGACCCTAAAAATTGTACAAACATACTTTTTTTTGTTCAAACTTATTTTCATATAAATGGTCAATTTATAAATCGATTCGCGAGTTTAATTTCAAAAATTGATAAAATATGAAACACCCTCATATATATATATATATATATATATATATATATATATATATATATATATATATATATATATATATATATCTACAGAGCTTTAGTATATACATCAATTAATCTGAATCTAAGTCTACACTTTTAGAAATAAAATACTTTGTTAATATTTACATGTATAAAATGAAAGATGGTAAATTAATTCTGTAAACTGATGTAAAACCTGTAAATTCTGTAAACTAATACCAATTTTGATAAATAACATACATTACACCCTTTTTTTATCTAGTTTTTCTAATTTCTCCGTACATTTGCTGATTTGAATTTTCAGTCTCTAATAATATTCTTTTCATTATGATTATAGTTTTTATTTGTTGTAACTTTTTCTCTTTATGATCTATGCTGTACACATTGCACATAATGTAAATAATTATCCTCACTTAATTTCAATTACAATTTATTATAAATTATGTCATAATTTGTTTTCTTCAACAGCTTTTTTTGTTTGAACCAAACATTAACTATTACTTAAGTTACATTTGATAAAATATCGTTTGCTTTGAAAAAACTCAGAGTTTAAAATGCTTTTTAAACTTTTTACTAATTAAAAAAACTCTTTAATTTTAAAGTGTTTAAAAGTTTGAAAACTTAAAACATATAATTTTTGAACCTGGACATCTTCGATTGCTGGATGACTGTATAAGAACTGTTCTACTTCGACAGGATAAATGTTTGTACCACCACGAATGATCATATCCTGCATAGAAAAAACATAACTTAATATCAATATTATAATTAATTATAATTAACACTAAAATCATTAAAAATCATGCTGTAATGATATTATAGATGATACCCTGATACCTTGTTATAACATTATCTTAGTAATATTACCTTAGTAACATTACCTTAGTAACATTACCTTAGTAACATTAAGACAGTTATTAAGTAATATGCAAACTACCTTTAATCGACCAATAACCTTACAGTAACCATTTTCATCAATCACACCAATATCACTAAATTGAAAAAACAAATTGTTATGTATATTTTAAAAGAATATAAAGAGTCAATAAAAATGTTTACAAGTTGTACCATGTTAAAAAATCAAACAAAGAAAATAATTATCCTGTATAAAAAATAAAACAAAAGAAATAACTACCCTGTATGAAACCAGTTATTTTGATCAATGACTTCTTTTGTCTTTTTATCTTCACCCCAATATCCTTGCATGATACAATGACCACGGTAGCATAGTTCGCCCTTTACTCCAACAGGTACAACTTCTCCTGACTCATCTACAAGCTTCACCTGAATAATCAATAACTTACTAAAACAAATATTAGTCGACGTTGTAAGTTAAATTATTTTGAATACAATTAATTTGCAATTTGATTGGTTGCTTTAAGTTAAATCATTTGGAATACAATTGGTCTGCAATTTCATCAGTTGTATTAGTTAAGACTATTACAAATCAGAGAAAAAAAAAGATCAGAAGATAAGATAGATCAGAGAGAGATCAGAAAAGAAAGATCAGGGTAAAAAAAAATATCAAATATAAATGCATGTCAAGCCTATCTAAAAAAACAAAAGATCAAAACAAAATAAACTAAAGAACCAAAGATAAGGATACAAAGGAGAAAATAAAAGTGAAGATTTTGGCACAAAAAGTTTGTAAACAAAAGAAACAAAAGTATTTTTAATATTTACTCCATGCACTGTAAACATTTACCTCCATGTGAGGAATAATTTTTCCTATTGTAGAAACACGAAGATCAATTGGATCATCTCGTGCTGTCATATTTGTTGCTGGACTTGTTTCTGTCAAACCATACACAATCTAAATATTCTTTTTAAAATTTGTAATTAATTTTATTTATATTTACAAAAATAAAAAAGTAAATGATGAAATTTTTTTAATTGCTTCCTAAAGGCCAAGGGCCCCATTACAGTCCTTTTTTTTATTGTTGTTATAATGCTCTTTCAATCTTTCAAGTCCACTTTGTGAAGAAACAAGTTGAGTCTGGTACTACCAAGCATGTGGTAAAGATTGAACTTGGAAGTTTTTGTTTACCAAGCAAGTGCTCTACCACAATCGCATGATAGCACATACGACACTCAACTTAATTACTATTTTAAATCTAAAAAGTGCAAAGCATTTAAAACTTTTGAAATCTACTAAATAATGTTTTAATCAATATATTTTAATTGAATATTTACAAAATATATAGATAAAAATTCAAAATAAGCTTTTACAAACTTTATGTTGAAAGAAACTATCTTCAGTAAAATGAATGATTTTAGTATAGCAGAATTTAACAATTAAGGCAAGAAAATGAATGCATAAATTATAAGCACACACACATATATATAAGATATATATATATATATATGTATATATATATATTTATATATATATATATATATATATATACATATACACTATATATATATATATATATATATATATATATATATATATATATATATATATATATATATATATATATATATATATATATATATATACATATACACTATATATATATAATATATATATATACTATATAAATATATAATATATATATATATATACTATATATATATATATACTATATATATATATATAATATATATATATATATACTATATATACAGTATCGGACAAAACGAGTGCAACCAAATAATGCTAATTTAGTTTCTTTATATAAAAGTGCTGCATTTTTTCAATTTAGAGAAATAACTATGTAACTGTTTAGAGACAAAGTTCTTCAAGTTTTATTCATCACAAAGTTTATTATTTGTACACGAAAATTAATAAATTAATCAAAAGTATTAAAAAAAGTTGATTTCCTTCTGGACAAAACAAGTGCAACTCGACAAAATGTTGACCAAGCTGTATTTCGCTATCAATATTTCGTGGCGAATCCTTTGTTGTCGAAAACAGCCTTGCATCTTCGAGGCATAGATTCGATCAGGTGATCAATGAAACTTTGTGGAATCGCTGCACAGGCCTTTTGGATTTGTTCAAACAGTTAATCCTTATTATGACAACCTTCATGATTAATTCTGCGGTTGACAATCTCCCACAGGTTCTCGATAGGGTTGAGATCCGGAGATTGAGGCGGCCAATCCATCACTGATAGGTGGTTGTCTTGAAATCACTGCTTGACTACTTTTGCAGTGTGTTTCGGATCGTTGTCTTGCTGAAAAACCCATTTTATTGGCATATTCCATTCAGCATGAGGTAACATAACATCTTTTAGGATATATTTATACATGAAACGGTCCATTATTCCATCGTTTCGATGTATTGGACCTAGACCGTTAGCAGAAAAACACCCGTAGACCATTACATTGCCTCCACCATGCTTCACGGTCTTATGGTAGTAATGTAAATCGAGGCGTTTTCTGGCTGGTCGACGTACACAGCAAATGCCATCGCTCCCAATGATGTTGAACTTCGATTCATCACTGAACAGG
Source organism: Hydra vulgaris (assembly GCF_038396675.1). Taxonomy (NCBI): domain Eukaryota; kingdom Metazoa; phylum Cnidaria; class Hydrozoa; order Anthoathecata; family Hydridae; genus Hydra; species Hydra vulgaris. The sequence continues at coordinate 9,809,978 of NC_088922.1, forward strand.
ACAGTTTGCCATTTCTGCACATTCCAGTCAATATGAGATGTAGCAAACAGGAGTCTTTTCTTATGGTTTTTTAGTGAAATCAGCGGTTTCTTTGCAGGGCATCGAGAAAACAATCCGGCTTCAACAGCACATTGTCTGATTGTTTGGTCCGATACAGGCAGCTCTAATTGCTTTTGTATCTCGACTGATAATATCCAGGGATCCTTCTTGACGGATCTGACGATCATAGAATCCTCTCTAGAAGTGGTGGAACGCGGTCTTCCACCTTTGTTATCTGCTGCCAACTTCCCCGTGGAACGATATTTGGAACATAGTCATGATACGGTCCATTTTTTCACGCGATATTTATCACAAATACTTTTTTGTGTCATTCCACTTACGTAATCGCCAATAATTTTCTTTCTTAGTTCCAATCCAAGACTGTCGGGAGCCATTTTTGCACTTGAAGTCATAAAAATAATAAAAATAAATAATCACGCTTCTCAAGGCTCACCGTGTTACATTTACCTTGTGATGATACAATAATGCTCTGTGGAACACAACGTCTTGGTTGGATGTGTACTATATTGATGTAATGAAATACTTGTTGTATTTCAATTCTTGTATTGATGTTCTTCGATAAAACACTTTGATAAAACTCACTTCGATAAACTGCCTTGATAATACTGACTGATTGACTTCCATATACTGACTGAATTACATTTACATGTCTCTTATATAGTAAAATGAACCTGTGTGAACCTGTTCTGGAAGATTCTAGATGCTTCTTTTCGATGCTTCTGGAAGCTTCTGTATGCATCTGGATGCTTCTGAATGTTCTGGATACTTCTGGATGCTACTGGATGCTTCTTCTGGAAACTTCTGGAAGTTTCTGCATGCTTCTGGAAACTTCTGGATACTTCCTTTAATTATTAAAAAAATTCTGTGACGTTGACACGGACCAGACTTAAGAAAATAAAACAAACCAAAAAAGTTGCACTTGTTTTGTCCGCTGCAAAATGGCACTTGTCAACGAAATTCTGCCTGTGTGCTGTCACCTGTCAGCTGATTGCTCATGTCATGGCATGCTATGACTCCAGACTCCTGAACTGTTTGCTGTGGTAGTATAGTTTGTTTTGTTTTTAAGACATGTAAAATTAGGAACACTTTTTAGCATTGTTCGATGTTGGTTGCAAATGTTTTGTCCAATACTGTATATATATATATATATTATATATATATATATGATATATGTACATATATATATATATATTATATACATATACACATATATATTTATTTCAGCCATTTTCATTTCTGTGCGCAATTTATTTTTATTTGTTTTTACAATTAGAGGCTGGAACTTGAAGCCAGAGATGTAGGTCTCGAGACTCATATTTAACTGTCTTGGTCTTGATATTGGTCTTGAAGCCTAAAGTCTTGGTTTTAGTCTTGGTCTTGAAGCCTAGAGTATTGGTTTTGGTCTCCGACCTCTACTGTCTTTACTTTCTCGATTCTTACGAAAAATATCAACTCAATAGGCTGGGTGAATAAAAATGAGCAAATGCTTTTACTTAGTAATTGGTCAGCTTTACGTGAATTAAAACTTTTTCTTTATGTGAACAAAAAGTTTTAATTCATGTAAAGTTGAGTAATTACTGAGTAAATGGCTTAACTTTACATAAATAAAAATTTGAGCAAAACTGCTGAAGTTTTTATTCAGGTAAAGCTGACTAATTATTGAGTAAAAGGATTAGTTATTTATAACACTGCAACTTCCCGTTCTCAATGATAGATCATTACCTTGGTTTGATAAATTTCAATGAAATTTTTTATGTTAGGAGAATTTAAAAAAAAATCTTTTAACTTTTTTTTTAATGTTTAATTAAAATAATTTCCATAATTTTTTTTATTTGTTTATATATTCTTTTCTTGATTGATGTATAAAAATGCATAAATAAGTAAAAAATAAGTAAATAAATATTGGTATTTAGACATTAAAAAAAATAAAAATAGTTTTATTTGCTATTCTTCTAATATAAAAAAAAAATCAGTTAGAACCTTGTCAAACCAACGGACGAGTTGTATCTAGGAAGACATGTACTCTTTTTCTTTGCGCATACTTTTGTTAAACTAATAATAATTTATGTTAAGTGCAAATAATTTATGCTAAGTGTAAATAATTTATGCTAAGTGTAAATAATTTATGCTAAGTGTAATATTTGTAAAGAACCAATAACAGAAACTAAAGGTACAACTTCTAGTTACACAAGGTATGTAAGTATTTGCTGCCCGGAACGCCACACCGCAATAATGCGTTTACATTCTTAAGGTGGTGCTATTTTGATATTTTTTGTATGATACACTTGTATGACACACTTTTAAGTTTTTGTATGACACACTTTTAAGTTTTTGTATGACACACTTTTAAATTTTTGTATGACACACTTTCAAGTTTTTGTATGATACACTTTTAAGTTTTTGTATGACACACTTTTAAATTTTTCTTAAGTAATTATAATTCAAGGTAATTTTTTTTTAAAGTTTGATAATAACTGTGGAAAAATAAAAAACAAATCAAAAACAAACAAATAAAAAAAAAACCCAAAACAGAAAAACCTCAAGAAAATTTATAGGCAACATTCATGTTAATAAAGTTGTGGGAAAAAGTTAATAAACGGGTTGGGACATTTAATAATTTAGAAAGAACTTCAATGTCAATATTTCTACTTTAAGAAATACATTTTTCTTTCCATTTTTGAACAAAGTTACTATTTCAAACTATTTCATTACGTAAAAAACTATTTCATTATGTAAAAAAGTGTATAGGTTTCTCCACCATAGATTTAAATCTGTGAAACAACTAAAAAACTAGATTATTTTTAAATTTAGAAAAAAGGAGAAGTGCTTTTGTTTGAAAGTATTCGATAGAAACACTAAAGAATCTTTATTATTTCGATTCCTTAATAAAGATTAACAATATACTGTTTATATGAAAAAAATTACTTTATTCTTCTAAGTAAATCTACTTTTTTCTTTTGTTTTTGTGTCTTTTTAAAATTTAAGCTTTTTTAATATTTCGACCCTCTCATTTGTTAAGACAGGTCTTAACAAATTTCATTTCCCATGACCCTCTCATTTGTTAAGACAGGTCTTGTTAACGGGGTCTTAACAAATGAGAGGGTTGAAATATTAAAAAAGCTCCCTTTTTCTTAGATTAACAAATAAAAATAAAAAACAAAAAGAAATGTTCAAATATCTTGATGTTTTTTAAAGACAAAAAGTATTTTGTCTATTTACATTATACCTTTCAACTTTTTAATCTATTTATTTTAGTAACGCTCACCCTGAAAAACACGCATGTAGTATGTGGCACTAAAGCATAATAATTTCAATCATAAATAAATATCAATACATTCTTCACAAAACAGAATAGTTCGTTTGGATTGCAACATCCTGACCAAATTAAAATTACAGATTCCTTAGTTGCAAACCTTATTATTGGTTACTCACTTCCATTATCTCTTGTTGAGAATTCAAATTTTCGGAAATTTATTTGCGATATGATTAACAAGGAGGTACTACCATCCCACATCCATCTAACATCTCAAATAATACAGGAGGCTGTTAAAGAAAAAAGAGAACTTGTTTCAAAACAAGTTCAGTTCACTCGGCATATAGCCATGACTGTTAATATATGGACTGATAGAAGGATGCATTCATATCTTGCTTGTACAGGACACTACTTTACTGATGGCAAGCTCTAAAATTTTCATTTGGCTTTTTATCCAGTCAAAGGAAAACATAATGGTCAATTAATTGCAGATGAACTAAATAACATCATTGAGCAAAATCAAATCAGAACAATGCTAGGATGTGTTGTAACTGATCAAATATGAAAGCTTTTGACGTAATCAGTGAGTTACAGGCATATAAGAGTGAAGGAAAATCTGGATATACTGTTATTGTTAATGACGGAGAAATGTGGAATGATCTGCATGAAGAAGATCAACTCATTGTGAACAAAGACACCGAACAACATGCAACTAAAAGATTGGCTTGCTGTGCGCATTCATTGCAGCTGTGAGTAAAAGATGGACTAACTCATCTGAAAACAGCTAACAGTTTATTAGCTAAATGCTCAAAGCCAGCAAATTTAACACATCAAAGCACCCTTTTCCATGGAAATTTTGGCTCAAAATTTGGAAGAGGATGCTCTACACCAAAAACCAATGCTGCAAGGTGGAACAGCATGTATCTTCAGCTGTCCAATATTATCAGATTGGATCCTGTAAAACTTTCTGATTTGCTCAAAGAAGACCATAGTAATCTTATCTTGACGCAAAATGAGATGGTAATGCTGCGTGAACTAGTAAAAATCATTCAGCCTTTTGCAGATGCTACAGATTTGTTCCAGGGTGATTAGTTATCCAATAATAGGATGTGTTGTATCTTCGATTGTTGGACTGCATAAGTGTCTTAACACACTCAGTTAGCTGTCAAGTATCAAACTCCAGTGGTTAATGGTTTGTTTAGTTCCTTGTGTGACAGATTTGGTGGATTGTTGCAGAATGTCAAAACTCTGCCAACAGGTGGCAAAATTAAGAAGAGCCCAAATTTTTCTTTAATGCTTTACCTTATGGCCTTAGCCTTGAATCCTAGTTATTTGTTACTTTGGCTGGAGGAAGACCATCTTGGACCGGATGATGTCAAAAGATTTGTTTGAGAACAAATTGCAAGTAAGTAAATAAAGTTTTTTTTTTAGTTTTTTTTTTAACTATTCAGTTGTTGTTGAATGGATAAAAAATTAACGTGGTTCGTAGACTATAACGGTAGTTTGTAGATCATAACGGTGGTTCATAGATTATAACGGTGATTTATAGATTATAACGGTGGTTTGTAGATTATAACGGTGGTTCGTATATTATAACGGTGGTTTGTAGATTATAATGGTGGTTCGTAGATTATAACGGTGGTTTGTAGATTATAACAGTGGTTCGTAGATTATAATGGTGGCTCGTAGATTATAACGGAATTATTGGAGCATAATTATATTCTAATAATTCTGTTATAACTTGTCAGTTTTAAATAGATTTCGTTGTTTTGTTTTATGCTTTACATTGACAATATTGATTTTTCAGCTCCTATAACAGCAGAGGTTTTGGTGATTATAGTCAAGTGGCAAACCACAGTTTCCACTCTAGATTTATTGAACAGCTGGACCAAAATGTTAGTGGTGCTAGTAGTGACGTGACTCGTTCAAGTAAGCATAAATCAATGCTTTTTGCTTTATATGCAAAACATTATCAGAGAACTGAACAGCAACAACAGAATATTGTTCCATTGTCACCAACTACTATTGCTACAACTTTCATGGAAAAAATGGTTTCCACTGCATCAAGCACATATGGAGAAGAGACATGGTTGAAAGCACAATCTGCCAAATATTACAATATTATGAATCCTCTGAGAGAAGATCTTTTCTGTATTCCAGCTTCTTCTGCACCAGTGGAGCGCGTATTCAGCAGGGAGGTTTAATTATGCAACCGAACCGTGCCAGACTAGGTGATGAGATGTTGTCGCCACTTGTTTATTTGAAATGTAACAATGATGCATAAATGATAATTTCTGACAATGTGTAATTTGTTTCTACTAAGATTAATTAATGTGTTATATAAGTTGTGAAATCAAGTGGTACAAACTTGTCTGTTTAACTTCTTACACAAAGTACTTAAATAAAAATATGTAAACATTACTTGAACAGGTCATTTCAAAAATAACTGAAGTCATAAAAACCAGGGTGAATATGGCTAAAGATGAGTCTGAAATATCAGCCACAATTATGCTGATTCTGCTATTGATAAAGGTAAAGTATATATGATATAATTCATCATTGTCTCAAGTAATATCAGAGTAATTGTGTAGGGATTGTGGCTGATATTTCAGATTCATCTTTAGCCATATTCAATCCAGTTTTTTTTTGACTTCTGTTGTTTCTGAAATGACCCGTTCACTTTATTTTTTGCAACTATAGTATGTGGCTACTGGTCTAGCATGTCTGCTATTTGTTTTTAGACATTTTTTATTAGTACCTTTTGTTTTTAGCATTACAAAAAAGGTTAGTTTATTATTTTCGTTATTATTACTGAAAGTTTTCTGTTTTTATTAAATATATCTTTTGTAGACTGCAATTATATCATACACACGTAATTACGTTTTATTATAAAGTAATGTTTATAAATGCTAAATTATCACACCAACTAAGGTCTAATAGTATTCAAACAATGAGTTAAGAAGATCTAGTATTCAACATTCTAAACTTGAAACAATGTATTATAAACACATCTACACTAATAAGTAATAAGTGAAGCTGGTCAACAAATAGAACCTGTGTACCCTTTACATGTGTGAGCATGGGTTTTATTAAACTTTTAAGGACTTAAGTCTTGATCCAAGTCTTGTAAAAACTTTCAAAGTTTTGGTCTTGGGTTGATTTTTTGATGTCTTTGTCTTGAAGCATTCAGTCTTGGTCTTGATTTTGGTCTTGAGCCCAGTCTTAGTCTTGGTCTTGGGCTTTACTGTCTTGACTACAACTCTGCTTAAAGCTATATACAAATTTAATTTATTATGATTATCTTAAAGCACAATTTTTTTCTTCATATTTTTGGCTGGATGTTTAGCACCTAAATGTTTAAATATGTATATTTTTATTACTTTATATTTTTTTGTGTTGATGTTGCAATAGTATGAAAAATATGCAACAATTTTCTAAATGCTACTCCAGCTAGAAATGATTGATGACTGCTATTTCTTTTTGAAAGTATATTTGATATAAGTTGCAGGGATAATATTTAACTTGAAACTCACAATAAGTTATTTTCATAAAACTAACTACATGAAGTTGACAAATTTGCAACTTCTGTGCATGATCATATGTGAACTGCATTTAAACAACTGGTGTGACTCTAATATATGGTGCAATCCTGTAACTTGTTGGAAATCTTTACTAATATATAAAATATTAAAAAAATGTATAAAATATACTGTTAAAACTTATATTTGCTAAGGAATTATAGTTTATTTATCAAGTGTGTGCGTGTGCGTATGTGTGTGTGTGTATGTATGTATGTGTGTGTGTATATATATATATATATATAATTTTCAAACAGTGGAAAAAAAAATTCAAATTTACAGCCTTACAGTCATTTCTGAGCAGTTCATTTTATCAACCACTTGGTTCATTATTTCAACAGGACATGGGGAGCCTCCCATTATACCTTCAAACACAAAGTATATAATAAGAAAACTATCCACTCACATTGTAATAATCCGTTCTTTTATTCATCATCCCAATTATCCACCCTTTTTCACCACTCTAATTTTTATAACAATAAAAAAACAAACTAAAAATACCTGTTCTTAGAGATGAAAAATTGTAGTTTTTAAATTCAGGATGATTTAACATATCAATAAACATTACTGGTGTCCCATATATTGCAGTACACCTACAATGAACCAATTTCAAAATACATTGCAGTAAACTGATTTAAACAAAAAAACACTAAATGCAACGAATTGAATGCAATAAATTAGAAATTATTGTTTAAGTTTAAGAAATAGAACAACAAAAAAAGTCTTTAAAAACTTTTAAAATAATTAAATTAAACCTATAATTAATACAATAATAATAATAATAACAATAACATATATATATTTATTTATATATGGCTATTTCCACGATAGAATAGGCAAATTTTGTCTTTAAAATAGTGTTTTTTTTCTAAAACTTTTTTTCTTTAATTTAAAAGTAAACTTTGAATAAAAAGTAATTGAACAGAGGAATTAAATTTGATGAATGTTAGTAATTGTTAACTCTTTTATTATTCGGAAAAGTGAGTAAAATTTGAGGACCAGTTTTCAAACATTTAAAAAATATATACCCATATATTTATTTAAAAAGGTTCTTTGAGATTAAGTTGATGACTTGAGTAAAAATCTTGATTTAAAGATTTAAAAAATAATTAAAGTGCTTTTATGTGACATACACAACTGCAAAAATTAGGTCGCATCAATGAACTTAAAGATAACAAAAAATTTATTATCAATATGAAATAAGGTTATAAAGCAAGATTTTTTTAAAAATCTTGCAATAAAGAGTAACTTTGCATTTGCTCTGCAAAAGAAATATTTTAAAAAAGCATTATATTAACTTATAATTATGACAATTTTGACTTTCCTAATTTATTCTTATGCTATTTTATAAAATGCTAATTATCCCGTTGATGGGTTCAAAATTATTGCCCTATTGAACCCATCAACGGGATAATCAATGTTTTATAAAATAGCATAAGAATAAATCAGGGAAGTCAAAATTGCATATCAAATTTCAAATTTTGTTTTGTTTTTTAGTCGATTAAGTTTTGCATTTTCATATCGTAAAGAATTATCAGAAAATATTTTTGAAATACTTGTTTATTGTTTGCAATTTCATGGTACATTCTTAAGAAACAGAATTCAAATTAGAAGAAAAAAATGTTATGCAGAATACCAAGTTTAATATGTGGCTCGAAGTCGAAGTCCTGATAAAAAAATAAAAATATCCACAGAAAGATCTGAGATAATGAGAAAAATTGAGAGTCGATTTGAATAAAACGACAACTTATTCTGCTGAAGCAAAACTAAGAGTTGTAATAAGTCGCACTCTAAAAAGAAAACTTGTAAAGCAATTTAATAGGCTGAACTCATCTTTTAAAAACGTTCGACAAAATGGAATTGCATTGAAAAAGGTTTTTGAAGCACTACTATACGCAAAAGAAAAGTTTTTTTATTCCTTCAAATAGTTCAGCTTGTAAAGAAAATCCAGCTTTACCGGATTGTTAATGTTCAAAGCTGTATGGGCTTTCTGAATGTGATTTTTTATCAGTTGTAAATTTTTATAATGAATGTGCGATTTGTCTTAGATACATTAACGAAATCAATTCAAGTGTCTTCAATCAAAGTTGAATCTGAAATAACAAAAAAATTATTTGTGAACCTTATACATATGGTTGCACATATAACAAATACACTGCATATAAAGATATGAAACAGTTAGAAAAACACTAGCAAACTGTTGATACATTTGACTTTGAAGTATCCTGGGACGAGTGGAGAAAACCTGAAGCTAAAACACATGCAAACATTGAAAATTTTTTAAATAAGTCTACTGTAACAGAACTCATCCAGCACATATCAGTGATGCGTGATAAATTCGTTAAACACACATTTGTAAAGAAAAACCAATCAACAATTTTCAATAAATTGAAGGAAGTTTCAATCAATAATGATTCTGAAACTGAAAAAGGTAATCCAAGTTGAAGAATCTAAGGTAATCTAAGTTGAGAATGCCGCTTGCTCTTCATTTTGGTAAAACCAAATTTCAATATTGAACCTTGCAGTCTAGGACATTGAGTTAAAAATATTTGCTATAGTTTCTGATTTAACAGATCCTACAAAGTTTTTAGTTATACTGTATATCAACAAAATCCTTCACTTCATTCCTATTAGAAATGCGTGTTGCGTCATGTAACTGGTGTTTTCAAATTTTTTCTTGAGCCAGTGTTAAGGCAATAAAATTTAATTTAAATGATATTATAAATTCTAGTTCAGGATTATTTAAGAGTAAAAATAAACAAATTTTATTTATTAGAATATTTACACACACACACATGTGCTGTAGTTGCCTTTTGTGAATACTTTAAGCCCAATTGTAGCTTTAAAGTCCAATGTTGACTACATTACCAAATATATATATATATATATATATATATATATATATATATATATATATATATATATATATATATATATGTATATATATATATATATATATATATATATATATATATATATTTAAAGTTTCATGTTATTGTTCTTTGTAAAGTACTGAGTAGTTTCTTGATTATCAATAACAATTTGAAGCAGGAATTAGACACAATTACATTAAAACAATCTTTAAAAGATTGTTTTAATGTAATTGTGTCTAATAAAAAAATGATGAATAAAATAATCTTGAATTCTTTAAAATAAAGCAAAAAAGAATAAAAATTTTAATGTAAAAATGATATCATAATATTGAGAAAATAAATAAATCTACTTCAACATTAAAAAGAAACTAAGTGATTTGTATTTATTAAATTCTTTTGACCTATTGTCAGTTATTTAAAAATAGACAATTTTTTGATAAATATTTTAATTTATTATGAGCATATATTCCTAAATCAAATTTTACAAACCTTAAACAAACACATTTCCTGTTTTCCCAATTGTGCATCAGTAAATTTGACCGACCAAAACTATTTGTTTGTTTTATTTTCAATTTAAATTAACTACTAATTATTAAAAAAATGTATTTAAGATGTAATTCATTATTCAAAATTTATTTGGATTAATTTTTAAAAAGGGTTTCATACAAATTTATTTTCATATAATCACTTCCAGGAAGACCATCTAATTAGTAAGACAACTCATGCAATGAAAATAATAAAAATGGAAATTAAAAAATAATAATAATAACAAATAAAAACAACAAGACCCTTTCTTTATGCCAGATAATTTGAACAAGAACTAAATGCTTTATATTTATAAATGTTCAATAAACTTTTTTCATAAATCAAAATATTCCACTGATTGAAAACATAAACACCCTTTTTTGCTATAATGTTCCGCTGTTAAGAAACATCAACAATTTTTAACATAAACAAAATATTTTTTCTGCTCAGTGAAGTGAGGGAAAGGTAAAGTAAAGATTTAAGATAAAGAAAAAAATTACTTAGTATAATAAACTAAAGTAAAGTAAAAAGCAAAAAAGTATTTTGTAAATAAAATAAACTTGCTTTGGAACAAAATAAAATACTTTTCTGAATGGATTGCTTCTAATGTTGATTTTGCATCAAAACCACGCCCAGGAAAAACTTGAGTTTTACCATGAGAAATACATGCAAGACTATAAAAAAAAAATTAAGTTTTTACATGAGAAATCCATGCAACAGTATAACAAATTTGAGTTTTATCTTTTCTAATAGTCTAGGAAATCTTATTTGCTGAAAACAAGTGGTACTCAATGCACTCTTTCAAATTACTAGATGTACTCAATGTTGTCTAGATGTTACTAATCTGAGTAGCCTTAAAATAAAACATTTAAAGTCAAAATACTTTTAATTGTTTATGCGACACAAAGATCGCAAAAAGTGACCAACGGAGCCGTCCAGTTACGTAGACCTGGGAGATGTGAAAATAAAAACAGATTGCAGATGGTGTCATTGAATAAAAAATAAAAATCATAAGAAAATATAAAATGTGTGGCAAAACTTTTGGGAAGTAGAAAAATGAAGAATAGACGATAAGGGGGTATGGGGAGGAACAACTAACGCTCTAGTCACTTTGAGTGTTGAACATATGCAACAAAGAACAAATATTTGATATACTGATTTTAGAGACTGTTGATGTCTACAGGTGTGATGGTGTAGTGCATTAGTATGTACCGTTTGGTCGTCTCGTATGGTCTCGTTATGTTTTCATTCACTTTCAAATCGGGTGAATAGAAAGCTATACACACTCACTCCTTGCGCTTATGGGCTAGCACATCAGAGCCAGACGTAAGACCTACAGAATGGATTTTAATTGATCGAATGCACACATTAGTCACCGTAGGCCAAAAGCCATCGCTCTTAGTCAAAAGAGCTACTACCCCGTGCTGGTGTGGAATGATGTGCTATGGAGTGAGATTTTAGATCCAAGCACATAGTCAGCGAGCGCTGATTCGATGTGCATTGTGGAGCTTCCGAATGAACGTGTGCGTGAGTGTTAACGTAGCCATTAGGTTATTGGGCGCCATAACCACATCCAGCGGGATATCCTAATGTCAGTTTTGTCGTTGTAGTGTACATTGGAAAAAGTCGGGGCTCACCAGCCACAAAGAATAAATTTGTTTGTTTATGCGAGACAATGGTCGCAAAAAGTGACCAATGGAGCCGCCCAGTTACGTAGACCTGGGAGATGTGAAAATAGAAGTAGATTGTAGATGATGTCATTGAGTGAGAATCATAAATGAATGTAAAGACTATTCTGCAGGAGGAATAAATAGTTAGATCTCAGGAATAGGATGAACAATAACTCACGCTCTAGTCATCCTAAACAAATGATGAAACAATGTTTAGTCTATGACTAAACAAGTCAATATAGATCCGCTGGTTCATTAAAGGCAACCATGGCTAAAATTATTGCACCATACAAAAACAATAAAATAAGTAGATAACAAAATATAAAGTAAAATGATAAAAAATATAAGTACGAGCAATATAAAAAGAAAAAATAGGCTAGTAAATGTGCTACTATATATGGTCTAAACTCTAGATAACAAACTGAAAACTGATAATCACCTGTGTGAGATAAAAGTATATAAATGTCGTTAATGTAACAAATTCATAATATAAAGCTCACAAAGCGCTATAATACGTGGGTGGAAGAGGTAAAAAAATGTTGGTGCCATGGTAACCAATCAGAATTAAGTAGTGGATAATGGTGATCCCCTCCTCAGGAATGCACTGCGATCACCAATGACGTTTCGGAGAGCCCGAGACCTGCACTAACGCCACTCTTCAGGGGCGTGTCCTTGCAACAGATCTCACCGCCTGCACTCTACGTAATGCTAGTCAATATTGGAATATAACAGGATTACACTACAAAAGCCAAAAATCCCAATCCCTATCCCAGTTTTTAATACAGCTCCAAATTCTTAGAGATCTCATGAGGGTGGTAAGGGATGCGCGTGATAAGTAGAGACAAAAGCTATCACACAAAACAGACTCAGATAAATTATAAAATGATTAGCCAGAGATAAAAAAAAATACAGACATATAATCAGTAGGCAAAGAAGAGTGAAAAAATAAACAGATGAGACAATAAATGCGATTTTTTACTAATAGCTTATAACCAATGAAAAAAGTAACGTTTAAAAACAATATTGTTGACAAAACGACCTAACGAACGTTAGTGAACACTGTATAGTGCAAACCACAACAAACTAACTTAGTGACGTCAGATCAAGAAAACTAGATAGAAACAAAAAAGAAACAAGAAACCTCATGAGATGGTGATATGTCTAAACTTATCTAGTGGTATAGTTCAGTACATACAAACCAAGAATACATTTATTATAAAACTACGCTAATACGTAATTTTGTGAAAAATTTTCGCGCTGTTATGCTTCTCACAAATATGCGGTCTCATTCACACGTAATAACACAAATCTGAAGAAATATACAAGGATAAGGTCAAAAAAAGAATATGAACAAAAGTATATAATAAAGAAAAAATATTTGATAAACTGATTTTAGAGACTGTTGATGTCTACTGTTAGATGTTTTGATGTTGTAGCTTTACATGAGAAATCCATGCAACACTATAACAAATTTGAGTTTTATCTTTTCTAATAGTCTAGGAAATCTTATTTGCTGAAAACAAGTGGTACTCAATGCACTCTTTCAAATTAATAGATGTACTCAATGTTGTCCAGATGTTACTACTAATCCGAGTAACCTTAAAATAAAACATTTAAAGTCAAAATACTTTTATTTTAGTGACTATTGGTGATCTTTCCTCCTAAATCATTTCTAATAAATCCTGCTAAATGCCTTCTTAACCTGTACTGTAGTATGCTAAAAACATTCTTAACCTGTACTGTAGTATGCTAATAACCTTCTAAACCTGTACTGTAGTATGCTAAAAACTTTCTAAACCTGTACTGTAGTATGCAGTAAAGTTTCATAGTATCTTGAGAATGTTATACAGACATATTACATATAACTCTTAATATAAAAACTAATTATTTAACAGTCAGACCATTAAATTCAAAAGTATAAATTAAATTCTCAGTTGAAAGTTTTATTTGGTAAGGCTTTACTGAACTATTAAGACTGGAAACTAAATGGTTATGAAAGACTGGAAAAAAAAAAGAAAGTAGCTCAAAAACCTTGCATGGATTTTTAAAGAACAGCAAGTAAAAACAATATTCCAATAGAAAAAACCTAGAAACTGTTCTAAGCTAAAATCAAGGAACCTCAAAACAAAAGTGCTTAAAAAAAAATTTATATGCAACTTACCTTCCAAGCACCATTCCAAAACAATGATATAAGGGAACTGGAATACAGGTGCGTTCTGTCTAATGAGAAAAAACAATTCATTACTCTAAAAAATTATAAATGTTTAAGTTTACTAGACAGTGGTCAAGCAAAAACAATTGCTCTGCGCTTATGAAACACACGCAAAAATAGAATATTCAAAATTCTTGATTTTAAATAAAATATTTTTGATGTTATAATAAAAACTTATTAATTTAACATTAAAGTTTGTACATTACTAAAGAATAAAAGATGCAATCACACATATTTGTGTGTGTATATATATATACATACATATATATATATATATATATATATATATATATATATTTATTAGGATTATGACTTTTTTTCAAGTATAGTTTGTACTATAGTTTGATGAACTTTTACCTAAAAAGCACAAAATGAACTATTATTTTCATATCTTTTGAAAAAAGTTCACCCCGCCATTGGAAAATCCATTTTGACATAAGTACTACTATGTATTCAAATGTATTTAGAATGGCATAGTCATGTAATACAATAAATTTTCAATCCAACAATGACTCAGACCATTGACCTTGTTCTTGCTCTTGCTTGCTGCATAGAAGGAATAGAAGGTGCAATTTGTCTTTATTTTTGCATGACGAATACATTTCCTTCATTACTTTGATTGCACACTCTGCGCATTGATTACTTCTGGGGATCTGTTGTATGAATGGTTCTTGCTTCCAGCAATTTTCCACAGAGCTTAAAGCCTTTTGTATGGATTCTGTACTTCAGCCAAGTTATTAAAGTCATTTTTCTTGTACAGTAGGTCTGTAAACCAATGGTCTGCCCAGCCATACGATATAAATCAACATACTCTCTGCAGAAATGTCTTTGTTGAAGGAATTAAAATGAAGGCCAGAATCGCTAGTATAGCTCTGGAATTCTACCTCGCATTGCTGATGTTGGTTAATTTCTGAAACCTGATCAATGGAAAATGTCCCTTTTCATCAAAAAATCGGAACACTCAAGTGAGATGAAATAAAAATTTCATATCATCTCTCCAGCCTGATATTTCAAGAATTACTTCTATTCCGTCATCAAACTGTGTTTTCAGTTGTTTGTACTCCTTCAACAGTTGAGATACAAATAGATATTCGATCTTCGGTGATTGTGTTTTACTTTCAAGTTCTTCATCCATCACCAAACAGAGGATTCTATCTAATACATGGTGCGTTTCTCTGTGAACATTTGTTGCAATATTACAACAACATCATTCTTTTTTCCAGTGTTAACACTGGTGGTATCTGTAACAACCATCAGTATTGAATTCCATAGGTGAAATTCATTAAGGACTTTAGAAATTCCTTGAGCAATAGTTTTTCCCCTGCCATCTACCAAGGACATCCAATTTGATTCCTCTTCTTTTATTTTTAAGGACGACTACTTGATAATCGATTTCATTGATGTGCTTGCCATCAAAGCGTATGGACCAACTTTCCATATGCAACTTTTCAATCATTTCTTTTTTCAGCTTGATTGCCTCTTTGATTGTTGACTTGTAAATAGCTGATTGACATGGAGTTGGGATGTCAATATCTTCATGAGCCAATTGCTTGCATATGTTAGCAGCTTTGTTTGTTGATACTTTTGTGTAGGTCACCAAGTTGACTGCAATTTTGCTTTTATGATGTTTTCTGCTTGGTGTAGGAGTAGTCTCATCTTCTTCTTCATCATTTTCATATTCACTGTTGTCAGCCTCAGTCAAAATCACTAAAACCAGGATAGTAGGATGATGAGTTGGATGACCTATTAGAAAGTTTTTGTCTTTTAGAAGGATGGATTGTTTCTTTACTGGCCGCTTGGCCTGTTGAGTATCCCACGTTCCTTTGCTTTCCACTTGGAGATGGTACAATCGCTTGTCCTCAAAAGAAAACCATGTTACATCCACTATACTAATATCAAAAATTTCATCAAGTGGTTCGTAGCTTCCCCAATTGACACATTCATCATAACATTTCAGTATTTTATCAAGCTTTCCTCGTATAACTTGATCAGATAAATGAGGAAAATTCAGTTTATTCTTTCACAATTTGGTGACTTCTTTGGAAATTTCCGCTATTCTCTCCTTTCTTCCTATGATTTTTGGTCAAGGGAAATGGTAGCATCCGATAATTTGCTTTTGGAGAGGCATTCTGCACTTTTCTTCCAGTGAATATTCTTCCAAAGGGACCATTCTTCTTTTATGAGTCTTCAAATTGTACTAAACTATTGGTCCAGACATCCTTTTTCTTCTGAATGCTACTATTGCTAGGCTTGTACGTCGCCATGTGTTGCTTCTGTAATAACTATAAAATTAGATAAGCAGCTATATATACACAGTCTAAGTTGTTCTAGAGTATTTTAAATTGTTCCAGAATGTTCTAAATTGTTCCAGAATGTTCTTAAGTCGTGTAAAATATTCTGGAATTTTCCAAAATGTTCTAAAGTTCTAAACATTTGTAATCTATAGAAGATTTAAATGATTTTCAGCAAAGCCACAGGTATTAGTAGTAGCAGTAACAAGATTAAATAAATGACGATTCGTAATTTTAATTGCGGGTGACCTTTTTTTACAACATAGAGGAATTGAACATGTTTTCAATGTTTTCTAACAAAAGTTCATCGATTTGTGACACTTTTTTAATGACACATTTATGATTTATGAAATTTTTTATTTTTTTAAAAAGTCAAAAAGTCATAACCCTAATATATATATACATATATATACAGGGCTTGTGATGAAGCGAGTGCGATCGCACTCCGCTCGTAAAACGCGCCCGTTAACGGTATTTTCAAACGTTTTAGGCGCGATAAACAACGCTCGTTCAGCTTATAACGAGCGTATAAAATAACGCTCGTCCAATAGTTCAAGATTATTTTTTTTATTTTCATGAAATATTTAAAAAAGATTTTTTATTAAAGATATTCTGTTATCTGATATAAAATATAAAAAGCACAACATCGATCTCTTTAGCACTAACGTAATGAATGAGCAGTTTAAAGTCGTTAATTGTCACTAATCTCAATAATGGAATGTGCACTCTGACAATATACAAGAAGTTTGGAAGTATAAAAATCTCTTTCGTTGAAGTAGTTTCATAAGTGTGATACTAATTCAAACATTTTTTGACGAAAGAATTATGTAACAAATAAAAAAAGATATAAAAAAGAAAAAGTTTTTTATGAGTATCGCCTTTAGCAATTTTCATGATCGCGCTCGCCGACGTTATCTCGAGCGCACATAATCACGCCCGATGAAAACATATTCTAAATTTACGAGCGCGATATAACACGCTTGACGATTTTCTTCATCACAAGCCCTGTATATATACATATATATATATACATATATATATATATACATATATATATATATACATATATATACCAGTGTTGTACACTAGCAGTCGCCCGATGGCAAATGTCACCTGAATCTTCCAAAAGGCTACTGGAAATAATATTTTGATGCAGTTTAGTCGCCCGACCGGGCGACTTGATTTTTTTTCATTATTATTATTATTTCAATAATTCTATAAGCAAAATTTATGCATCCAACTATAAATTAAGCAAAATTTATGCGTCCAAAACTTAAGAAGATGAGTTTTATCTAACATAATAATGACCACCCCCTTCTGCGTACATACGCATTATTTATTATTTAAATATTATCTTGTTGTAACATTCTAAGAGAAATGATAAAAACCAAGTTGCGTAATTAAAAAAAAATAATACATAAAAAGTTCGCTTTTATTTAACATCTTTTTGATACCAATCAAATTATGTTGCAAAAAATAAAAAATATTAATTTGAACAATTATCACTTGATTTCTTTTTTCTCTCCTTATTATTCATAATGTAATCCTAATTAAATATAAAAAACAGTTATGACAGTCAGAAAAAAAAATTTAATGTTTTAAAAAAATCGAGTTTAGGAGAGATAGTCAAGACTTTACTGTTTGAGAATTACGCAAAATGTGAATTTTGTTAAAAAATGGTGATGGACGACTGAAAACATTGGCGGGCAACCAAGATTAGCTAAATTATTACTCTCAGTTGCCCGCCGAGCGACCGACCAAAATCCAAGTGTACACCACTGTATACATATAAATATATATATGTATAAATATATATATATATATATATATATATATATATATATATATATATACACATACATATATATATATATATATATATATATATATATATATATATATATATATATATATATATATATATATATATATATATATATCAGTGACGTATCCAGCTATTAATTATGGATATAACTTTAACATAAGTTCTTTGCATTATAAAAAGTAAAGGTAATTATACAAAATATAGGATAAAAGTGTATATAACATGCTCCCTTGTCAATAAGATAGCTTAAATTGTGATTGAATGTGATGCTTACAAAAAAAATGTTGTCATAAATCTGCAGGATTCATGTACTGCTACACCAGTACAAATTTCTGCAAACATATGAGGAACTTTACTTTTAAAACGGTGTCCCTAAATAATTTAAGTTGTAAATTATAACAGTTAACTTAGGCTATTTTAAACTACGTCAAACGAGAAAAGAGATAATATTATTAAAAAATAAGAATTAGAAACCAATGTACAAAAGATACAATTTTATACTAGCGCAACCCCCCCCCCCATTACCGCAAAGTGGCACAAGGGAAAAAGGAGGGAGGAAAGTTTTTTTTTTTCTTTTGAATTTAATTTTTTTGGGGTAATTCGAGCCCTGCAGACATAATATTTATTAGTAGCATATGGCAAGGTCATAATTGTTGTTAGTGATATCAAATTGATCCTACCTCTTACAACTACCTTAAAGCTGACTAGGACTCTTTCCCATCGTAACCATTACCTTCATATCTATCAGCAAAACAATTCTCCAGAAAACAGATGTCTGTTTACTATTGAAAGAACCCATTATAAAAAGGCTTTGTTTAACACCAAAGCCCACTACTCTTAAGTCAAAAAAGCTTGTATTTAATCTCAGAAATTAGGCTCTCATAACTTCTGGAAAATCTTTAACAGTAACTATAATAAGGGCAAATCTATTATTCCACCTCTCTTGTATGGTTCAGATTTTGTAACACCACCTAAAGTTTGTCACCTCACCTAACTATTTGCTAAAAACTTCTCATCAATGTTTTCTCTTGATTCACTAGTTGCGTTCTACCTGATATAGTTGACAAACAGGTTAATCCATTGCCTGACATTTATATTACTCCAGCTTCTGTATCTAAAGTGATTTCCTGCTAAGACTCTTCTACAGCTTGTGGTCTGGACAACATATCTGTTATAGTCTTGCAGAAGTGTTCTCCCGAGCTGTTATCTATACTTTCAAAACTATTTAACAAGTGCTTAGCTTTGTTTTCCAGCCTGCTGGAAAGCGATATCTCTTATCCCTATTTTCAAAAATTCTGGAGAGTAATTTGACTCATCTAACTACCGTCCCATTAGTCTTCTTACTATCATAAGCAAAGTTTTTGATTCTCCAATTAACAAACACTTACTCTCTAATCTTGAATCTAATAACATACTTTCTGATCATCAATATGGATCTTCTTGTTCTATTGCTGATTTGTTAACTGTTGGCTGTTAATCATTATCATGTACTATAAACTTCATCTTTTTTCTTTCAGTAACTTTCGACTCTAATAGTGGTTGCTTGCAGCCTTGTTGGAAGTGAAGATGTTGAAAAAAAAAGTCTTATCTGATTTGAACACCTTTTGAAGGTATCGTTTAATTCAATGGCCTCTGAGAGAATCAAAATTTTAGGTTTTTCATGTGGCTTATAATATTGTTAATAGGATTCCATTTCTTTTTGATACTAGAACCTTTATTAAAGTTTCTAATATCACAAAAAGTATAGTATTTCAAAGACCAAGCAACCGCTTCGATCTTGCAATTGTCTTAGCTAGTTTTACACTCAGAGCAATGTATATGTCTTAATGTTTTTTGTGGTAAGCATGATCTTTGTCCCTTGTTAAAATTGTAATTTGAAGAGTTATCCACAAAGGATCATTGTTTCTCATTTTAACTGATTGCAGAGGGTAACATCTATTAATCATTTCCTATAAATATTCACTAACACAAAAAAATATAAAATCAAAATCATGATTTTAATAGAATATTGACCAGTTACACTACATAATATTTTTATGGAAAATAGTGAGTCTTAGCATTAATTTTTCTGATAGAAACCATCCACAATTAGGAGGCAACACCATAGCAGAATCCAGTGAGAATGCACAGTGATCAGAGCAGCCCAGTAGACTGAATTTTTTTGTGTTATACAATTTGGGAACATTAGTGGCAATAATGTCGAGAGTCTTATACCCAAGTTGACTAAGAGAATTAGAAATAAGAAAACAGCAGCAACAAAGCATTTTGTTTAGAATTTTATACTTTTTAATACATTTTTTTATTAATTTAAATTTATATTTCAGTATTTGTTTTATTTTTTGTCTGATGGTTTTTATAAATTTTAAACAAAATTTTAGCTTTTAAAACCCCTTTTTAAATTTATTTTATTAAAATTTTAATGAAATAGTTTTTTTAATGCTTGATCATGATCAAGTATTGACCAATTTTTAGAAACCAGTACTTATTATAATGCTATTAAATTTGAGTTATGTTATGTAACGTTTGTTTTTGCGATAAAGTTTTTTGCAATTAAAAGTGTTTATAAAAGTAATCAAAGAAAAGGTTTGAAAAGATTTATCAAAAAATACATATTAAATAAAATATTTTTTAATAAATAAATAAAAACATATATTTATATAAATGTAATAGCGTATAATATTCTTTGATAATTTAAATCAAATGGGTTTATTGTCAACAATCATTGGAATTAATTTGTTACTTTATTCAATGAAGTAATAAATAAACATAATAATTAATGTATGTAATTAATGTAATGTAAGAAAGGTTTTATAAAGGTGTAGTCATGGTTTTGTGTCATTACATGATTTTTTTCACTAAAAAGCAGTGTACTAGCTGTTATTTGCTGGGATAAGTAACCACAAGATTTAAATTTGTAAGCATTTACCAAAAAGGTTGTCAAATAGAAAACATGCATAAGATAAAAAAAAACTGAAAGCATAAGAAAGAATTATATTCAAATAGAACTAAAAAAAAATTTTTTTTGTCTGGGTTCGAGACATAAATTTAACTTTCTACAAACATAAAATTCTTTATTATAATCTTATAAATATTTTATTTAGTACTAACCATCTTCATAAAGTAAAAATGCATGAGCATTAACCAAGCTTACATTTAAGTTGTGTCCAACTATATAACCATTATTTACCAGGTTGTGGTGAGTTAAGGTTACACCTTTTGGAAAACCTGTTGTACCCTGAAAATTAAAACGATGCTAATATATCATTATATACATATATATACATATATATATATACATATATATATATACATATATATATACATATATATATATACATATATATATATATACATATATATATACATATATATATATATATATATATATATATATATATATATATATATATATATATATATATATATATATATATATATATATATATATACACAACATCATCATTTCCATCACCATTATCATTCTCATCAAATTTTGTAAATTTTTCCTTATCCTAAATAATGCAGTAAAATTGTACTTTAAAATAAAAAAATACAATTCATAAAAACTTATATATTATAAAAATTAAAAAATAATTTAAATTGTAAAATAATGGAACTGAAAAAAGTATAAGATTATTTGATAAAAATAACGAATTATTGAAATTGTAAAATTATTATCTTGAAAGTATTTACTTTTTAATAATAGCTAATCCATATTTTTTTTTTTTTTTTTTTTTTTTTTTTGTAGTCTGTTTTTAATAAATTAAGTTTACTATATTTAATTAATTATGTTTACATTGATCAAAATAATCATTTTCTAATTATGATAAACAATGCATCTTAATATTAAGTTTACTTTAAACAGTTGTTGTTGAAGACCAATAATTAACAATATTGCAATGTTTACGACCTCAAAAATCACTTTGTATTCAATTTCAAATAACACTTTGGAATCTTTTTTATAAAATCTACACCTTTTTTATCGAATACATTTAAAAAATTTTTGCGCATAAAAGCAGGTATATGACTAAATGTAATGGTGTATGAAATGATTAAATGAAGGTGTATGATTAAATGTAGTTTTTATTAGTATTACATTGTGCAATATAAAGTATATTATATTATATTTGTATATATTACATAATGTTATGTATAGTAAATTATTATAAAAAATAAAAACCTTAAAAAAATATAGAGAATATCTTTATGTTAAACTCACAGATGTAAATTGGATATTAACTGGACTATCAAATTGTATTTTCTTTTTTAAACTAAAAACCATTTGTTTTTGTTGAAATCCTCCCATGGAAAGCAGTTCATCAAATGAAAAAGTGCCTCTGTACACAGAAAAAAAAAACAATAAATAACTTGGTTATCTTATTTGTATAGAATATGTAAAATTGAAAAACTTTTTTATTCGGTAATTACAACATGTTTTAACAATGCTTACTGTTTTGCTGGCCCTTCAGTCATTATTACATATCTTAATGATGGCACACTAAATTTAAAGAAAAGTTAAACTATATAATATCATAAAGTATATAAACTATAATATAAGAAATTATGATAATTTATATAATTATATAACATAATTATTTATGATATATACCTTTTAAAAAGTGACATTAAACTATTATAATAAACTTCTTTCTTTTCTTATTTTTTTATAATTTTATTTTTTATATATTTATTTAATATTTTCAGATGTGGAAAACAGTAATGTGGCGCCTGGAAAAACTGCTTTTTTTAAATTCATTTTTATTCCAAAAAAATAGGGCCTTGAAATTTGGCCCTTTAAACCAGAATATGTTACATAGAGGGACATCTACTACTGTAGGTATATTATAGTGGTCTGCGGAAATATTACAGCAGCATTTTTTTTCTGTAACTGGTTTATCAACTTCAAGTGAATTTCTACTCAACTGGTAAAAAAAATTGGTTGTCTAGAAATCATGTTCCAAAATCAAAAAATTGTGTATTTTTGCCTAACGTTGAGAAATATCTTTTAATGCTACCAATTGAATATACTTTCTATAGTATTTTTTAAACGCAATAAAACTTAATTAGATTCAATCTAATTAAGTTTTATTGTGTTTAAATATTCTAATTAAGTTTATTGCATTCAAATTTTTTAAACGCAATAAACTTAATTAGATTGATGATTGATCATCATGATGATCAAGTATTGATCACCATCATGATCAAGTATTGATCATCATCATGATCAAGTATTGATCACCATCATGATCAAGTATTGATCACCATCATGATCAAGTATTGATCATCATCATGATCAAGTATTGATCATCATCATGATCAATTATGCCACTTATTCAATACTCACGACCTTGCTTATTTTTCTTTAAATTAAAACAAACACTATCATGTTATTAAATACATAGAGTAAACTGGGGTATAAGTAAACGGTTTAGCTTCAAATTCAAATGTTTTTTTAAAGAAAAAAAAATTTATTTATTTTATTTTTTTGTTTTAAAGAGAATTTTTTACATTATATAAATATATAAAAATTAAGAAAAAATATTTTGAAATTCTTTAAAAAAATCGATTTTTATAAAGAAAAAAAACATTTACTTTTCCCCTTATAAGTGGGGAAAAGTTAATCTTTAATAACAATTTTTTAAGATATTAACTAAATCGAAACTAAATAAGGATATTAGGAAAATCAAGCAAAGTTAATTAAAAATAAAATGAAAACTAATCTTATTAGAAGTTAAGTTTACAAAAAACTATTTTAATCAAATATACAAAAAAACTATTTATTAATTAAAAAAAAGAGATGTTTCATCAGCAGAAGCAGGTTCGTTGCATTTTTTCATGCAAAAAAAATCTTCACCAACTCGGTATTTTTGGGGTAAACGCATTTTGAAGTTGGCAAATCGTTGGAGTTTGATGCTGACTGATGTTAGATGATGATATGGGCTCGGTTGAGGATGATGAAACAGGCTGAGATGATACTTGAAATGTTTGAGCAATTTGTAATTTTCTAGATAAATAGCAATATTTTTTTTGATAAATAGCAAAGGCTGCCATATTTATTTATGTTTTAAATAATTAATAACTATTAATTAATTTAACCATGCTTATCTTAATGTAGAAGTGTGAGCAATTACTCTTCCCCCGAAAAACATTTATATTGGTTTTTTGCTAACTAGCAAATTGAATTTTGAAAAGAGAATCTTGATTATCATAAAATTTTCTACTAAGCAGCTTTTTTTGTTTAGTAAAATTTAATTTTAGTTTTGGGAGTTTTGAAGTTGATTTTTTAGAATAAAAAAAAATTTTTTTTTACAAGGGTGAGAATTTTGAGGTTTGCTAAGGCAAAATTAAATTTTTTAAAATTATTTTTACACCTTTAGATAGAGCACAAAGCTCTCAATTACAAAACGGTGCCTCGCATCTTTAAAGATTTTTTGTTTTAGCTTTCAATAAATGCAAAAGAAACAAAATTGCTAAACTGTTCACTTTTTTTTTGTTTACTCTTACCCCAGTTTACTCTACTCTTTCCAAGTTTTTTTAATTGCTATTATTTAAATAATTTAATTAAATGTTATTTTTCTAATTCTCAATCTTATCTTCCATTGATTCTCTCATTTCACAGCAAAATTCTAACAAAAATAAAAATCAAATTTTTGTGGTCTGTAAACTCAATTTATTTTGGTATTTAGTAATATCCCTGATAATTGCACTTACACATAGTTTTTTGTTACACAAAATAAAAGTTTTAAAATTTTCAAAATTTAAAGATTTGCTGATTAAAATTTTGAAGTTTTGAAGACTATTTTTATTAAAATAACTTCAAATAGAATATCAAAAAGATTAATATTTAAAATTTTCAAGACTACAGCCTAACTAAATAGTGAGTGATTTGGCTCCCGGTCCTGGCTAAAAATGAGACTTTTTGCCAACCCTGCCCTTACCCTGGCATATATGATAAGATTTAGCATGGGTTTATAGCCAGGACTAGAAAAAAATTTATAATACTTTATTTATTATAAATTTATGCATACATTTACTTTTTATTAAATATTGGCATATATTTACAGCCCTCGGAATTAGGTTGGGCATTTGGCAATGCCGATCTAACTGCCAACCTCTAAAAGATTGAGGTCAGCAAATTATTACCAACCTCATTTTTCCTAATTCCAAGGTTGTATTTATATATTTTTAACAACAAACTCACTTCCAACAAGATAACAAGCAACCACTATTAAGTTATGAGTTACTAGAAAATAAAGGATATGGTTAGAAAATAAAGGAAACGGTTAACTAAAGACTTAAAGAGTTGTAGGATGTATAAGTCAGGAAAACATGAAGATGAGTAAAAGTTAGGAGATTTTGTTGATGTGCAAGGAAAAAAAACGGATTAACAAAAGTTTTTATAGCATGAAAGGACAGATACAGTGAAAGGATGCCACTTGCTGAATAAGAAACCAAGCGAGAATGAGTTTTGGTTGAACAAACTTGAGATGATAGCTCATTTGAACATTGACAATGATAGCATTTGAAGAAAAAAGGAAGAAATGCAACCTTACGACAATAGGAGAGTTTTGCAGATAAGTTTGGCAGATAAAACAGGTCGAATTACATTTATAATGTGCTTTTAGAATTTATCCAAGAGTGAGAGTATTGTTATTCATCAATATAGGAATGCTGACAATATTGCAATATTTATTTGCAGTAAATAAACTTTTTTCCAACAAAAATTGTGAAATTTTAGTCCAGACTTAAAATCCACAAGTCACTGCAAGCCCCAAGCTATTACAGGAACAAGATCAGATTAAAAATCAGCTTCATGTTCAAAGCAATCAAAAAGTGAAGACTTTTTGTCAAGACAATAGTATAAAGTTGAGTTTTCAGCAAAAAGAGCCACTTTAGAACTTTTATGAAGATTGTTATTGTAGATAAGAAACAATACAGGAGCAAAGTTAGAACCTTGCAGTACCCTGAAAGTTACTCAAAAATAAAGAAAAGTGTAGACCTTCAAAAATAACTTTAATAATACAGTTAGAAAGAAATGATTTAATAATCTTAAATCCTTTATATAAAGAAACTAATAATAGAGTGAAAACTAATTATAGGATAGCTAGAGAGGTCAAAGTATTTTTTTAAATTTTGAAAAAATAGGAACCACTTATTTAGCACTAAATTAATTAAAAAATATTTGGGTATTAGCATGTAGAGAGGTAGCAGCTTTAGGAGAAAATGGTAGTGGTAAAAGTAAGAAAACTTGGAGAGCACATTACATATTGTATGAAAAAAATAAAAGGGATAGGTTAAAGCTTTATGGTGATGATGATTATATTGAATATGATGATAATTTTGATGATGATGATGATGATGATGATGATGATGATGATGATGAATATGATAAGGATGATGATGATCATGTTGATCATGATGTTTATATACGCACATATATGAAAAATATAACATGAATTTCAAATTTAAAAAAATATATACTTTAGGATGTATAAATGCTTATGCAGCCCCAATCACAAACCCGGCCCCGGCAATATTTTATCAAACCCGACCCCGACACCAGTCAAATTTCAACCCTGGTCATTTACTATAACTATATATCCATCTTGTTTATATATTTTTAAAAATTATAAACATTTATAAACAGTTTTAAATAGTTTTTTATTTTAAATTTGATAAAAATTCTTTCTCTATGGGCCCATATTAAGTAAACTGATCCTATATTTGGGCAGCTCCATAGCTGTAATAAAAGCAACTTACCAACAAAAGAGAAAAAATCTGAAAACCTAGCCATAATATTACAATTAAAATAATCAGTTCTGTTCAGCAAAACAAGTTAATGCCAGGAAGGGTATTAACCATTGCTTCAACTCTTACTTAATGCCATATTTGACAGAAAAATTACATTATGGGAAATTGTCTAATTTAAACAAGTGTGGAACCATAAATGTTAAATTTAAAATTAAAAAAAAAATCATTTTTAAAGCAGTTAATACTGTCTAAATTTAACAAAGAAAATTTTTTCTAGCATTTGCTTTTAACCTGACAATTTAACTATTTAACCTTAGCCAGGCTTAATATAAAGGCTAAATTTAACTGGGGCTAAGGTCACAGACCAAGCATGATTTTAAGACAACTAAAAATATAACCATTTAATTTTTTAACATTTGAGTAGAAATCAATTAACGCAGCAAACTTACAAAGAAGTAGATCCTAAACTCTTTTTTATTTAATTATTTTTTTACTTTTATATTTAATCATTTTTTGAAAAAAAAGTCAATTAAAAAACCTCTTTGCATTTAGGTCTCCTGGTAGAGAGTTGTTGATTTCAGGAACAACATTACTAAGTATTTCATAAAAGTCAGATGTCTTGAACTTTGGCATAAGAAAAAGAGCTTTCATCTCAACCTGTTTTTAAAAATAAAAATGACTAACATTATTTTCAATAAAACAGGAAACTAAAAAAAAATCAAGGACATAATGTAATGGCTACAACTTTAACTATAACTTTTAAATCTCCGATTACATTTGTTTAATCTCCAGTCACATTTGTTTAATCTATATCAAATTTATTAGTACTTTAATTAGAACTAAAAAAGTGACAGTATTATAGAAACAGCTTGCTTCATTTAAAGGAATTGATAAAACTTGCGACTATAAACTTCTCTATAAGTCAAAATGTATATTCAAGATATTTTCTGTCTTCAGCTACAGTTTAGAAAAAGAAAGAATGAGATGAAGTAATAAATCAATTTTTAGTATTTTTTATTAAAGATAAATAACAAAAAAAAAAAAACTATTACAAAAAACTCACAAGAAAAATGTTCCCTCACAAAACTAAGTTTTAAACATCAAAATTTTGTTCAAAATATGTTTTCATACACTTTGAAAAATAATGAACTGGATTATTGAATAATGGTCTTAATTTTGCTTTACTGCAACCGTTTATAAAAAGATGAACATTTTTGCGAAGGTTGATAACACTGCACAAATTCGCTCAACTTATAAACAAATATTAGGAATCTCAAGTTAAAAGTGAACTTGTTTAGCAAATTATGTATATAAATACACACTATCGAAGGTTGTTTAAGAAAATACAAAATATTAAAGACAACAAAAAAATAAAAACATCATAATCACATGACCAGACAATGGGAATGGTATCATTATTCTTAACAAAGTTGACTAAAAAAAATCTTTTAATATTATGAGAACTAAACTTAAATAATTAAAAGACGAACCCACTACCAAAAGAGAAGTGACTTTATAAGAGTATCTTAGAAAAGTTAAAAAACTCTTGCATTTTAAAAAAGATGTTTATAGTAAAATTTATCCTGTTAGCTCACTAACAGCAAAAACTTATGCTTCATCTAAGATCTATAAACTCATTAAAGATTTTTCACTACTATATTTTTGACCAACTATTGCTACAATTAGGACATTTAACTATAAATCTCTCTGATTTATTGTTATTTATTTACCAAAAATCTTTCCTTTTGACTCTTTTTCTTTTAAAAATAAAAAAATGAGGTATGTTACTACTTCAAAAGCATATGCAAATATGCAAACTTAAAAGACAAGCATTTCTTAATGATTTTTGTGGTCCAAAAAGTACATGCATTAATTTTAAAATTAACTTTGCCCGACCTGACCAACAAATAACTAAAATTATTATTCGTCTAACAAAGTTATTTTGCATTAAAACAAATTTTAAAAAATTCTTTTTTAAAAAAAACTTCAAACAATATACTTTCAAGATTGTTTCATTGCAAATTAGGATTCACGATCACCTAATTCCTACCTTGGATATATGTCAAAATTTTACAATAATCTTTGCTGATTTAATTGTATCTCCAGAATAAGAAGCTTGACCAACCCACAACACCTTTCCACTTTATCATCTATATTTCTATCATTCTATATATATGACTTGTTCTACATTTAACTTGCATTACACTTCAACAACTTTCAACAACTAGTAACTAAATTCAAACTATTAATGTTTAGCAATTTCATTAAATTTAGTCTGAAAAAAAATTAGTTAAGGAACTTCGATTCTGAAAAAAACAACAAAAGAACAAATTTCTAACCAAAAATGCTGTTTAACTCACCTTACAAAGTAAGGTAAGTTTAACTTACCTTACTTTGTAAGGTTACATTTAACTTACCTTACTGTGTAAGGTGAGTTAAACAGCATTTTTGGTTAGAAATTTGTTTTTTTGGCATTTAGTAAGTAAAAAAATGGTTTCAATTCTCAGATAGGATTTTCATACAGTTCACAATACTGATTTTAAGTTTAGATGAAAATCAGTATTGTGAACTGTATCAAAACTTTAAAAAGATGTTGTGAGTATTTATTATAAAAATAAAGAATATTAAAGTAGAAGCAACATTTTTAGGAAAATAAACATATTATTTTGAAAATTCGCCATTATTAAGTTACCATGCAACTTTCTAAGAGTTTTCTCCAATGTCAGATCATATTTTTGTAACAAAGATTACTGTTGAGTTGTTGAATTATAGAAAATCAGTTTATCCGATATTTAATAAAAGTTAGTATTTACAAAACTATCAATTTTATACCTTTGTAAATATTTATAACTAAAAAATAACATTTAATTTTAAAAAATAGTAATACTTTTTCTGATTGACCTTATTTAAAGCAAAATGCAATTCTTTACTTTTGTATGCTGGATTTACATTTACCTAAAATAAAGAATTATAACACATATATAGAAATAATTGTCGTAATAATTATTGTCAAAATTTTATAAAACATATATATGTACATATATATATATATATATATATATATATATATATATATATATATATATATATATATATATACATACACATATATATATATATATATATATATATATATATATATATATATATATATATATATATATATATATATATATATATATATATTAGCATTAAATTATTATTGTCCTAATAATTATTGTCAAAATTTTATAAAACATATATATGTATATATATATATATATATATACACACATACATATATATATACACACATATATAAATAAATATATATATACATATATATATATATTTATATATATATACATATACATACATATATATATATATATATATATATATATATATATATATATATATATATATATATATATATATATATATATATATATATATATATATTAGCTTTAAATCATTAATTTGTACCAAAATCAATCCTGCTTTTGCACATGCTAAAAAAACTAACAACCATTCCATATGATTTTGACCCCATATGCCAACTCTATCTCCTGGTGTTAGATTAAGGGTCAATAAACCAGCAGCTAGGTCATCAACCTGAATTAAAAAACTTATTTCAAAAAATTAAAAAAAAAACAATGAAAAAATTGAACCTCAATAATCATTTTTAAGTTACAGGTCTCAGTAAAATTTTTAAGTTACAGGTCTACAGTAAAATGCACATAAATCTAAAATCAAAAAAATTAATCATTTGAAAAAAAATCAAAATCATCAAAAAAAGCAGTTTGAACAAATGAGACTAAATAATCCCACAAATGATAAAATTATTGTGATCAAAATTATAGAATCAAATTGTTAAGCATAAACTTTTTGTAAAAATACTTTTTCTATGATATAAAAAATATAAAGAGAAAGTATTTATTTTCTAATTACAATATATTATACAATGTTATAAAAAAAGAATACTTTACATGTTACAATAAATTTAAAAACCAAAAATAAATAGAACAACCATTTAAGTTTAACTTTTTGTTGATGTTGGAGTGTTTTAGTTGAAGAAGCAAATTTATTGTTTGAGTGTTATTGATGTTTATTTGAAAAATTTGCTTAAAAACAATGCATATGGTCAATGAATTGTTAACCTATGAAGAACAAACTTTGCTTATTACACAACTCAGTACAACACCCAATATTGCGCAATTACAATATACAACTCAGGAAGTTGTACTTTTATATCAATGTTAATAATACTTTTGCACATCTTTTAATTAATCTTATTAGTTTTAGTAGTGTAATTTATTATAGAAATGTCCAGCAAAATAAAGCTATTACAAGTAAGAAGGCTGTTACAGAAAGTGAGGCTGTTACAGGTTTGATGTAATCACCAACAAAGTATGTTTAACTTTATCATCTGAATTTAAACGAACACTGAATATTCATTAAACTTTGGTTATGAAGTTGACCAAATATTTGGTCCTCATAAAACATAGCCCAATAATAATATAATTCATTGTTAGTTTTACTATTTATTAAAAAAATTTTAAACCTGGTTTAAATTTAAAAAACCTGGCTTTGTTTTTGCAATGATTGCTACACAAATAATTCTCTTTTGACATGGTTAACAATTGGTATAATTCATTATTAGCAATTTGTAAAATTCTCCCTGAATATTATGATTGATATCCAAATAATTAAATTTGGGTATTATATCGGCATGAAGAAATTAAGATAAAAGGAATGCACACAAAAGTCATAGTGCTAAACACAAGAATCAGATAAAACTAAAAATAATGAATATAGCAATATATATGAAATTATATATATATATATATATATATATATATATATATATATATATATATATATATATATATATATATATATATATATATATGTATATATGTATATACAATTTTAATTTAAATTATGAAAATAAATGTTGCAAAATATTTATTATCAGTATTTAAATTCTTTTCCATCTATCAAAAACTATACTAATATTAGTATTAAGTAATATTAAATTTCAGAAACCTTAGTGCAAGTACCACCAAATTTTTTGGTATAAGTTTCAGCCAAAAATAAATATGAGTATAAATTAAACTTTGTTTACCAAACTTAAACAAACAGTAATACTCAGTTTTCAGTCAAGTTAAAGAGAAATATTCATTAAACTACTGTACCAAAGTTAAACAGTTATTATTTGCTACTCATTTAATGAAAACACTATTTGTGAATGTTTAGTTAGAAAGCTGCAATAGGTTAGAAAACTGTTATAGGTTTGAAGGCCATTACATGCAAAAGACAGTCACTTTACTGCTACATTTCCATGATTTTGGTAATACTGGCACTAACAGTGCACTTTAATAACCTCAAAAAATAAAAAAATAAAAATTAGCATGAGAAATTTGCCTACAAACAATTACTTATATTATTTCATAACTTATGATTTAATTTTTTACATTTAACAAAGATTGATTGATTCATTAAATTTCAAGTGAATCTACATTCCATTCCTCCTAATTAAGGGAATGACAGAAAATGCTGAGCAAAAATAAACAACTTTTGATGTTGGACAATTAAAGAAAACAGCTTGATTAAAAAAAAATAACCTTTTTGTGTAATTGTGAATATGTCTTCCTTCTTTTATCATTACAAAAAATAACAGCTTCTTTTTCTGGAAATTTTTCTGTGGCTTCATCCAACAAAGTTCCAATTGTTTTAGAAAGAAGTTTCTTGTTTGATGTACTACCATGATCATAGCTTTGAATCAAAACTGAACATAGTCTTCTACAATTAAAAAAATAACTGCATTTGTTTTAACTACATTATTTTACATTTTATGTGTACATTTATTTTAACTTTTACATTTGTTTGCATTAATACTTAAGGTGGTTAAATTTAATTAAGCTTTAAAAATAGATTGATATACTTTATAAACAAATGTTAAAACTATTTTAAATAAAATTTCAAGTACCAAAAATCAAATAATAAGATATACTACATATTTCAACTTTAAGTAAGCATAAGTACAAGTGCACAGTATAAGTGCACAGTATAAGTGCACAGTATAAGTGCACAGTATAAGTGCACAGTATAAGTGCACAGTATAAGTGCACAGTAGAAATTCTACTAACTTTAAGTATAAAATGTGCACAGTTTAGAAGAAAAATTTTTATACAGACAAAAATATGGTTAAAACTGCAAAAAAAAAATATGCTTGTCTAAATAATACTATTATATGTTACGATAAAAAAAATGTGAAAGAAGCCTAACAGCAATTAAAATTTTAACATTAAAACATTATCTTATAACATGAACATCACAGCATTTAAAATAGCAACTAATGATTTTAGAATGAAAAGTATAAGTTTTTTAAATCTCAATTTGTTTCCTCAGACACAAGTTAGAAAATAAAATGTTAATATTAGAATCTGAAATTTCATCAATTACAATACTGTTTAATTCCAACCAATGTTTTACTATTAATTAGCTTGATAAGCTAAAAACTTAGCCATACAAAGAGAAAAGAAACTGAATTAAAATCACTAATCCATATATCTTTCTCCACAATTGAATCACTACTTTGCACATCAACAAACTTTAGCCCACAAAACAAACTAATGGCTGACCTAACTTCTTAGTAGACTTGAGTGATACTTATTCATGTAACACTAATTGAAAGGAGATGCGCTTGAACTTTGCTTGAAACCATAAAAATCCACTAAGATTTTAAAATATAGCAGAATTGTTACTTTATAAACATGAATACAGCATTATAAACATTAGAGAAATATTGTCTTTCTAAATTGATAAGCATAGCACATGAAAACTAACAACATCAGAGCTGATGTAAATAACCCAATATCAAAAACTGATTGCCAACTTGCATCCACTGCTAAAGATCCATGATTGTAGACATTCTAATAAAATTATTACAAGTACCAAAATTTCACAACCATCAATAGTAAACATCCATTCTGAGTGGTAATAGAATTACCACTCAGAACTAATTGAATAATACAAACTGACTATATTGTACTAAAAAACCACCTTCAAAATTTAATTTAAAATAAAACTTATCCAGCTGAACAACAACAAAATTACTGGAACAGAAAAGAAGAAGTTTAAGAAGCAAGATAACGATTAACAGACAACTGAAGTCAATGTTGTATTTATTTAATTGTTTTGACGTTTTAACGTCTTGCTTTAGTTTCTTGAGCACCTTAGATGTATTAGATACTAGCCTTCAACTCTCAAAATGTTGACTATGGTTTTTTTTTTGTGTGTGTCAACATAGTGGCGCTATAAAACATTTTTCAAATTGCCTTCGTGTCTTCCCGTAAAGTGTTGCAATATTTGATAAATTTGAGCAGGAGTCACTGGTGTTGTTGTTAAATTTTGAAGTTGGCAAATCGTTAGAGTTTGATACTGACTGATGTGGCTGGGATGAGGATGATATAGTAGGCTCGGTTGAGGATGATGAAATTAGCTTGGATGAAGATGATGAAGCAGGCTGAGATGGTACTTAAAATGTTTGGGCAATTTGTAATCTTGATTGATTAACTTTGCTAATGTCATGTGGAAACAAACCAATGTTTTAAAATCCAGCGATTATTTGTGTTTGTGTAAATGCGTTACTGAAGCTAAAAGTTTTACTTGTAGTTGCAAGTAAAAAATTTAGCTCCGATAATGTAACTTTCTTTTGTTAAGTTGTTGAAATTTGTAGCTGTAAAAAATTCTGTAAGTAACTTGCGCAAAACTTGTTTAACATGACAATATACACTTACGTTTAACAGTTGAAGTATGTGGGATGAATGAGCCGGTAAACATATCAGCCTGATGTTATTGTCAATGCAAATTTGTGCAACATTGTAAGTAACATGTGTGATGTGTAGGGTGACCATTGTCCTGTCAAAAAAATCCCATTCTCCAAATAAAGTTTGCCAAATTAAAGTTTAATAATAATTCTATAAATTATTGAAAATTTAATGACTATTAAAAACTAATAGAAAAAGAACATAAAAAATTATTAATTATTGTTTAAAACTTGTAATAAAATTGCCGCTATTGGTATAACTACATGCTTGCATAACTGCAAAAATGTCTCTTGGAAAAAAACTTTTTGAGAATTGGGGTTTTCCAAGAATTCCTAAAATTGCTTGGAAAAATTTTTTTTCTAAATTTGCAAATAATTTTTTGCAATGCGTTCCAACAACAGCAAATCTTATTAAAAAAAAAAAGCAAGAAATAAAGTACAATTTAAAAAATTACAAAATTATTTGGTTTAACACCCACAAATGCTATTTCTTTAAAAGTTTTGCCTGAAAAGTTAAATAAGTTAAATGTTTTTTGATTATAACAAAAGAATATAAAACTGGTTCTAGAAATTTATTTAATGAGGAAAATAGATTTCTTTACTTTACTGGTTGCTTCTATTTAAAACGTAAATTAAATACGTGTATTAATACATAAATTAAATACCTTTAATAACAAGAATGTTTTTTTTTTATTACAACAAACTGATACTAGAAATTTAAAAAACAAGAAAACTAGATTCGCTGCTTGCTTGAATTTCAATCACAAAAGCAAACTTAGATGTTTCAATGAACCATAGTTCATTGAAACATTTAAGTTTGCTTGAACCATTTAATTAAATTTGCAATGAACCATAGTTCATTGAAACATTTAAGTTTGTCCAAATTTCCCACATGCAATGCGTCTGCGAACACTCGGCCGAATCCCCAACCGACTAAACTGATAAACACTGAAATAAAAACAAATTCAAATGCTGTACTTAGCATGGTAGTTTTACCTTTACCATGTGATTGGACTTTGTTGTGCAAAAATATTGGCTAGTGGATAAAAAGAAAGGAATCAATCAATTTTATCAGAAATAGTTTCAAAAATTGTGCAGTCTTATATGTTTGAGTAAAGTAGTGCTATGGGGTCATTCCATATGAAATCATCCAGACCATGTCACCTTTGTGTCTCAGAATTGCTTTATTTTTACATCATTTGCTGTCTATATTAAATAAATAATAACTGCGAAAATTTTAGATAAAAATATACATGGATTGTTTCAACAAATCAACTTTGACAAAAAAAACTACTTTTAGGACTTGATATTCTTAAGAAAAACCTCATTTATCCAATTTTTTTCAAACTTATTGACTTATAAATTTTTTAATTGAAACTTTAATAAAGTGTTATTTAATAACTAGTATAGGACATATTCATAGTCATGGACATATAAAAGGGGGAAAAGGGGAGGGGTAACACCCCCCTCTACCTCCTTAGATTTTTGTATTACATAAAAATGAATTAATAGTGATAATTAACTTAATTCTATTTCTAAAATAGAATTTAGAAACATAATGAAAAAAAATGTTCATGAGTTTTCAAATTGTTTTGCTTGTATTTCAAACTTGGTAAATTGTTTTGCTGCATTTGAATTTATTTTCATAATATATTTCAAATTGTTAAATGCCTAACACTTTAAAATATTTTTGAAATAAAAACTATGGTGTTTTGAAAGATTGTCTTTAAAAATCATATTGTAAATGCAAGAGTTTTATTTAGTTATTCTTTTAGCTAGTGATTTCAAAAACAAATATAATAAATATGGAGAAATGTGACATTGAAAAAACTTTCAACATTTGTTGCCACAAAACTGTACTTTCTAGAAAACAAAGTTTTATTGAACTCAAAGATCTTTCTTGTGAACAGCAAGAAGAAATAATGTGATGAGCAAATTTAGTTTAATCAAAATTCTATGCTGTTAGCATAAGCAATTCTATGAAAACTTTTTTAAGAGAAAAATTACAAAGACAACATTTATTATAGTGAATATGTTAATTAAAAGAAATATATTTTATTGAGATTCATGATTAAATTTTAAGTTAATTTTAAAACTCAGTTAAACTTTTATGTAATGTAAAGATTTCTGTGTGATCAATGTGTTTTTAGGCAATGTTATAATTTCTTGCTAGACTTGGCAAAAGTTTTAGAAAAAAATAATGTAATGCCAGGTTGGAAATTCTGCAGCAAATTGTTGTAAAAGCAGTAAAAACTGATGAAGATTTTAGTTCACAGGAGGAATGGGAATCAAGAAATGAGAAAAAAGTTTTCATTAGCATATGATATTGATGCAAATATTAACACTTAAAGTGCAAATGTTAACGCTTATACCAGAATCATGAACACATAAAAACATATCAAGTTACTTTGAAGTGTCTGAGTATCTTGTTCGAACTTCAAGACATGTTAAAAATGAGCAAGGGATTCTACCATTGCCAGGAAACAAAATTGGAAACCCTCTTTCCCCAAAACAACCCAGTTAGTAACTAACTTTTATCAAAATGATGAGTTTTCAAGAATTATGCCAGGCAAAAAAGATTTTGTTAGTGTTAAGAAAAACTAACATGTTCAAAACAAATTTTTACTTCTTAATCTTCATGAATTACATGTTGTATTTAAAAAAGACTATCCTAATGTCAAGATCAGTTTCTCAAAGTTTTGTACTTTGAAACCTAAGTGGTACATTACAACTAATGCATCAGGTGCACACAATGTATGTGTATACATCATCACCAAAATACAAAATTTCTAATTGATGCAATTAGGTGGAATAAATGTTATAAAGATTTTATGAGTTTAATTATTTTTTCTCTTGAAAACACGAATTGTATGCTGCACTGATTTAAGCTATGCCCTGGTATTCAAGCATTAAAAAGTTGTTTTAGTGCATCAGTTTATAGACCATAAGCTAGAAGAAGATGTAGTATTCAAACAAAGAGTCTGATCGTACAACACAATATCTCGTGTTGTACGATCGATCGATGATATCTCAACAGTCCATATATATTTTTAGCTGTAACTTTTGCAGTAATTATTTATTTAATATGGACAGCAAATGATGTAAAAAAAAACCAATCCTGAGACCTATGGGTGACATTTTTTTTTATTATTATTATTATTTTTTGAATGATTTCATATGGAATGCATAACCTGCATAACCTTCATATTGAATGAAAGCCGCATACAAGAATAATCAAAGGACAATCTGATTTTACTATGAAGATCAAGCTTTTGATTATTGGAGTCTTGGGGAATCAAAGGACAATACTTAAATTAGTCTCACAAAGAGCAAGTAAGTAAATTTTAAATCATTCAACACATGAAACTTCAAAAACATTCAACACATGAAACTTCAAAATCATTCAACACATGAAACTTCAAAAACCAAAAATATTCAAAAAAAAACAAAAAAACTTTTTAAAATTATTTTAAACTTTTACAAAAAATATTTGTAAAAGATTAAAATAATTTTGTAGTAATGCTGGTTTTCTAAGTTTAATACTTTTAGGTATTCTAGTTATATTTGAAATTATTAAAAAACTTGATTCCATCCTAGAAAGTACAGAGCACCCTAAGCAATAATCTAAACATAAGCTATATACAAGTCTTGGTTCTTCTAATCAATCCAAAGTTGTAACAAAGGGCCCTTTATGTGATCTCAAAATGCATGATGTAATATAGACTAGTGTAGATGTAAACACAGTTTTACATCTACACTAGTCTATTGGGTG
Organism: Hydra vulgaris; assembly: GCF_038396675.1. NCBI lineage: Eukaryota > Metazoa > Cnidaria > Hydrozoa > Anthoathecata > Hydridae > Hydra > Hydra vulgaris. The sequence goes on from NC_088922.1 coordinate 9,848,601, forward strand.
AAGAAGAGGAGCAAGACTGGTGAAAACACCCTTTAAGTTTACACCTTAACGTATCACTGTGTCTTGAATTTTACATTGCAAACAATTATCTCATAGCAATGTTTAGCAATGTTTGCAAGTACAACACACAGTAAATTTATTTGCTCTTATGCTTCTAAAAACACCAACACATGATCAACTTAGATTTGTGGTTGACCAAAAGCATGTCTATATATTTTCATGATTTAATTTTATAGTTTCGTGGGCAAAAAAATGTGAAAGAACTATTTTGGGGAATAACCAAAGTTAATATAAACGACAATTTTTATTTAACAAATTAAAAAAAATATATATTTTTTTAATTTAGATTGGATTTTTTAAAAATAAATCCAGGGTTTTTTTTTATATTGAATTTCCCTACATAAAAAAGAAAACTTATCAAGTTAAACTATAATATAACATCAAAACGAAATATTTAAAAAAAAATTTTAATGCTCATTATTTACGAATTATCGAAGACTCTAAATTAATTTCATTTAAGCTTTCATTAATTTCAAACAAGTTCATTAACTTCAATGTTTTCTAAACTAAAGAACTTTCTTAAACCAAATTGCCTGTTTTCTCAATTCTGAGTCTGTTTCTAATGTTTGAATGCACAAGACCAAATTATGAAAATATTCTTTCAACACCTCCAGATGAAGCAATAGCAGTAACTGGTCAACAACTTCCAGTAATTCCTGATTCACATAATCATTTTGAGATTTGCACCAATCACATAGTTTTACAGTTTTGAGAATAATTTCATGAAACTTAAAGTTTGTGCAACTTCTGCTTTAAAAATTAAGCAAAAGTTAAAGATAATCTGGATTTTTTGAAGATGTTAAGGCCATTCCAATCTCTATTTCTTTATCAGTTAAATCTTTACCTCTTTATTTAGGATTAACCATATTAGCCAAGAAATGTCTGATGTATTCTTTCACTTTACCTTTCAGTATTTTGGCTAAATATTGATTTGTTTTTTTAACATCTTCACTTCCAACAAGACTGCAAGCAACCACTAATTAGAGTTGAAAGTTGCTGGAAGAGAAAAGATGAAATTTTTAGAGCAAGATAACGATTAAAAGACAATTTAAAAGATTACAAATTGTATGAATCAGGTAATCAAGATGAAGGAAGCAAATTCCAATGAACAGATGTTCGAGAAAAAAAACTAGACAATTAAGAATTTTTGGAGTACTTAGGAACTGTCACAGTAAAAGGATGAGACTTATTTTTATAATTAAATGACAAGTAACACAAGAATAAATTTTAGTATTGGGACAAGAGACACTAGCTCTTCAGAGCTGTGCTCATTATAGTATTTGCTTGAAAAGGGTCTCACTGTTGTAACAGTGAGATCCTTTTCAAGCTCAAATGTCCCCTCCAAGCAATCAGAGAGTGTTGGCTTTTTTTCAAGATAGGAATAAATGGTAGTATCGTCAGCCAACAATGTCGCTTACGATGTGAAAATTTCTGGGAGATTGTTAATGTAAATTAAAAAAAGTATGGGGCCAAGGATAAAACCTTAAGGAACCCTGAAGTTACAGGAAATGAAGTAGAGTGCTGTCCATTGAGGACAATTTTTATACTACAATTGGTAAGGAACAATTCATTAGTAGAACGAGAATCGAAATCCATATTGATGAGCTTTTTGATCATCAATATGGATTTTGTTCCTCTCCACATCTATCTAATGCACGATAAAACCTATCAGTTATTACCGTTAACAAATCAGCAGTAGAACCAGAAGTTCGAAATCCATATTGATGATCAGAAAGTATGTTACTAGATTCAAGATTAAGTCTTTGTTAATTAAAGATTTAAAAACCTTGCTTATGATATGAAGAAGACTAAGAGGACAGCAGTTAGACGAGTCAGATTGCTCTCTAGAGTTTTTGAAAATAGGGTCTAGAGTTTTTGAAAATAGGGGACAGATGTCATTTTCTAACAGGCTGGAAAACAAGACTATCATAAGCATTTGTTAAATAGTTTAAGTATAGACGACAGCTCTGGAGAACATTTCTGCAAGATTATACCAAGTATGTTGTCCAGGTCAAAATCTGAAATTACTATTATTCTCTATGTTTATGAGCAGTGAGTTAAACAAAAAATTTTTCTATAGAGTATTTATTCCTTAAGAGTTTTTTATTAGTTTCAACATTAAATTTTTATTTGATTTTCTTAATTCCAGGACAAGTTGACTTGGTAACATCATGTGAGGTTCATATCAACATTCTTGAGGCAGCTCTTTATCCTAATACAAAGTTGTTTCAGAATTTTTGCTTCCTAGTTCTTGGTATAGCCCATTCTCTAAAGAATTCTTCATAAATCCTCATTTGAGAAATATTTTGGAAGGTTTGGTAGGTTATCCACTTTTGTCACATATTTTATGAAATGCTTTTCAAAGAATAATCCGACTGTTTTGGTATAATGTGATAAAGTCTGGTCAGACCAAAATAAGTATTAGTCATCATTATGATACTATTTAATAAAATGTACTAGTCGTTTCTTGATGCAATGCATTCAAATTGGTATCTTTATCAAATTATCGTAACTGATACTTGTCTTTTTAAATTTGTGTGCTGCCTGTCTTAACTAATGTCCATGACAGTGATTAGACCTGATATTGAGGTGCTTAAAGTTTTTTTTAATCTATTTTTCTGGTAATCCAATAGATTCCATTAGCTTTTTTATAATCAGACCTATTTTCAGCAAGGAAGATTGTTTAGAGATGGTTTCACTAGGTATATTTTTTATTTATAAGTGTTCCAGGGTAAAACTTTTTTTTGTAAGATTGGTGCTAAATATCACAAAAAGTAAAATCTTCATATACTTGATGAACTCATTTTTTGAATAAAAATCATCTAATTAGGCTTATAAAAATAAATTTTAAAAATTACTTCTTTAAAATTATTATTTATATATAATTATCATATTTAGCTTAAATAATAAAAAATTACTTACTTCTTAAGAAATGTTTTATTTGAATGCACCAAGAATATTCTTTTCACATTCTGTCCTATAAATATTTTATTCATTGTTTAAAAACCTAATAACCTAAAGATATTTAAATATATTTCCTTTAATTATATTATTCATAACTTTATTACTCAAAATTAAGAAAAAAATCTATTATTATTATAAACGATACAATAATAAAAGATAATATAATAACAAAAAATATAGACAGTGCACAACAATTATTTAATGTATAAAAAGTTTTAATAAATTAAATGGTTGTTGTAATAAATGTAAGTAATAAATGCTTATCTCTTTGCATGTATTAACTAAATCATTCGATAGTGTTCTCAGATAAAAGGTCTAAGAATACTTTACACATGACTTTCAGACACAAAAATATCATTAGATTAAGCTTGAAATCTGCCAAGTAATATAAATTTAGTTTAAAATAATAATAGTATAAAGATATTTTTGTTTCTATATTCCAATCATTGCAATTTTTTGCAAAACATTATAATTTGAATTAAGTATAAGTATACTTAAATTTAAAGCTTGCTCCATGTTTGCAAATTATCTAATCTCAATTCACCAAAAAAGCCACCACAATCCCAAAGTTAATGGTAGTTAACAATTCATAATAATTCTCCTTTTTATGAAGAAGAGCACAGTGCAAAAGCTAATTAAAATTGATCTTTAACTTTGTGTATATGGTGGCATCATTTAAGAACATTGTACTCTCAAATAATAAAAGAAAAAGAAAATACAAGGAAGGTTGAAGTAGTATAATCAATATATATATATATATATATATATATATATATATATATATATATATATATATATATATATATATATATATATATATATATATATATATATATCAACAATATAGACAAAGACTTTAGATGTAAATGTAAACAACATGTCAACTGCTCTGTGTATAAAATGCAAGACAACAATACCAAGATCAATTAAACTTTTTTTTAAGAAGTTTTTTTTACCTTTATTGTTTTCATCGTGCTTTGATTTATATTATGCTAAGTTTAAAAAAAAAATTTAATTGACTCCATGATTGATATTTATACCCTAACTTTAGTATTTGGAATTTAAAGTATTTGCTTATTATCCCTTAAAAACACCAAACAAAAAAAAATTAACAGTTACCATTTACAATTAAAAAAGAAAATTTTGGGCAGTAAAGAGTGCAGAAACATCCTGAATAATTTTGTGAGCTACTATTTCAAGACTTGGAAAACTAAATTGTAGTAGTAGAATGTAAATGTCCTCTTTATCTTAGGTTCTAGAAGTAACAAGGAGTTTAAACTCTTTAAGCATTTTAAATTTTAAGTTCATATATATAATTAAAGGCAAAATGTGTAGAGCAAAAGATCTACTGTAAATGAGATCTCTATTTCATTTATAGTAGAATTACAATTAATTTTGTTCAAAAATAAAAAATTTTCTAACAAATAACATCAATAATTTCAAAACAATTCATAAGCAATAAAAATGATCTTCATGAATAGTATGATCAAAAGCATTTTACCTTAAACAAGATATAAAAAAGATGTCATGATTTGAATGAACAAGGCTAATACAAATGAAAAAATGATATTCACTAGATCAGTTCTTTTGTATGAACTAGCTACCAATTAACCATTAACCAAACAGAAGTGAAAATAGAAGTCTTCCTAGAGTCAGAGATAATTTGCATTGGTTGAGGCTAAGGATCAATTAGGGTTGAACAAAATTTCTTTAAAGAAACTTGGGAATCAACTTAAAAGTACTCAGTGGTAAACAAAGTTTTTTTTTGCAAACAATAGCTGATTAAGGTAATTTGCAAACATGCTGATTAAGGTAACTTCAACTTGACCTTAACTGTTAGTTTTTTTTTTTTAAAAAAACTCAAGAAATGAAGGACTTTTTTCTTTGGACGTTAAACTAATCAATGTTATGCCAGAATTATAAAACCTGTGCATACAGCATAAGTACAAAAGATAAATCAAGAAAAATCAAAATTTTTAAGAGTTTAGCCTATCATCATAAATTCCAGATATTTCTGAGATCATTAAAATGAAAGTTAATTTAATGATTTCAGAAATATATTACCTGTTAAAATTATTTAAATTAGGTATAAAGAATTATAATAATTATTATAAAATTATTATTGCTTTTTAATTATTTAGGTGCTTCAAGAAGTCCTAACGATCTTATCACAGAGCATCGTGGAACAGCATTTAACCAGGAAGTTCACATTGCCTTCTTTACCAATGATGCTTATATGGCCAGAGCCGGCTTCAAACCACAGACCTCCAGTTCTAAAGTGTGAACTCTAACCACTACACGTTGGCTGCATAATTATCATAATTATCATTATAAATTAAAATTATTATGATCGTTATTATAGAAAAATATAAGATAAGATCATAAATCCTAATCTATAAGCACATTTATGTACAGTGACTGAAAGTTTAGGACTGATACTTCATTTGCATAAAAGAAGACTAAAAAAAATTATGCCAATATAAATAAACACCCAAGTGGTATTTGATTGGCATATCATCAAACACCAAATAAAATTTTATTATTTTAAATAGACGTAATCCTCAGCATAATTCATGGAATCAATGAAGTACTAATTTTTATCACAATATATGATGACAAAGATTTATAAAATCTGAAGTGTAAATATGAAAATGATTAATAAAATATGAAAATATCAAATAACACAGTTCCAAAAATGAGGCATTTTAATGTTAACTTTTTTCTCAACATTATTCATGGGTAAAAAAAATTCAGTCATCTATTCATTTAAATTTTTCGAAATTTTTTCAGCATAAATGCTGACACAACTAAATTTTTTATTATTTTGAATTTAGTTTCATTGTATTACAATATACATTATTAAATTTTTACATTATTACATGTTACGTTATTACATATTAAATTGTATTACAATACAAATTACACTTTACAATGACAGTTTTATTATTTTAGTTTCATACAATGAAACTAAATTCAAAATAACAAAAAAATTTAATTGTGTCAGCATTTAGGCTTAAAAAATTTAGTAAAAGTTTTTATTGAATAAAAATATTTTTCTAGTGAAGTTTCAACTATTGAATCAATGAGGTCAATAAATAAATATCTGTCTAACTTTTTCTTTTAGACACTTTAAACTGTTTATTGACTTCATTGAAACCCCACTAGTTATTTACCACTTAATGACAGTTATATATATTGAATAGGTTACCTAGATATTAGTTGCCTACCAAGCAAACCACACCTTGGTAATCTAGTAGCAAGTTTTCATAGTAATTTTTATAGTGCAGATTTTACAGTTGTTAGTTACAAACTTAATGGATTTTGGACTCACCATCATCATCAATGTTTGCACTCATTATGATAATGAATGCAAGCACATTGATGATAATAGTTACATTTATTACATAGGTAACCTTGTAATAATTTATTAGAAATAGAAATATGAGGAACCCCTAAAAAAAAGTGGTGAGCCCACTTTATACATGACAATACTTATTTAACTTTTTTTAATTTTGATTTGATATTTCATAACAATTATACTATTTAATAAATAATATAAAAAGCTTATACATAAATTATGCATAACTATTTATATTATCATTATGCCATAATGATTAGATAAATAATTTGTACATAATGATTATCACTCCTTAGTGATTGTGCATTTATAATTTTTTAGCAGATCTTTTAAGAAATAAAGATATTTTAAAACTACTATTTAAAATAATTAATTAAATTTTTCAAAATTTAATTAAATTTTTCAAAATTTAATTAATCTAAAGCTAAATCGCTTTATTTAACATTAAAAAGTTTAACAAACATTAAAAAATTACCTACGCGGCCGTTTAAAAATAAATTTTTAATTTAGGAGTAATTGCCGTTAAAATGAGATTTATGAGATAAAGTCTCTTTAGTGTCTCGATAAAGTTATCAAAACTTTTAGGATTAGGAGATGTTAGCAAATTATATTTTAGGATTTTGAAAATGAGAAACTCTCATTTTCTCATCGAAGAATTTTGTAATGAGAAACTCGTATTTTAGCGCCAGTGTATAATGAAATTTGTACTCACGAGTTTTTTTTACTCCCAGTAATCTCATATGAAATTTTTAACTCGGAGTTAAAAAAGCGTATGACATTTTTACTACCTCTATTTTATTTTTACTCTCAAGTTAATATTAGCAGAGTTAGGGGTCGTCCATAAATTACGTCATGCTATAAGGGGGTTCGTGGTTTTCTGACGACTCATACAAAACTTGCTTCTTATGTGTTACGATTTTGTGACGAGGGGGAGGTCAAAAAGGGTCAAAAACCGCGTGACATAATTTATGGACGACCCCTTACATATCAATAAGACGTGCACGACTAATTTGCAGATTTATTTAGTTAATAAAAAGTTGTATAATAAAGCCAATTTCAGAAGGCAAACAAAGCCATTTGTAATCTATAATAATGAATTATATCATGTAAATAAAACTGCAAAAGTATATTTTTATTTCATTAATGTTAAAAAAAATTTTGTTATTTTTATCTTGTTACAACGAAATATCTCGTTGTATAATAATACAATTCATATTAGTAATATTCGGTTTCTTGTGTTTATCTGGATAAATACAAGAAGCTGAATATTTTAAGTAAATAAGAATTATCAAAACCTTTAAATCTGGTTTAACTGTCATTGCTTAATACTTTTTAGTTTTAAATTTATACTACATATAAGCAGTTTTTTTCTTTAGAGAAAAGTTATTTAGTGCAGAAATAAACAACAAAACATAATACAGTTTGTTAACAGTGGCGGGTTTAAGGGGGAAGCCATGGGGGTAGTAGTTCCCCCCCACCCCTCCTCCACCTTAAGACTATGCTCTATATATTTTTAAGGCAAGTAAGAAAATATATCAATAATCTTTATATGCATAAGTTATGCATATATGCATATGCATAAGTTATTCAGCATAACTTAGTTTTAATTTTATTGTAAAAATGCACGAATGCTTCGTGCGTTTTACAAAATGTTTTTAACCCATAATATAATGTAACTTAATGTGTTCTAAAGCGGATGGTCGTAGAGTTTGCACTGGAGTTTATTTTTTTTGTATCTGTTTAATTAATATAATTGGTCATTTATAATCATATATTTTTTTTATTTTTATTTTTCAATTCTAAATTTACTTTTTAAAATTTTTAGTAATATTTTAAAGTTTTATGTGTTGTATGGCAAGAGCTATTTTAAAGTTTTACACAATTAACTAGTGAGCAATGCCAATGGAGATAGTAAAAAGGCAACAACTGAAAATAGAAAGTCAATATTTTTACATATTTTAACAAGAAACATATATTATCAGAACTGGTTAATAAAATAGAAAACTTAATCATTAATTATTAATGATGAAGAATCGATTGATAGACTTTCTTGTTATGATTAAATTAGGTACTGAATACTGTAAATAATACACAAACTATTTTTCCTTTAAAAAAAAATACAAGGTCAGTTATTGTTTTGGGTATACAATGCAATCAGGAGACATGGTATTTTCAAAATGTTTTGAATGATACCAACGACCACAACATTCACAGCCAGTCCAATCGACTATAAGTTCCTCTTCCTCTACTAAACTGATGTCAACGGTTTCGTTATCGTCTTTTTTTCCACAAAAGAAACTAAGATTAGTTTCAATATCTTCAACATCATTTAAAACTGCCCCTGATGCAATATTCAACTTATTGTCTCTGGGTTTTCTTGTTTTGATTTCTTTGCAATGACATCGCAAATGATGGACGCTTTTTTCTAACGGATAAAGATAACAAAGTATAAGGAAAAAAGAAAAAATGAAAAGAAAAAGTTAATAAATTAAACGAAAAATAAAATCATCTAAAAAGAAGAATAAATAAATGTTTTAAAAGAAGGAAAAAAAAAGAAATATCTGAAAGAAAATAAGTAAAGAAATATTGAAAATAGACGTTAAAAAAGTTAATGAGTAAAAGAAAGAACAAAAAACTATTTATACATCGAAAAAAGAACGGCAAATCAAGATTTTTTATTTTTTCATATATTTCTTTAGTTTTATTTGATATATTTCTTTAGTTTTCTTTCATATATTTGTAGGATTTTTTATTTACGATTTATTTTTTAGTTATGCTGTTATGCAGTCTTATAGTAATGATTTTTCTTTAGTTTTTTCGCGTATAAAGTTTTACTTATTATTTTTTGTTAATAATTTATTGTTTTATTTTTTAGTTTAGTTTTATTTTTTAGTAGTTTAGTAGTTTATTTTTATTTTTTGTTTTATTAATTATTTTTAAATAGTCATATATAATTTTTCATACAGTTATATATTATTTGTTTTTATTTTCATTTTAGCCATTTATTATATATGTTTTAATATACGGGTATTATCATTATTTTGTTTTTCTTTATTTTTATTATTTTTAATTTTATTTTGTAGTTTTTTTGTTGTTTTTTTTAAATCTTTTTTTTGCTTTTGTTTGTAATGTTCGTTGTAACTTTTATTTTGATTTTCTCAATGTTTTTCTGTTTATATTTTATTTATTTATTTAGTCATATTATTTGCAATATATTTTGGTTGTTATATTATAAGAACTATGATTATTATACTTACTAAATCCTTATAATTTTTTTTAGCAACAGTCGTTTTTATGTCATCGTTAGTTGTTACGTTCTGTCAGTTTATTACTGTTTGTAACTGTAACTTTGTGTGTATAAACGATTGATATATGGAAAATTATACCGATTTATTTAAATTATTATAATTAACTATATTGTTATTATTACTATTGTTAAAATAACATGTTATTATTATTATTGTTATTTATCATTACTATTATTATTGTTGATATAAATATTATTTTTATTATTATTACCATTACTATTTTAATCATTGTCATTAGGTGTTTACTTTATATTAGTAGTTTATACTATTTGTAAACAACCTTGAAATGTAATACCAAATATTTCAGAAATATATTGATTGATTGATTGATTGATTTTGTGTGTACCACGATGAGACATCAATAAATTTGTAACAGAATTATTTAGATAAATTCTGTCGCACCTGCTGCGTGGTGCTCAGAAATTTTATTTAAAACCTTTGTACGGCTGAATATAGTTTGCATGTATAAAATCCAGATACCAAATTCTGACAATAAGCGTCTTCCAACTTAGTAGTTGAACTTTTTAATAGAGCTGAAAATTTTTCTTTGGGAAAACATCCAGATTTCCTGCTTTGTTTCCTCCGCTCGCTTTCCAACATCACTTCATTAGATACATCTGATGGCTGTATTACATGTGTGGCATTAGGTAGCATCATTACGAAGTAAACATTGTTCTCTTTTGGTAATTTAATAACGTCTGTATTAAAATGAGAGTCTAAGTTATTTCCTAAAAGAAGTTTAGGTCCATTCAAATGTTGAACGTTTGGCAAAAACACAACTTAAATCACTTTTCAAACGTGTGCATATCAAACCAGCCTGATTTTGTGCAACTGTAGGCTGTTCCATTTGACCCTCCTGCCACCCAACTTTTATAAACGTTTAATGCTCTATAAACTATCATAGGTGATTGTATAACTCTGGAAGTAGAGCCACACCACATAATAGATATTGAAGTTTTTTATGTTTTTGAACATTTTCCACGCGCTGTTTTCCTCTTCAAGCTAAAACAAACTTTTTTGCTTATTGGTCTATAAACATTTGACAGAAACCTGAATGCCAATCAAAATTATTTACAGAGCTTAGTAATTGCAGTAAGCGTTGAAAAACTATGGATCTACGCGAGCAGGTATCTGTTGATGAATTAGCATATGCAGCCAGATTGAGCCAGCGCTTTTAGGAAATACTTATGTTGTAAAATTTGTTAAAGAAATTACTCCCACATCTACCAGAGCAAAGAAATACCAAATAGTATTTAACTCTGATTTAAAAAAAGTAACTGCCCATAAACAAACACCTCAAGAGGCACTGGCACGTAAAAAATCAAATAAGAAATTTTACGGAAACAAGGTTGCTCTATAAAATTGAAAAAATAAAGCATATCTTGCTTTTTACAACAGTAGATGGCAACGAGTGCAACGCTGCAATTGATACTACATCTACTATGAGGCGCTACATTTGTGGAGAAACATCAAAAGATTTTGATGAATTTATTAATAAAGAGCAAATCAATACAGAAGCCATCTCACTTGTAGTCTCAATTCTTCATGCAAATACGCGCTTATTCGAATCGCATCTTCATTTAGCTTATAAAACACATTTATAAAAGTGGCAAGCTCAATCAGACGAGGAAATAAAAGTCCATCTGTATGGTTGGTATCCCATTACTCCAACCATGTATAAAGTATTAATGCATGGCGCCGAAGTAATAACATATGCAATCCTCCTTATCGGCTAGTTATCTGAGGAGGCAGCTGAATTCCGAAACAAACACTTTTGGCAGTACAGATAAAATTTTAGTAGAAAGTTTTCTTGCATCGATTGCAATACAGACGTTTTAAATAGACTGCTATTGAGTTCAGACCCATAGCTAAGTAGTTTTAGATCAAAACGACGTTGTCTTTTTCAAAAGAGGCAGTCAGTATAATGATCTCAGTATGAAGATTTTAGAAGTGAATAACTGATAAGTTTTTTTCTGAATAATAAATTACTCTTTGATATAATCTTTTTTTTTAATCTAACAATTAATTTTAATAAAATACTGTGTTTCAAAATTATAAATTGAAAAAAAAATCCATAAAGTAATTTTGAGCGGTTTTGCAATACATAAACTCCACTATGCGACGTTTATATTTTTAAAAAAAAATTGTATATATCTAAAGACAGCTATATGTAAAGGTGATAAATTTAACTTTCGAAGAAAAACGAAACTCTTTGCAATTGAATGTAATGAGTTGTATCATCTGGGTAAATCTGGTGTTAAGGTAAGCAGTTTATATAATTATACTTCCTCCGTCCTAAATACTGTTCCAATTTACATTCAACGATAATACAACAAAATACCTACATTTTTATGTATTTATGTACCATGTTTTACATAATAATAATTTAGTCACTTTAGCAGCCGTAGCATAGTAGTTAGAGCATTGTACTCTTAATCCAGGGGCTCCAAGTTTGTAACTCTTTTGAAATGGAGAACCTACTTAATAATGTCAATTCTTATATGGCGGCGCTTTATGATAAAAGCATTAGAAATTAGAAACAAACATTAAAAAAATGAACTTTTATGTTCATTTTTTATAACTAGGCTATGTACTTAACTAGTATAACACATGTTCTATACATTTACAATTAGATGTTCTAAAGGTATGTACACTGTATGTTTAGCTATCTGCCCCATTATTGAAGCACATCAAATTATTTCTTTTTCTGTGTTCCAAAGAAGCAGTTTATATAGTGTTTTTTTAAATATATTTTTGCATATAATAGTTCTATGATGTATTGTACTAAGAGTTAGGTTAACCTTCAAGGGGGCGCGCTGACGTAAAATTTACGGCAAAATTTTAGTTTTTTTAATAAAATGTTTGTACACGTGCATTTTTAAAAATAATCAGTATCTATCCCTAGAACAATGTTTATAAGTTGCATAGGTATGCATTATTTGCTTTTGTAACACAACATTTGCTCTACACTGAGTTATATGTGAACGGATGTGCTGGTAATAAAGTTTACAAACGCTCCTTTTGATATTGTGAAACGATTAATTGAACTAATTGAAAATTCTAATAGAAATTTAACCACAGACTATTATTATACAAGTATTCTTCTCGCTGACTATTTACTAAAGAAAAAAATTACACTGATTGAAACCTTGAAGAAGAATAAGCAATTTTGAAAATAAATTATGAAGTGTCTACAAAGAGAGTTTGAGAAGAACAACTGCCTCCAAAACGCGGAACATGTCGTTCGTGAGTGCGAACCGGTAAAAAGACTATTAAAAAAACCCGTTAAAAAGACTATAAAAATGAACTGACGTAAGTAAAGATAGGTCTTGCGACTTGCGACTGTAAGAAGTAAAGATGATATTAAAAAAACCTTTAAAGTTGTTAAAAAGACATTATAATAAAAATGAACTGATGAATAATAATAATAAAGATTAACTGACGTAAGTTTAGATGGGTAGTCTTGCGACTATAAGATTATATGATGGTTGGAAGATCACAAGACTACCCATTTTGTTCTACAAAACGCAAAGTAATTTTTTTAGTAACAAAAATTTGGAAAGTTGTAAGAGTTTTTAGAAAATTACTAACCAAGAATGATTAACTACTGCAAAAATACTTTTAAAAAACTGTCGGAAAAGAACTTTCTCTAACTTTAGATTGTAAAACTAGATGGAGTATTTTATTAGGCATGGCTGGAAAGATTGTTAAAACTTAAAGATGCTGTTGTAAAAATGGACATAAATTTTAAAGAAAGCGAAGTGAAATTACTTTCAAAAATAATGTCAAGCTTGCAACCTATTAAGTTGGCCGTTTACACAATCTGCACTGAAAAGGTTAATTCATACGTAGCTTATCTAACACTAAAATTTATGCGAGATGAATTAACTAACCAAAACACTTTTTTAAAGCATTTCATTAAAAAAAAAAATTAAGAAGTTTTATTAAAGAGAAAAAAACGATGTTTTCAGATGTTTTACACTGTAAAATAGACCCTAATGTGGTACTTTCTGTTAATTATAATTACGATATTTTTAATATCAGCAGTAAAGTCGCAATTGTTAAAAGTATTGTTGACATTGTAGAAAGGAATCTGGCAATAGCAATGCGAGACCCTTAAATCATAAATCGGATTCAGATTTGAATAACAACCTTATTACTGCTAAACCAAATGGTGATTTTTTATTAAGGAAAAAATTAAAAAACAAACTGACAAGAATCAAGGAATAAATATTTTAGAAGAAAGTAACAATAAAGATCTGAGAGAAGTAATGAATTAGAGTACTTCCGACAAGGAAATATACGTGGGGGTATATTCAAATATACTTTCGTATATTTTAGGGGTCTAATTTTTCCTTTTTTTTTAATTATATCTCGGTTAGGAGACAAGACATTGGATAATTTAAACTTTTTACGAAGTTACTTTTAAAAAAATGCTATTTAATAAAAATGGTATTACATCTTCATATTTGTATTAATCTATAGTTATTAATACATTCACCGTTATTTTACCAAAATACCGCTACTTCAATTTTCATTTATCAAATTACCGGTAAATGAAAAAGTTGGTAAATTTACAAACCCAAGTTTCTTTTGTTTACTAAAATGTTTAATAAAAATATAAACTTTTACGACATGCATGATTAAATAGCATATAATATCGAATGTTTTAATGCTCATGGGTACTGTAAAATGTATTGAGTCTATAGTACGTGGCGTTAAAGTATTAAGCATACCTTTTTAAATTTTGACCATAAAAATTATTACCACTTTTTAATAAGGCCTAAAAGTACACCTTCCGATGCTCCTAATGGTGTGTTTTTTTGGTGAAGTACCTTATGTTTGTGTTCACTTGTGCATATTTTAGCTTTGTAGCAATTTATTCTAGGTTGGGGTGATTTAATTTAAATTAATCACCCCAACCTAGAATATAGTTAATCCAGCGAACTTAATATTAATATTTAGTAGCTAGTTTTAGGCTGCGCAAAACATTTTTCTTTTTCGGCTCTTTTCTATCCAATATAAACAACAAAAGTTGCGAAGTTCTGGCAGTTATGAGACTTATCAAGCCATATTGCAAAAACTTGGAGATCAAGTTCTAAAAAAAAGCATGGTGGACAAACCAGATTTGATAGTTCAACAGAAAGTTTATTTGTTCAAATAATAGCTTATATGGTAGACTGGAGAGCTACTCTTGGTTCTTTGGAATTCAACTTTTAGTTAAATATTATTGTGATAAAAAATGATAACTGACTCTCAATTTAAAAATAATATGCCTGGTGTAGATTGGGTTCAGTATTTCACAAAAGACATCGTTTGATCAAAAAGGTTCCTGACAATCCAAAGTATAGGAGGGCTTTAGTAAACAAAGAAGTCCTTAACAGCCATTTTATTAACTTATACCAAGAGTTGAAGGATATACCTCCAGAAAATATCTTCATTTATGATGAGACCAAAATAATAGATAATCCAGGGTCCAAATCTGTTATTGTTTGTTGTGACCATTAGCACAGTGTTGAAAAAATAAGAACATTCGTATCACTTAACTTTGAGTAATTTTTTCCACCCGTGATTGTTTTTAAAGCAAAGAATCTTTACCAAGGTTGACTTAAGGTGGACCACCTAGAACTGTATACGATATCACCCCTAATGAGTAGTTTAATTAAAGAAAATTTACCAGCTGTTTTATGGAGGTACTCTTGCCTTGTTGCTATTTTAAAAATTGGAACAACATTGCTGATTAGTGATAATCTTGGTTCTCATTTTTCTCTTAAAATTTTGAAATCAAGTTTATGACAATGCCCCAAAATGTAACCCAACTCTGCCAACCACTGTGTTTTGCTGTATTTAGAGGATTAAAGTATTCGTGGAGGAGTATTCTTTCAAAATGGAGAAGAGAGAGTTATTTCAAAGCTATTCTAAAAGAACACATACCTACGCTTTTAAACAAATTAAATAACAGTTTGTGGCTACAAATTTTAATTTCTGAATTTCGATTTCAACAGGGTTCTAACCTATTAACAAAGCTGAAGCGATAAAATGTTTTCCAGGAAAAAATAAAAGACAACGTAATGGTTTTTAACGAATTCATTATAGATATTGCTAAGATCAATATAGGCTTAAGCACAAACTAACCTGCAAAACAAAAAACACGTGGTCTAAAGATGGAACCAGGAAAAAGAATCCATTGTTTAGATGAGTTAATGCCATGAAGCTAAACAGCAAAGGTAGTGATTGGTACTGTGATTGGTACAAATAATAGGTAGAGCTAAGCAATGACGTGTGGATTCAATGCGAAAAATGCAGCAAATCTTATCTCCAGTGATGTGGCCTAATTTATAAAAAGATGAATAATATGAGCTTTATATTGAAAAAATTCACGTAATATGCAACATGTGTAAGCCATAAGAACTTAGAAGATTGTGATGGTTGATGTTCTGTTTTATGTTGAAAACAGAACATCAATGTGTAGGAAATCTAGGTTTTAAACTATATAGTTTATTAAACCAAATAGAAGTAAAAGATCTAGTACATACTAAAATACACTTTTTGTTATCTGTTTGATCCGCCCCCCCCCCCCCACCTAATAATGTGTTAATCTATCCACAATCTTAGAAATAAAAACATTATAAAGAGTTCGAAGTCACCTCGATTTGGCAGTTCACTCTAAACACGTTATTAAAATAGGAATATGCTCGTAGCAAATTTATGTGTTTACTATATAGTCTTAATCAGGCCTAAAACCTTTCCAGGAAGCTAGATTTTTTTTTTTTTTTTTTTTTTTTGTTCTTTTATCTTTACAATATTGTGATTCTATATATATAACTGATAAAAATTTACAATTTTTATAAAATATATGATGGTAAGAGAAAAAATAAAATCTCACAACTTTATAGAATACAAAGAATATAACTGCAGGGTATCATTATTATTAAAAGAACGCGGGAAACTTGCAGAAGACCAGATGGTCTTGTCATCAAGAAACCGCTTGTACTAGTAATATTTTTTGTATTTTTGTTTTTACATGTTTCTAGTTTCACAAAATATAATGGTAGTTCATTTTATATTGGATTCACATATAATAAAATGTAAGATAAAAAATAATTGATAAATGCTAGATTTTGCACACATAAATATATGATTAGGCATAAATAAAATTATTTTTGATTTATATATTTTTTATATTAATATTTGTTATTGAAGTTTTTTGGGATTTTCGTTTCAACGTTAATTTTGGCTCTAGTTTCAGTATTAGTTTAGTGTAAGTTCATATAATTGTTTATATTTAAAACGAATTTTTTTAGTAAGATTTTCAAACAATTTAGGTTATCTAATTTTGTAATTATGGCATTTCTGGATATCAGTTTATTATAGAGTATATTAGATAGTAAAACGATTTGTTAAAAAAAGGTAGCGATTAGGCAAACAGTTTTATATATGATGCAAAAATGTTTAAAAAGCGTCCATAGTCACCCCCGTTGACGGTACCAAAGCAGTAAATAAGGCATTAAACCAATAAATCAATCATTTTTATTAATACTAAATGGTTTGTTATCTAAAGCAACGATCATATCTATTTTTTTAAATGTATTTTGTATTTATGTATTTTCATCATTAATATCCCATATCTTTTTCGACAAAATACTTTCCTTAAAAAAATATACTTCAAAATATATACTAAATAAAATACTATTTTACATTTTTTTTACAATTAGCATGCATAAGAACGTTCTTGCGTAGTTAAGTATTGAAAGTTAAATTTTTTTCTTTCCTCTTAATTAAATTTTAAATAAATTTTTTTTACGTAATCGCGCAGTGGAATTGTAGAAAACGATTTTTGACCAAAATTATCCCTTACTTATTTGCTTTCCATAAAGAATACAAACTGCAATCGATTCAGATGGATCATTTATTTTCATAAGCTACAAACAAAACTTGTCGTTTTACGATGATTACCGCGGTGATGTTAAAAACATATAAATAAAAAAAACGTTGACCTGTATTTTATTAAAATAAGTAGGTTTTGATAAAAAACAACAACAACAAAAAAAACATTAGCTCTTTAAATTAAATTTAAAAAACCTTTAAAATATCCGGCCGGATACTTGTGATTTATCTGGTTATCCGGTCTCCAGCCGGATACTTAAAAAACCCTATCCTCTAATAACTATCGCATCACATTTATCTCATGCTTTATTTGACATTATGCGTTAACATGGCAACTGCAGAAATATTAAAATCACAATAAAAAAAAAATAAAACTACAAAGATAGTTTGTCGATATATATAAATGAAGTAAGCTAAACTTTGTGTTTAAAAAACTTGTTTTTTTTTAAATAAAAAAACTTAAATATATATGACACTTTGATTGTGTTTTCTCATTAATGAATTATAAATTAAAAGTAACAACGTTGTACAGAATATCAAACCAATTTCTTTCATTTTTTAAAATGATTCTATGAGTATAGAATATTTGGGTCCGTTTCCAGCACGTTCAAAACTTTATTGACTTACCCAAAAGTAAGGTTTTAGAAGTTATTAACTGTTACAATAAAATTTAAGTTTCCCAAAAATCACGCAACAAATGTTTTTTTTTCAATCGGATTCAATCATCGGAAAACAACTGCTACTCTGAAATCACAACAGCTTATCTCTACGTATCTGGTACATTGATTTCCAAATTTCATATATGATGTTTTTTTTTTGTATTTATTTATTCATTACATTTTTTCAAACGGAAAAACAAACAGTATACTTTGTTGGTATCCAATTTTTGATTATATTTTACTCTAAATTCAGAGTGTAATAGAGTAACAGCGTAAGAATAAAATTTCGATTCAACATTTGTATTATTCTCTGACTCAGAGTATGTCATTGTTTCACACTAGTGTGTTTATGCCTTATGTTAAAGTTGAATCTGAAATAATATAACGATTTGTTTGTGAACTGTACGCATTTAATTGCGCCTATGAGAGATGTATTTCAAATTTATGAAACATTTCAAAATACACATGCAAACTGTTGATATTTTTGATTTCGAAGTATTTTAACACAGGTAGAGAAAACCTTAAAGTTTACATAGACTAAAAAGATTTGAAAAAAAGGAAAACTAAGATTTAAAAAAATAAAAAAAAAGCAGTTTTAAACCGCAGAAATAAATACACAAAAAGTAACATGTAAAACAACTATTAATTGAAAAATTCTCATACTACAATGCCGAAAATTTCAAAAATTGGAGAAAACGATTTGATAAAGTACCTGAAGCCAAAATAGGTTGTTTATCCAATAAAAACAATGGTAAAAAAAAAAATAATAAATTGTAAGCATATGAAATACATCATCTTATGTTAATAATTATTTCTAATAACTTGCATAGCAACCTCAACAGGTTGTCAAATCCTTTATTTTATCTCTTGAAAAATCTAATATCTGCGCAATTTAAAATATAAGTAATGTTTTCAAAATATTGCTTTTATGCTTCTATTATTTTATTCGTAGGTTGCTCAATGAGCGTTTTTATATTTTTATTAATTCTTTTTGCATTTTTCTTCATTCTTTATTTTTTAAAAATTTGTAATCTTAGGACAACGATATCTTAAAATCCGTTAAATATAATATTAAATATAAAAACAGTTAAATATAAATTTATCACTAATAATGTCTAAATATATATAAATATAAAAACTATAAATATATATCATTAAATTTTTGAAACATGATTTTAGTTATCGCTTGTTTCGTTACTTATTCGTTTTTTTTTTAAAATAGTTTAGTATGGAAGACTTCGTTTTTTTAAAAGATTTTTTAATTACTATAAAATTAAGTTACAACAAGGAAATCTAATTAGCTTACAAAAGCGTAATTAGAGTACAGAATCTAATTAGCATACGGAAGAAATTTTAGAATAGTTTTTATTTAAAACTATGCTGTTAAAAAACGCATTTTTATAATCACGATATTATTTTTATCTTGTTTTAGTATTAAGACATTAAAATTGTATTTGACTTTTTATACTATTTTTAATCAGGATTATTTTAGAGTTAGAGCAACTATTCTCTGAGTTATGGAAGAACCTATATTGGAGAAAATTTTTTCGCATGATACGATACTCAACTATGAAAATAGCCATATATATATACATATATATATATATGTATGTATACATATATATACATATATATATATATACATATATATATATATACATATATATATATATACATATATATATATATATATATATATATATATATATATATATATATATATATATATATATATATGGCTTTTCCCCAGACAGACCCAGTTTATGAAAAAACGTATACTTATGAAGACAAAAAAATTACAGGGAGATTTTCGTTTATCCTGTAATTTTTTTTGAAAGTGACTTTTTTTAAAAAAAAAAGAGTCACCGTCAGCAACTTTAATGAAAATTTTCGTAAAATGTTGCACCACTCCCTTGCATGTTTGTCAGTCAATGCATGTACTTTTCACTTTTAAAAGCGAAAAATACACGCATCGATTAACAAACGTGCAAGTTAGCGGCGCAACATCAATTAGGGGTTTGAGTCGAGGGAGGGTTAAGGTTAGGATTAAATCTTTGTTTAAACATTGTTATATTTCTATAATAACTCGTTTTTATAAAGAAATGAATAAAAATATGAAATATAATATATAATAATTAAATTATAATAACAAAAATTGATGTAAAAAATAAACTTTTATAGTAAAATACTTAATTTATATATATAAACAAAAAAAGCTTTTAACAAGAATAAAAAAAATGTTATATACACACATATACATAAGCGTGCATATATATCTATATCTATCTATATCTATGCATATACAGCATACACTACTGATCTTAGAGATCTGCATCATAGATACATCCTAAGAGAGAAACAATTTGTAAACTTTTTTTGATTATGTAACTAGTAGAGAATATTATGCTTTGTTAAGGATCCCCACTCATCCTGTTTGTCATGTTAAGGACGCACATTTAACTCTCTCCCACTTTAAGGTAAATCTTGAGAAGCAATGAATTTATGCAAGTATGCTATGTCGCAACAAACTTGGATATATCTGTAGTTTATAACATATAAAGGTTATACACAAATACACGCCATATTTTTGTCTAAACTTTAATTTAAATAAAATGAAGAACGAACTGATATAAACAACGTTATTTTAAAATTTTTTAACAAAAATGTAAATTTTAGACGCATGTAGGCTTAAGCTAATAATTAGAGTACAGTTTTATATATATTACTATAATACCATTTTAAAATATTAAAATCAATATGTTAGATACGAATTAAAGAATACTATAACATGGAATAAAAAAACAAAAAGCGTCCAAAAACCGTTGATGTAAAAAGGTCAAAGTTTGTTGAAAAAATCCATTAAACAGCTGTAACAAAATGCAGACCTAGTTTGGCTTTTTTCAAGTTTATCAACAAAAAACAGCTCTGTTGATTTTGCATCACCTTGCTTTCTGGCTTTGTTGCACGAACTAAAGGAATAGCTACACATTCGGACGTTTACGGGGCCCACACATATAAGATATCGTCCGTGGGATTCACTTTGATTGTTAAAGATTGCCAGTTTTTGCTTTATCTCATTGTATTCTAAACATAAAAAGTATTATTTCAACTTTTTAAAAATATATATTTTTATACATAGTATATGGTACTTTTTTTTCTTTATCGTTTTTCTTTGAACGTTTTATGTACTATTTACGACGATTTTTAGTAGTTTTTTACAATACGTCCGATTACAATTTGTGCAAAACAGATCAAACTTTCCCATAGAAGTTACATGTTTTATAATTTAAACTATGCTAAATAATTTTCAGCAAAAAATATGTTTACCTTTTTTAGTTTCGTCTTCACTAGTACATTTCCGAGGAGTAAGTAAAAAATGTCTTTTTTTAACAACTTTCATTTCAAGTTTAAAAAGTTAACTTTTTACCAAAACAAAAAAATATCGGTAGATACTAAGTCAATTAGACAATGCTATTTTCAAATGTTAATCCGAGGACGTATTATTATTATAATCTATTCTTATTTTGTTGATTATCTAGTAAGTTAATTATTGATGTAATTTTTATTAATCTTTTGTTGACGTTTGTTTACATTCACGCACTGTAGGATACGCAACAGGGCGTGATCTATAATTAGTTTTCGCAATAAAAACACAAGTCTATATTAAAGTGCAATTGTCTAGAAAAGAAAGTTTAATGATTAATTTTTTTAAATCGTTTTCAATAATAAAGAGCGAATCTAGAATTGATTTCTCTTTTAACTTGCTCAAATATTACCACCCCTCTACCTTTAGGTACGGCTACTAGAGCTGATCCTACCATAAAATAATCTTTTAGATATAAATTAATTAAACTAAATGTAAAATATAAAGCTTAAACTTTAATTTAGATTTTTTCTTTAAAATTAGATGAAATTTTTTCTTTAAATCCACGATGCACTCAAAAGGATAAAATTATTTTGAATGCATTGTGGATTTAAAAACTATTAACTTCCGATAGACACACAAACTTTATCATTATTATTTTTTGTTATTCACTTCTAAATTAGTCTGAGATCTAATTGGTGGGGGGGGGGAAAAAGTCTTAATAGGCTTGGGGTGGTTTGGAAAATTTTCCGAAAATTAATACACATCCCTCCCGTGTATTAAGCATGCGTGAGTACTTTTTCCTTTTTTTCTTATTATTG
Organism: Hydra vulgaris; assembly: GCF_038396675.1. Taxonomy (NCBI): domain Eukaryota; kingdom Metazoa; phylum Cnidaria; class Hydrozoa; order Anthoathecata; family Hydridae; genus Hydra; species Hydra vulgaris. Next base: position 9,871,022 of record NC_088922.1, read on the forward strand.
TGGTTACTACTAACCTCTCAACTCTTTAACTTCACACCTTGTTTATCGACCTAAATTTTGGCCTTATATTTATAATATAGTTCTTTTTTTTTTAAATATTGCTCCATCGTGTACAGTTTTTTTAAAGTAAACTCTTTTTGATTAAAATCTAGTGAATTTATTCGTTTAAGAATTGTCAGTTTATCATTTGCTGAGCAGAGTTGAAAATGCTAATATGTGGCTGTAAAACATAATTATTTCTAAAATTTCCAAAAAGCCACTTTTTTTGGTAAAGGACTCTTGAATCTGAGGTGTAACGCTATTTTCAGTAGATTTCAAGATTTCTTTTTATAGTCACAATTTACTAAGCACTGCATTATTCTTTCAAAATCGATAAAATCAAAAAAACAAACAAAACAAAAACAAACACAGAAAAAGAACTCGCTGCTTGTTTTTGAATATGGTTCAATTTCATCAGAACGGTTAATTTAAAGAAATAAAAATAACTTTATATAAAGAAAAAAAAACAACTAAAAAAAACAGTTATGTGGTCCTTGCAAAGAGATTTTAAAAAACTGCTTTTTTTTTACATTTCCTCTAAAATTTTGTATAGTGATAGAAAAACTGGAACAACACAACTGATAGTAACTATTTTATCACCCTGAACAAGATCTGTTGCTTCAGCAAAAGGTTCTAATATATGCAGCAATTTTTTCAGTTAATTTAACTTTTTGACTGATAATATTAGATTTTCTTGGTTTAACTCACACAAAACAGTGCATAACTTGGTTTGATCAAGTGAAACAATTACAATTGATCAACTGAATAAATGGAGTCTCCCAAAGAGTTTCATTATTAGATCAATATTCTTTTTCAAACTGCAGACTTATAGGCATTATGAAATAGAGAACTTTGAAGTATTAGATTTTAAAGTTTAGAACATTTTGAAGGGGTAAATTTGAAATTTGTTAGCGATTATATCCAACATGAACTACTAATTGCAGAGAAATTGGCAAACCAAAATTTACAACGGCGTTGGTTATAAATGATTGAGCCAGTAACTTTTGGCGAGGATGTTGAGAACTGTAAGAAACATTTTGGCCTTCTTTTTTTTTGTCTAGTTTATTATAACTTCTTATAAACTTCTTATAAAAAGGTTGAATATCATTTTTGGTGATCTGATTCTTATTTTACAGCTTAATGACTCATGTTTGCATGAAAAATGTTTATTAAATATAGACAAGTGTGTAATATAAATTTATCATCTTTTAACTAAAAAAAAAAATCTGAGTTAAGTTAAATAAACGAACTAATGAGAACTGTAAGAATAATTGTGAATGTGTGAATATGAATTATTCACTTACTTCGTCAACCCTGAAATTACTCAGCGTGTTTCTGTAATACTAGAATGACAAGTATTACACTTAGCTGACCATTTATCTCCATAAAGAAATAATTAAAGATAATATAAAATATAAGAAAATTTTTATATCTGAATTTGATGACTGATGACAAACCTTTTTCCACTATTATATATTTTTAAATAAAAAGAACGGTTATTAAACTATTGTTTATTAATTCAAAATTGCATTTTATAAGTGTAATTATTAAAAAAAAACTCTGCAATTATTATAAATACATTACTAACAACTTTTATGAACAGATTTAGATAAGCTGAATAAAAACAGTATAAATAAATAAAAACTTTATAATAAACTATAATTGAAATATAATAAAAACTACTTTAATTGAAAAAACTTTTAAAATTCTGTTGTTTTAATGTATATAAAAGCCAAAAACAACTATACATGAAAATAAAAAATAAAAAAATTTCAATTCTTTATTTTTATGTATTTTTGTGCTTAATGCTAACAACTAATATCAACATCTTTTAATTAAAAATATTTTGATGTTGGTTGTTAGCATCAACTATAAGTCATAACCATTAACTATCACTATATAGTCTATAAGTCGTTATCACATTTTAAGAAACATCAAAGTTTCAAGCAACGAATCAGACGTACAATCACAAAATTAAGTTCTAAAGCTTTCAAGTAAACAAAAATACTTCTTGTAAACAAAATCAACAGTAGTAAAATTTTTAAAATGCAAACACGAAAGATAGTTCTGAATTCAATTAGAAAAGGTGGAAGTCCAAAACATTTAAGGCCAAAGCCAACAGTTTCATGGCCCATAGTAAGACCAAGGTTCTAATTTTTACCTTAAGGCAAGGCCAAGGACAAAATTAAACTAACAATTAGTAAAGTTATTACTCTGCTAATTGTTAGTTTAATTTTTATTTCAAGAATATAAAACACATATTATGTCCATAAAAAAATATATATTAAAATATGTCAGACATTTTATGTCAGCAGAAAATAATTCTGACATAAAATTATGTCATAATTACGCTGACGTAAAAAAAGTGTGACATTTTATGTCAGCAGAAAATAATTCAGACATAAAATTATGTCAAATTATGCCAATTGAAAATGACGGACACAAAATACAAAGACGGACACAAAATACAGAGAAACATGTCAACAGATCTGCCAGACATATTATGTCATAACAACACTGCTTCCTAAATAAGAGTCTGACCTATTACTCTGTTTAACCTGTCAAACTGTGAAAAAACTGTACTTTAAAAGTAAATTAATGATATAATAACTGCTAATTAATTGTTTAAAAAGATCTTGTTTAACTGTAGTTTTGATAAGAATCATTTTTCAAGTAAGTGTTGATTATTCATTCAAAAAAGACAATTGAGATGAGAAAATGTTTTTAGTGAAACCAGCTATAAAAGTGTTAACTAATCATTGAACTAAAGACTAAGACTAAAGTTACCTTGTTACTTTGTTTAGCCTGCTGATGTGAAAATTTTTTAATAAAATGATAGAGATATAAAATATACATCTTTTATTAACTATTAAACAACATTATCAGGATCACATTGCTAGAACGCATCATCAAATCATTTAATAATAAAAAAGTAAATTATCGGTTTGTTAAATATAACATATTGTCATTTAGAAATATTTTATTCACAATAAGCTTTAACTTTTATCTAGATTGTAGTCACAGGATTGAACATAGTTCAATTGCCACAATAAGCTTTAACTTTTATCTGGATTGTAGTCACACAATTGAACATAGTCCGATTGCCACAATAAACTTTAACTTTTACCAGGATTGTGGTCACACAATCCTGTTAAATTGACATTTGCCAATCCAATTGACAATTGATATTTGCCAATCCAATTGTCAAGAAAGGCTTCCTTCAGGTGAATTAAAATATTCTTTAACCAGTAAGTTTTTTATCCGTGTATGGTTTCATTTACCATAGTTTAAGATTAAACATATTATCTCCAAAAAGGACAGGTGAAATTTCTTAGCACCGTTATCTCTTCTATAAACCTCAACAACAACCATTGTAAAACAAAATTTAGCATCACAAATGTGAAGTCCTTTATGCTTTTAAATGGAAGAACAAGATTTTGCAGGAGCCTCAATGCATAAATGCTTTTCATCAATAGCTTTGTCATCAATAACGTTGTGAAAAGTTCCAATTCTAGTTAAACTTTTTAATTATATTTTGAATTTTCTTTACATCATTATATTGCATAATGTAATTCTGTTAACTAAAAAATAAAATGATTATTTAAAAACTCCTGTAGTTTAAAGTGATACTACTGTAACCAAGTATTGAATTGTAATAAACTTTCTTCACAATGGAGATACTCTTTACTGGAAAAATACTTTTTTGTTACTGAAGATCTAATTAATGATAAAATTATTCAAGCTCAATAGAGTACAGTTGAACTCATGTATTTCAAATCCTCAAGGGATTTTAAAATATGTTCAAATAACAAGAGTTTTTGAATTATATGATTATTCCTACATGTTATATGATTAATTCTACAATAATATGATTACTCCTACATATAACCCTGAAGTGACCAAAGAATTTGTTCAATTTAAATTATCTTTTGAATTACAGAAGTTCGATTGTAATTTTTAAAATGTTGTTTGTTGTGTGATAGTATTCAAGTCTTTAATTTGTAAAGTAAATGTTTGTAATAATTCTATGATTATGTAATTATACTAAGTATATAGTACATTTATAATATTAATTTTATGTTAATTTATAGAATGTTACACATTTATTGTCATTAATTTTATTATATTTATGGCAGAGTTTGTAAAGTGTCTAAAACTAAAAATTATTAATTTGGGGTATAAAAAAACAAACAAATAAAAATATACAAATATAAAAAAAAGATTTACAAAAACATCAGCTCACAATGGTTTAATTGTGGAAAAATGGTAATGGATTGAGGTGTTACATTTAAATCATTAGTTTTTTCACATTTTATTTTTTAAATAAATTAGTCTGCTGCATCTGAAATATTTAATAATAAAGAATTAGCAAAAATTTTTATTGTAATAAAAAATTTGTTCATTGAATTATAATATTATGAATATTTGATAAGTTTTCAATGTCTAGTTATGAGGCTAGCTTACAAATTGATCAATATAGTTTTCTCAGCCATGTTAGTTTTTACAAATAGTCTTTGTATCTGATAGGTGTTAATTGTTACTTATTTTATGTTAAGTACCAATATTTAATGGTAAAATATGTTGGTGTAAAATATTTTAATAAAATAATTCCTATATTCAAAAATATTCTTAATACATTCAAAAATATTCACAAATATAAGAATTATATTTTTATACCAAAATTCTTGCTTTATACCAAAAATCTTGCCAAAATTCTCCTTACTTTTAATAGAAATTTATTTCTATAATAATTTTATAATAATTTCTATAATAAATTTGCATTAAAATTAAGAAGTTTATCAAATAATAAGTTGTTGCTATTCTATTAAAACTCCTTTGTTTTAATAAAATAGCAACAACTTATTATTTGATATACAAGGTATTAAATCTTTTATTTCAAGGGATTGTTTGTTGCACTAGCATATTAAATCCTTTATTTTAATGGAGCAATATCAACAGACACTAAAATTTTATTCCATTCACTAATTATGTTGGTTCAATAACCCTGATGGATTGATCTGTTACCCAATCTGTTGTATACAATTAAACAGTTGCACAATTGTTGTAAAACATTTCTAGAACTATTAGAAACCAAGCAAGTTTTTAAAACAAAGCATAAGCAAATTATTTGGCTTTAAATATGCATGGATATCCATCATTTGCAAAAAAATGTCAAATATTTGAAAATGTCATTTTCAAAAGCATGTCTATAATGCTTCAAGCTAATAGATGATAAGATTGTCCACATATTTTCAGAATTTTGTATAATTTAGTTATAAACATTTAAAAAAACTTTAAATAAGAAGTTTGACTAAATTTTCATTAAATTTTATTTACTGTTAATGTGGATTTTATATGTAACATTTTCACTTGTAGAATTAGTTTTGGAGGAGGGGAGGAGGAGTAACTCCTTTTAATTCAGAGCAAAGTTACATAATTGAACAATTTTTGCATTTAATTAATAAATAAAGAATGATTCAAAAAGTAACTAATTATAAAAAATCAAAACAAAAAAAACAACAGCAGAGATTAATAAAAGAAAACATACAGACTTGAACTTGTAATGTTGTTCAAAGGCACAATGTCTTGTGAGATAACGTAGGGCGAGAGAAACCCTAAAAAATAAGAAAAAATTATATTTTATATCTCACTTATATTTAGTTTTTTTATTAAAGAATGCCAGATTAAAATTTATGTTAAAGGAAAATTTTGATAAATTTTGTTTTTATTAATATATAGTAATTAAAAACAATAAAGTTTATAATCAAAACTCTGTATAAAAAATATTCACCATCCACTTTCAATTCACCCTTCACCCTCAATTCAAGGATGGGTATACTTTTTATCATCAGTTTTAAACTTGAAAAGATTTTATGACGAAATTAACGTATATGAAAAAACGTGAAAAAAAAAAAACATAAAAAAAAAAAAAACACATAATAAAATCTTGTTTCCCTCACATGGGCAATTATAGCAACAATACTATAACAATAGCATATTATAACAATAGCAATATTGTAACAATATATAACAATAACAATATTATAAAAATAGCAATTATTAATATTTTTTTTTGCTCAAGCTCACATTAGCTCAATTTTTTGTAAGTCAAGTACACAAAAACAATAGTTGTATCATACCTGATAACCAAAAATGTACAGTTACCTAACTGTACATTTTCACACTAAAAAAGGTCCTTAACACTAAAAAATTATGAATACACTCTTGAAATATTTTACGACAAAAAAATTTAAACACAAATATTACTATTATTTGATTCTTTGTGCGTTAAAATCATTATTAGTTTTTTTTAATTTTTCTCCATGTTTACTACTATGTTTCTGTACTACCTTTTTAAAGTAGGTTTAAACTGGGCATGCAGTGCCTCAGCAGAGTGTTCGCGAAATTTCCTAAAAAGCCTGTTAAGATATTTTAGAAAAAAGAACAATATGATTCACAATGATATGTATTTTCCGCATAGGTTTTAAAATTGATCCCTCTTTTTTTGCATAGTGATATTATTGTTAGCAAAATTATTGATTATTATTTAAAATTTTGGGTTCAAATCTTTTCCAAACGCAATCATAAGCTATCCGAAAGAAATCATTTACTGATTTAAAAGCTCGCAAACATTTTATTACAGATAATATCAGGTGTTATATACTAGGATTTCTTTTATCGCAGCCAGTTATTTTTATCTCAACCTCCAACTCCATAGTAGCTTCAAAAACAATACAATACAAAGACAATCGTATTTAAAAAGTGTATCATCAAAAGTGTATCATGTTGAGTCTCAAATTTTGTTAAATCATATAAAAATTTCAAAAACAATAATTATATTATAAAAAACCCAATTAAAAAAAAAAAAAGGAAAAAAAACTAATAATGAATGCACTTTTTTCTTTTTTGGTTAATGACCTTTACTTTTTATGCTGTTATATCTAGCATATTTATTTTCATATAATACAGATATCATTTATGAAATTTTTATATGAGATCTATATAGACACACACACAGAGTATATACTGTTAATATATATATTATATAGACACATACACAGAGTATATACTGCATATATATTATATAGACACGTACACAGAGTATATACAGTATTTATACTATATAGACACACACAGAGTATATACTGCATATATATTGTATAGACACACAGAGTATATACTGTATATATATATATATATATATATATATATATATATATATATATATATATATATATATATATATATATATATATATATATTATCTAGACACACACACAGAGTATATACTGTATATATATTATATAAACACACACATAGAGTAAATACTGTATATATATTATATAGACACACACACAGAGTATATACTGTAAATATATTGTGACTCAAGAATCATGTTATTTCTTTTTTTGTTGTTGTTGATAATAAAACTTATTAATATTAATTATAAAATCAATTAATTTTGAAATCGGCTTTGTTTGTTAAAAACATCTAATTATTGTAAAGGCATTAGGAACGCAAATCTCCCCTCGTTTCAAATCCAAATTAAAAACTTGCATAGAGAGAAAGAGAGAGAGAGAGAGAGAGAGAGAGAGAGAGAGAGAGAGAGAGAGAGAGGAAAAGAAAGATTTAATTATAAAACTTAATTTGCAAGTGATTTGAAAATTAAATTTTTTATTAATACCAAAAGATAATGGCATAAATTTTCTATTGCAATCAGCAACTTCAATTCGAGCTAATTAAACAATATCTACTGTATCAACATCAAACCTAACTACTGATTCCACATGTATCAACTACAATATATGAAAGATTTAACTCTGACTATAAATTAAAAGTTTGATTTAAAAAGTCTTCAAACATCTTTTAAAAGAGCCATTTTTGTCACTAATCTTTGCATGAAAGGTATCAATTTATAACAAATTTTCTGAGGATCTTATGCTCAGAAAGAAAGTTTATTATAAATAGACACCCAGGATACTTTAGACTACTTTAAACCTTGTTCGTCAAGGTTCGCGTTTTGGAGTTATAGAGTTAAGAGAGGGTTATAACCACAAGTAGCCTCCTCATCTGTAGTGGCCTTCTCGGCCTTGGGGAGGTGAATTACAAAAAAAAAAAAAAACTTTTTATATTGGAGTTATGTAAAGGTTTTTTTTGACAAGTAGAATATATTCTAGGTTTGAATCATATTTATAAATAATAAAAATATATATATATTTTTTGAAGGATTATTGCTGAATAAATAACTTCCTCGATCTTGCTTCTTTATGCTCCAGAAAAACGAAACAAACACTGAGCCTTGTCAACATTTTTAAAATTATTTTTTACCATTTAAATAACTATCCAGTGGAAATTTACAAAAATTCTTTTTTTGAATGCTTTGTTTTGTATGTGATACAAAAATTTATATTTTATTCATCTATGAATTAAATAACTGATTCTGACTGATTTCGGATATGTTTTTGCAGTTTTTTTAATATTGTAGCTTTTTTATTATTTTTTGATATATTTTTTTTTAATTAATCAAAATGATACTATAGGCTATAAAAAGAAGTTTTAAATTTAAAAATGGAAACTAATAAGTTAAAATAGAGTCGCATTTTTAAAAAACTAATTGATAAAATCAAAATTTAAATAGAAAAAATTGTTTTTTAAAAAAAAAAGAAAAAAAATAAATAATGAATTTGATACAAATATCAACGCTTTAAATACAAAATGACCTAAAAGCTCTGTTAATACAGCAATTAGCCAAAGTGGCAAGCCCAAAACAAACTATTAATTTTCTAATTCATCTACACCTGACAGAAAAATTAACCCATATACAACTATGTTTTTAAAAGACGTAACTTGTTCTCAAAATAATATGCAAAAAAGCTAAAAAATTAAACTTGTTTCACATTTCAAATCTTCAAAAACATTATTTGGTACACTTAATTGAACATCCATTAAACAGTCAGACTTTGACGAAATGACATAATATAACTAGGTGACTAGTTACAATACAACTAGGTGCATAACTTAATAATTGAAACTTTTTTCTGTCATTTTGCAGCAAAAAACGTAAAAAAAAACCTAATTTCTGTATGTGTGACATAAGGAAAATATATGATATATGCTTGATATTACCTGAACACAAATTTTCAAAAAGGTTTTATCAGTTAAGTTTTTGATAGAAACCATTACTTATTTTAAATATATAGATTTTTTTTAAAAAAGCAACAACCTCATATAAAAGTATTATGAATAAAAAATATGTAAAAATTTGTTGTCAATAAATGAGCAATTAAAGTATTACATTAAAATTTCATAAACAATTATTATTTAAATAAATATTCCTCAATGGTTGTTTATTTTGCTTTTGCCGTACTGTAAAAAGATGGATGCTGGCTTCATTAAATTATATGCAAAATGTGGATAGTCGTGCATCTAGTTACATTATTATATCATTACTTTAATGCCTTCATTAAACATGGCAGACATTGTTAAATAGTAATGTAATTCTGGTAGCTGTAAAAATGTCTAAATACAATATTTTTTATAGAAAAAATTAGTTTACTGATATTAACAAAAAACCTTATTTTAAGTTTTGATGATAAAGCTGACAAACTTGACAATTGACTATTGACATAATGAACTTACATAAAAAGGTGTGATAGGATATTTTGACATAGTGTATCTTCTTACAGCTTCTCTAATATGAAGGGGTTGTATTCTTTGGCTATTTAATTCAGTATTTGAGTTTGAAAAATTCTAAAATTTTATTCAAAAAAAGTTACAAATAACTTTTAAAATTTTAAAATAAATTTAAATTTTTAACAAATTCTAACCTTCACTTTCTTTTTTTTTGATTTTGGAGTTTTAGCTAAACTAGAAAGAGATGATGCAAGAGATGCTGTTCCTAATGATGATGCAAGACCACCTTGTATAGGAGAAGTTAAGTTAACCAAACCTTCATTGCTGGATATAGAACTTGTTGGCGTCTCCGGAGGTGATTGTGTGGGCGTTGGTAAAGCACCTTTAGGTATGCAAGGATGTTTAGCTGTGGAATACAAAGCATGTTCAGAGAGAGGATTAATAGAAACAGGAAGAACTTTAGAAATTAAGTTCATTCTTTCACAGTCTTCTTTTGCAAGCAAAGCTAAATCAACAATCTAAATAATTACAAAAAAAATAACTTAGCTGCAAAATTGCAAATAACAAATGGTCTAATCAGTATATTAGATGTAGTTATACCTTATATATATTCAGTTATACAGATGTAGTTATACCTCATTATTTTTATAGATGTTTTTGGACAGATGTTATTAGACATAGGAAAAACTGATGCGTTTACCCAGACCCTTCAGAATAATCTGGGATCAGGGTAACTACATTAGTTTTTGCTATGTCTAATAACATCTGTGCAACAACATCTGAAATTTCATTGATGTCTAATAACATCTATGTAAAAAGTATATGAATACTACAGATGTAGTTACATCTTTTCAATTATTTTAAGAGTAACTACAGATTTTTTTCGGAAGTAATTACATCAATAAAAAACTATTAAATAATATTGCATTATTTTAACCGGATGGAGTTACATATAAGATTATTTTCAGTTGAATTTACATCTGGAGAAAATTCTTCCTGATGTTATTGGACTTGAAGAAAAATTCCCAGATCTAGTTCCATCTTTCTAAAAATGTTGTTAAAGGTCATTGAATTTCCAGATAATATTGGACAGATGTTGGAGTAAAAATTAAAATACAAATGATCTTGGACAAAAGTGTACAGATGATTTTGGACTACTCCACAGATGTCCAACAAGATGTAATAATCTCTTACCATTCTGAAAACTTTTATTAAAAATATTGATAAGCATTTTATTAAATAGCAAAATCTAATTCTACAAATGACTTGTGAATTATAAAAACTGAGCAAAAAATAATAAAAAGTCTTATGCATTTGAGGTCTCTACTTTTTGAGGTTTTCTTAATGAGCTCTTATACTTTTTATAAAGTGAGGGGCAATTTAGATTGAGGCTTGTCCTAAAAATGCTGAAGCATTTTTGGATTAAAAAATATTTAGGAAATAATTTTATGGAAAAAATAAATTAGGCTTACTTTAACTAAAAAAACAAACACTAAATTGCCCTTATTGTAATTTCTTATAAAAATTATCTTGGTTGTATTATATTATTATACTATCTTGTTCTATTTTTTTTGGTAATGATTCTCATAACAAAAAAATATAACGAGTGACAAATCAAAAATCAAAAGCATATTAATACTCTTAACTTTCAATCAAGATATTTTTAGTAAGAAGAATTAGCTAAAATATACAAAAAGTCACACACAAAAATACAAAAAGTCAAACAGAAAAAGTTTAACACAAAAATATACAAGTCACACACACACATACACACAAAAATTCAAGCTATAAAATAATATCTATACATACAGTTATAATTATTCAAATGACACAAACATTTATAAAAATGCTTTAATTTAATAATTTTGCAATGTTTATTATTGCATTATTAGACAATTTAATAAACATGAAAGCATTTAAATCAAAATGCTTTGATAAAAATCATAAAAATGGGCTATCAATGAGTGTAAATGTGGACCGACATTTCGAAGTTTTAAATTTTGGTTTTACGAAAAGATTATGTATGTTTGTGCTCTGTTTAAATCTTTGATGCAGTGTGAGCTCAGTAACTAACTAGTTACTTTAACTATAAAACCTACGCACACCTTAATCTCTAGTATTTTGTTAGATGTAATGTTTTTTCTAATGTATTTCCAAAATATCATGTCTAATGTTTTAGAGTACTGTTTATAGGAAGTAACTCCTTTTAACTACTCCAGGTCAGGTTAGGAATCATCAGGATCACCTTGCTACTGGTATCATGTAACCCAATACTACCTACCACATGCCTTTCTGCTTTGTAGGATATGCTTTTTTAGGGAAAGGCTAGGCTAGTTGAGTAAAGGTTAGAGATGGTGTCTCGATAAAAATATTCATCTAAGGCAGATCTTAACTGCATCCAGCAATGTCTTGTAGAAACCCTCCTAGGCAAAAACTTTAAAGATAAGCAGAATAATTCTGTTAACCAGCCTCCAACCCCTTCTTCATCTATTAGGCTAGCGCAGATGTAAACCTGCATAGCTCTCAGAGAGGCTGATTCCATCAACAACTGTAAAATATCAGAGTATTAACAGTGGATGTTGCGCATAGATGGTGTTTCTGTAAATGCTTTTGGTGCAGCTTGTCGCTGCCACTTAAGGAGCCCTATGTTATGACTTAGCGTTAATTAACAGGACTGAGACAACTACTCAGATATTGCTTAGGTGCCAATGCTCTATTTATGAGTGAGTCAAGTTCTCTTTCAACTTAAATTGTGCCAAAAGTAATCCAAAATATTAAACATAAAAAACCATATCCACCACCTGTTTTAATATATCTACTATGTCTAATAATTCTACTATTTCTTCTTCAGATCTCAGTGTTGATGGGTACTATCCATCGATTAGAAAAGACTCTAATAGTCACATGTTTGACTTAGGGGTATACATATGTATCAATTCACCTATTTTTCATGAAATGAGGTTCGAATCCTTTGACCATTCTTTTATGTGCTTCCTCTTACTCAGATAGTTAACTTTGTGATTTGTTTTCTTAACAACCCTAATCATTTACTTTCACTCCTAATCCTAGCTTGTGTTCAGTTTCTACTTTTTCTACCTTAGATGGTTCTGACCATGCAATTATCTCTATAAATCTTTCATCTTGTACTTGTTTTATTCCTTCTTGTTGGTTCCAGGTCAAACCTCATTCTACTCCATGGTTTTCAATTTCTATAGCAACTGCTATATCTAATCGTAATCATTTTTTTAATTATTTTTAGGGGAACAACTCTTTTGAGAACAAACAACTATTTATTATTGCAAGAAATCGATGTAAAAAAGTGCTGTCTTATGCTATGCTCCATTATCCTCAGTTCACTAAATCTCATGTCTTATTTTGGAAGTTAGGCTCTAAAAACTTTTGGAAAATCTTCAACAGCATTATTAACAAGAGTGTATCTAACTCTTTCTAACTACTTTATTAAAGTCATCCTCGAAAGCCAACACTCTTTTTTATTTCCAGTAACTTCTGGGGTACCTCAAGGTTCTATTCTTGGTCGTGTTTTCTTTCTTAACTACATTAATGATCTTCCCAACAACCTTACATCCAAAGTAGCTCTTTTTGCTGATGACTCAACTTTATACTCCTGTCTTGACAAAAAGTCAAGACATGAGTATAAAATTCTTTTCAATCGCTTAGAACAGACAACTGATCTTGAATCTGATCTCACTTCTGTAACAGATTGGAGTTTGCAGTGGCCTGTACATTTTAACTCCAAAAGAACTCATTTATTGCAAACAACTATTATAATACTGTCGAAATTCCTATATTGATGAATGGCAATTCGCTCAATGAGTCCATTTCTTTACATCTTATCAGATTATCATTTACTATTGACCATTTATGGAAACCATATATACAATTAACTGCTAAATTAGCATCCGCTTAAGCTGCTTCTCTTTATTGTGTTTGCTATTTTCTTACTCTTGATTCCATTCTCTACCTCTATAAATTTCTTATTTGTCCCTGTATGGAATACTGTTTTCATATTTGGGCTAGTTCTCCTAATGATGCTCTTTCTCTTCTAGCAGTGTAAAAAAAAAAAAAAAAATGCATCGCCAACATAGTTGGATCCACTCTATCTGCTAAACTTAAGTCTCTTTCCTATTGTTGTAAAAAATAATATCATGATTGCTGCTCAAAGGAGCTATCGTTTCTAGTTCCATCAACTAAAAGTCATTTTTTTCCTGCACTTTTTTTCCACACTTTAACCCTTTGGAACTCTCTCCCATCTTCATATTTTCAACCTACAACTTTTTCAAGATTTCTGTCAACTGTTTCCTTGCAAAAACATATTTTTCAAAACATTGTATAAGTTATTTGACTGAGTTAGAGTTATTATTGAATAGAAAGATTTGGCCTCCCCAATCACGGAATCACGGAATCAACTTGTTTCACCGCACAGCAGCCTTGTTCATCAAGGTTGTGTTTCAGAGCCATAGAGGTGAGAGAGGGTTGTAACCACAATTAAGTAGCCTCGTCTGTAGTGACCTTTTCTGCCTTGCGGAGGCTGATTAAAGAGGCAAGTAAATTATAAATTATTCTAATTGGACTTTGTATTAATTTTTATGTAAACTTAATAAATAGGAAGATAACAAATAATTTAGGAACATTTCTCCCAATAGTAAAACTTTTATATCTTATATTGAAAAGTATGACCATTCAAATAGTTATGGGTGGTGATGTGTATAACAACATTACAAGTTCCAAATATGCACAAAGAACAACTTCATGTCAAATTGAAATGATAAACAAAATATTCATTCCCTTGCATATGATTTGTAACAACAGTTTAAAAAAGAGTAATCAATAATTTGTACATGTTTTTTATTGAAATATTACCTCATTCACAGTTTCATAGGCAAGGTAGCTCAAAATTTCAACAACAGCTGTACTAGTTTTGGTATCAGTACCAGATCCAATTCCTAACCAATCTTTAAATTTCCCAATTTTTTTTGCTAAATATTTACCAAAAAAAAACTTATGAGAAATTGTTGCATTTGCATCCACAACAACTTGCACACACAAAAACATAAATTTTCGCATGTACATAAATTAAACAAATCAAATAAAGCAAAAACAAAGCAAATAAGATAATGATTTAATAATTCAAACTAAAAATAGTTTACAAAAAAAAAATTTATCAGACACTATCAGACTGCTAATCATAATAGTGTCTATAAAAATATTAAAATCTTAAATGATTTGTTATTTAAAAAAAATTAAAAATTAATAACAACTAGTATTTGTTTGGATATAAAGAACAAAATATTTTCATATCCAAACAAATTCTAAAATATCTTTATGTACAAACCAAAACTCATTTGTCTTGCTTCAGCAAAATCCATATAAGCTTGCGTGTCAAGGCATTTCGACATTCTGTCAGCACGCTAAATCAAGACCTAAAAATGCTATATACAATGCTATATTCAAGAGTTTGTTATTTATTAAAACTTTTTGTTTGATTAAAGCTCATTTAAATTATCATAAAGTATTAAAAAATACTGAAATTTTTTTTTTATTGTAAAAGAAAATTAGGGTTAAAAATTTCTGGGAAATTTTTAACTCGGGAAAATTTCTGGAAATTTTCCGAAAATTTTGGAAATTTTCAAAAAAAGATAAGTCATTTTATAATTAATGAGTAAAATTTCATGTCTTATTTAGGCAGTTGTTATGGACAATTTTATAGTAAAATATTGTGAAGTAGATTTTAAAATTTTTAGAAACCCCTTAAAATACCAAAAAAAGTGTAAAACACTTTTTATGGTATTTTGTTGAGTTTTTTAAATATAACTTTAAGTAGCAACTACGATAGTCTGTTTTCAAAATTTTCTAAAACAGTTTTATCCTGTTATTTGCGAAGCATATTGATGTTTATTGCTTAGCAAGCTTTGTTTAAGGCTTAACATAATGTGCACCCCCCATCCCTAAAAGGGACGGGGCATTTTTCAATATCTATTAAATTGGCCTTCAAGTTATTGAAAACTGTAGAACTATATATATATAGACTCGATTAAATATTTTGAATAGTTTAGAATTTTTTCTTGATTTAAAGACCTTATTGATTAATGAAAAGCAAAAAGTAAAAAATTTTTTTTGATAAATTTGAACTATTTATAAATACAATTAGCAATAAAATAAGAACTAAATATTTCGAAGTCATAAATTCAATTGCTATGTTTAAATAAGTGCTTATAAACTTAAGTTTCACTCACCACAACCTTGCTAGGGCACTTTTAACTTCATATATAAATAAATTAAAAAATTAGGGGAGGTGGGGTAAATTCGTAAATAGTACGGACTGATTTCTTTAAAATAAAAAAAAGTCCTTAAAAACTAAAATTCACACAACTGGATTGTGTCAAATGTCCAACTAAGTTCGTCAAAAAACCAACTATAACTTGAAAATCACCTTCTTTGTGGGGGAAAAACAACTCTTGTATGCAATAAAAAATCTGTTTCTTTAAAAAACTCCACAAAAATAATATACAATAAAATTTGTTAACCTAAAAAAGATTTTATTCTTTGTATTTTGTGAGTATTTTAATTTGTAGTTGAGAAAAGTAAAAGCTAGAAATATGTTTTACAGAAGCTCAAAAGTTGTTATACACAATATTATACACAAGCTCAAAAGACAAGCTAACTCGGAAAACATCTGATTTTTGTTGTTTCACAAAAGTAATGTAAGTAAAAGTAGCATAACTACTTAAGCGTAATACAATTACCATATTTGGCTGGGGTTTCTAACAATGACTATAAGTGCTTTGAAATTCTTCAACTTTATTCTGACTCATTTTTAGTCTTCTGAAAACTTTTCAGTAACTTCAGTAACTTAATTAGTGGCTGCCAGAGACAAAATAATTTAAAAACTCCTAAACTACAAACATATTTTAGCTTATTTTATAAATTTTGGTTTGTAAATATCATATACCAGCACTGAAAAAAAAAATTTAAAGGTTGCCAAACTGATTGACTGAAATGAGAAATATTGAAAAGTAGACTATAAAGTTTTTTTTCCAATCAAACTTAATTTTATGTACATTTTATCTAAATTTTGTAACACTTTATGCATACACTTTAGAAGTTTGCGCTATATTTTATTATTTTATTGTTTTATAGGGTTATATTGTGATAAAGCCTGATAATCACAAAAAACTTTACTTAATAAATTTACAAGTAAAACAAAAATACAATATAATTTTTTTTTTTTTTGGCTTTTAACTATCAATAAATCTTTTCACTTTTCTGTACAATAGTTATAGCATATTTTTTTGAATCGCCCCAAACAAATGATAGTTTTTCTAACAAAGCGCTTAAAAAAAAAAATTAAATCTTTACTTTTTTTAACCCGCTAAGAAAGAAGTAAAAACTTTTTTATTAGCTTATTTAGATACTGATTTTTTAATAAAAAACTTTTTCTAGTGGGTCTTTTCTTTACGAATAAGAAAATTGCAATCAATATAAGCTAATAGATGAAATATTATTATTGGTTAACTATCATTTGCTTTAGGTGATTCAAAATAATTTAAAAATATAATAATCTTTCAGAGAAAAAAAAAAAACCCTTTACTTTTTTCTTTGCTAGTGATTCAGATACTGATTTCTTATTAAATGAAATAATTGTCTGTTGTATTTTGTCTGCCCCTATTTTATGATAATTTATTTTATAATTTCTATTTAATCAATTTTAACACTTTTTAAACAAAAACTATTACATCATTTTTACTTTTAATTATCTCAAACTTTTAAGATAATTTTTTTAAAAAGAATTTAACTAAAAGTAAAAATAAATAACTATTTTGCTTAAATTCTTATGATCGCATACATTTATTAATTGGACTTTAGAAGGAATGTTAGCATTTCAAGTTATAACATTTCAAACTTATTTTATTCAAAAAAGTTCAATTAAATCATAAAAATTTATTAACATTTAACAAATTAAATTTTTTTTTTAAGTCAGAACAAAGAATTATGATTGCTAACTATGTCTATTAAGCTAAGGGGCTGTCCATTAATTATGTCAACAATTTTTTGGCAAATTTTACTTCTACCTCCCCCTTGTCAATAACTTGTCAAACTTTCAGAGACCCCCTAAAAATTATGTCCACATTCAATTACATCTCCCCCCCCAACAAAAAAAAAACAAAAATTAAAATTAAATGGAAAAACAAAAAAAAAAAACAATATTATGAATTTACAACTAAAACAAAAAAAAAGTAAACTAATTAGAGATTTAAAGTTACAAACGCTTCCTCTGAACAAAAAGTGAACAAAGTAAAAAGCATAGAAAAAAAGTTATTAAACTTTTAATAACATATTTCCAGTTTATAACTACAAAAACTTACTCCGAACAAAAAAAATAAAGATTAAAGGGTGTTCACAAGAATGTATACACCTAACACGTTTAAATTATGAACATATTTCAAATTAATGCAACACTTCATTTTGCCAATCCTCCTCACTTTAACTTTAGACCTAATTCAATTTCATAGTAAAAGCTAATTATTTCTAATAGAGTTTAGTATAACGAAAAAATGAATTTAACATGTTGTATAAACCAGGGGTCAGCAACCTATTAAGACAAAAGAGCCAAAAGTTGCAAACCTCGTGTGGTTCTTTCAATGTCTAGATGCGCCTCTTTAGCTCCATGCACAAATGAAATAAAGCAACTTTTAACATTTTGTTTGCATAGCAGACTAACCAAAAACAACTTTGCAAAAATAATACTGTTACTAGTAAACATCCTGTATGTGTTTATTTAATTCTGTATGTGTCGGGTCTTTTTAAAACACAACAAGGTTTTTAAAAAGTAGGAATATAAATAGCTTCATTAAAATATTGAAGGTTTGGCGAGTATGTAACACAGGACTGCAAATGCTGCCTAATTTTCTTTTTTTAAGTAACTAAATTTATATAAAAAAGTAACATTGTTGACATCAACTTGTCTTTACCTCCCCCCCTCCCCTTTATCAACAAATGTCAAAAAAAAATCAGACCCCCTCCCCCCATTTTGTTGACAATTTATGAACAACCCCTAATCAAAAATATTTTTTCTTTTTTTTTCTTTTGTTTTTTTGCTTATTCAATAATATTTCACACTTTTTCTATACTGTAAACTAAAGATTGTTATGGTCTCAAAACTTTTTTTGATTGCAATAATATAGGGTTGCCAGATACCTGGGCTTTATGGGGGAAAATACAATGCTAAACCTGTAAAAATCAAAATTTTGACTGTGCTCTCCTCCTTTGTAAAACCAGGACATCTGGTAATCCTATAGTAATAACATTTTAATAAAAATATTTTAATAAAAACATTTAGTTTTTTTTTAAATTATATATATTTATATTATATTATAAATAATAATTATATTATAAATTATATTACATTATAATTATAATTATATTATAATTATAAATTATATTATATACATTAATTTTAATAAAAACATTTAGTTGCTAACTTAATATATTCAACTTCCTGCTTTCAAAGGTACAGGGGCTATTCTAGGAAAAAAAAAAGTGTGGCAAAACCCCCTGATCCGAAGAAATTTAGCTGAAATATTGCTGAATATAGACGTCTTTCCACGAAAATAAAAATATTTTCCCTAAAAAAAACTTAAAAAAAATCATCCTTAACTTTTAATTTGGGTGGTGCCTAAATCGGCACCCAAATATGAGTTAAAAATGGTGTAAAAAATACAAACAATCACAATGATCACAGCTTTACTATTAATGAAAATAATCTATACTATTAATGAAAATAATCTGTATCCAGACAATTTAATATTATGAAATAAATAAAGCTAGTAAAACTATAGTCTATAGAATCTAAAGAAATAATACAACATGTTTGTCCATACATGAACATAATACACCATGTTTGTCCAAACATGAACATAATACACCATGTTTATCCATACATGAACATAATACAACATGTTTGTCCATACATGAACATAAGTCTTTTTAAACTATGTTTTATTTCAGAGTAAGCTTTTTTTTTAAATTTCTTTTTTCATAGTAGGCTACACTTATAAATATGTCCATAGATAGACTATTTTTTTTAGTAACTTGTTATGTTAAATTTTATCAGAAATTACCAATACCACTATCCACTAGTTATATTATATTATGAATTTATATCACCTGAATATTTATTTTGAATTGTTTATTTACAACTATGAATAATATCTTCAGGTACATGCATATTACATTAAACTAATATACTTTCTTTTTAGAAATGGCCCTCCAAAAAATCAATGAAAAATCAAGAAACAACGAATTATTTATCAAGCAATGGAATAAACAAAAATCAGGAGAATAATAATTTCTAGATGTTAAAAAAAAATTACACTAAAATAATTAGTGGGTTTAGATGTACTGGTTTTCTACATTTGTCGAAAAGTATTTTTGTATCTACTCTTGTTAATGGTGAAAAAAATTAACTGAACAATTTTGATTTACTAAGAAAGTAAAGGATTTTGTGCAACCTGCTATTTATTTGGTGGCACTACAGCCACAGTTGGCTTTTCAGATTGAAAAAAAAATCAAGCATCATGAAAATTCAAAAAACCACAAATTGTGTGTATTGAATATGAAAATAAGAAAAGTAATAAAGTGAATTGATCAAAAGCTGAAGTATTCAATAAAAATGTTCAAAAGCTGAAGTATCAAGTAAAAATGGAAAATTATTGGAAATGGAAAGTTATTGGAAACAACTATGAGAAATAAATATAAGAAATGCTTATATTTATTTCTCATAGTTAGACTATATTAAAAATTAGACAGTCTTGCAACAGCTATTATGGTCATATTAAGGGGTGATATACAAAAAAGATTCAACTAAACCAGTAAACAATTGCAGTCTGTTGAGATTAATTTAGAAACAGTTGTTAGTTTATACAAATCGTTAATTCAATATGCAACTTATTTATTGCAATGCTATATTTGGATTTTTAAAATATATATTTTTAAACAACTATTTTTATTTTCGTGTGTTTTAAATAATGTGACAGAATGATTGCAGAATGACATAAAAATCAAAATTCAATTAAAAGTCATATACTTTTCTTTTAAAATAATTGTGTGGTATATATATATATATATATATATATATATATATATATATATATATATATATATATATGTCTTTTAAAATAATTGTGTGGTATATATATATATATATATATATATATATATATATATATATATATATATATATATATATATATATATATGTCTTTTAAAATAATTGTGTGGTATATATATATATATATATATATATATATATATATATATATATATATATATATATATATATATATATATATATATATATATATATATATATATATATATATATATATATATATATATTTATATATATATATATATATATATATACACACACACACACACACACATGTATGTATGTATGTATGTATGTATGTATGTATGTATGTATGTATGTATGTATGTATGTATGTATGTATGTATGTATGTATATATGTATATATATATATATATATATCCCTCAGAATTAAGAAAAAAAAGCTAGGCAAAAAATTGCCAACCTAAAGCTGTTTTAGATTGGGATCAGGTCAGCATAAAATTTTAAAACAAATCAACGAACAAGCACAAAATTAACAGAAAAACATATGCCAAGTTTGTCAAGTGCGGCCATGGCGCAGTGGTTAGAACGCTTGCTTTATAAGCAGGAGATCCAGGTTCGAAACGAGCTCTGGACATATTTTCGTGTCACGGTAAGGAAGGAGGCGTGAACTTCCTGGTTAAATGCATTTCCGCGGTGCTCTGTGACAAGACCGTTAGGACTTCTTGGGGCACCTAAAATAAAAAATTAAAGAAAAAAAAAAAAGTTTGCCAAGCTGTTATTGAAACCTTGACACTTGCTTAAAATTTTGAAAAATGAGTGCAGCGTATTACCATTTTATTAGGAATTTATGTAAAACATTAGTTTTGCCATTTTTTTCAAATTATTTTGTTTAGAATCAATTTAAAAAAAAGTGTAAAAATGAAACATATTTAGAATAAATTTGTTTCGTTTTTATTTCAAGCATTATATTAAAAACTTGAACTAAACATAAGTTTTTCTAGTATTTTTTGTATCATTTTGTTTAGAATTTTATTAAAATGTTTTTTTATTTTATTTTGATTATTTTTTGCAAGCATAACACTTAAAAAAAAAAAGTGTAAAAACGAAACAAATTTATTGATTCTAAACAAAATAATTTGAAAAAAATGGCAAAACTAATGTTTTACATAAATTCCTAATAAAATGGTAATACGCTGCACTCATTTTTTCCAAATTTTAAGCAAATGTCAAGGTTTCAATAACAGCTTGGCGAACTTGGCATATGTTTTTCTGTCAATTTTGTGCTTGTTCGTTGATTTGTTTTAAAATTTTATGCTGACCTGATCCCAATCTAAAACAGCTTTAGGTTGGCAATTTTTTGCCTAGCTTTTTTTACAATTTAAATAAAAAATTGCTGTTTTTGATTTCACTATTTTATTTAAAACTTAAATTAAATTTTTTTTCTGTTTTTGTTTTAAGTATTTTATTCAAAATTTGAATAAAATGTCTATGCTGTTTTTATCTAACTATTTTATTCAGAATTTAATTTGATTGTTTATCTCCTGGATATCTAACTGTTCATCTCCTAGATATCTGACTGTTTGAAAAAAAAGATTTTTTTTTCCTTAATGTATTTTAAACTAAAATTTTAAGAAATATATGCATATAAATAACAAATTTCATAAATAAAAAAATTAAAATAAAAAACGAGGATCAAAACAACTTTAAAAAAATATTAATCTAAAAAACTGCACTAAAAAAAATCATTTGCCTTTGTTTTTATTTGTTATTGTTTTTAATCATACCTTTTGCCTGGCTTGTTTTATTTCATCAAAAATGTCTTCTTCATCAAATAAAGATATCAAATCGCCTAGAAATAATTAATAACTTTTAAATTTCAGAATCAAAAATATTTTTAATAAAACGAATTTGATAAGTTAGTTAATTATTAGTAAAAGCTGTAACTGGCATAGCCAGTGAGTAGGGGAGAACCTTAATGAATGGGACAGTTTTTGTAAAATAAATTTTATAAGTTGATAAAGTTGTTTAATTTATACATTAAAAATAGTTTGATAACAATTAACTATTGCACTGCCATATATTAAAACATAAAATCGGTTCCGCAAAGGCCTATTGGTAAAAAAGGGAGTTTTATTGGACCAAGGCATTTGTCCCATTCATTAAGAACTACTCATTGAATGGGACAAAAAAATTACTGAATGGGACAAATCTAAAAAAATAATAAAAGAAGAGAGTACACAAGTAAGTGGAGCAGTATAGGAAGTTTTTATCATTAGGAAAGTCAAAAAAGTTATATATATGGTAGAAATGTATGTCATAAGAAATTTTCATTGTAAGGTGACATACCTAAAATATTTTTATTTAAAAAATTAAAATTACTCACAATAAATTTCATTTAAAAAAATAGATTGATAATTTTTTTTAGCAAAGCAAGGTAAAGCAGCATCCTTCTGCTGACTTAATTAATTATCTACTGTATTATGTATTTAATTTACTTAAAAAAAAAACTCAATAAAAAGCAACTTATTGAATATTTAAAAAAAATTTATTTCTTGTTTTGTTGTTCTTGGTTGATAAACACATTTTTTACAGATGAATCAATTAAAAAATCTGCAGATCTTCTGTTTCTTTTATTTATTTGAGGTCAATTTTCCTTTTTTGTTTTTTTGTGTTACTTCTACCAGCTTCAAAACTTTTCCTCTTAATTATTATCTTCTCTAGAGTTTTAGTTAATATAGTACTTTTACCCAGCTGTCTTCTTTTTCTAGTATTTTTTCTTGGAGGTGCTTTAGGATAGGGCTGTATGGTTTCTGGACTAACTATTTTAACAGATGATTTGGAAGAAACTTGTTTATTTTTTTCATACAAATGTTGATTATTTATTTTTGAATTTCTGGAAGAGGTCTGTCACTAACACTAGAAGATATAAAATCACTTTCCCAAAATATTTGTCTATTGAGTGGGTAAATCCCACATTTATGAAACCCACTGCAAATATTTTTTATTGTGAACGACAGAGTATATGCTGCACATGCTAACTGAGGTAAATTACATATGTTCATAACCCTCCCTGGATTGGAAGCCAACCATTCATTCTAAGCTATTCTAAAATAAGATTTAAAAGGCCCAAACACTGAAACATCCAAGGGCTGCAATCTATGACTACAATGTGGTGGAAATGTTAACAAAACCAAAGAGTTTTCTTTTGCAAATCTTATTGTTTCAAATGAAATGTGGCTTTCATGGTTGTCCAATAATAACAGCACTGGATGCTCCACAGATGGCTTAGCATGGAAAACAAAATGCTTCAATACAACTAAAAAGTTTTCAATGGTCATCCAACCACTTTTGTTACACAAGCCTAAGCTTCCAGTTGGTGCTCCATTTATCATAAAATCTTTGTAGTTTACTCTTGGAAATATAAATACAGGTGGAACTGTATTACCAATAGTATTCACAAAAGCCAACATTGTCACCAATGACCTTCTTTCTGCTGAAACAGCTTAAAAAACCCTCTTAGTTCCACGAGTTGAAATAATCTTTGGAGGATCTGTTACAGTTAACAACCCTGTCTCATCTGCATTAATAATACATTTAGGTTTGAATTCATATTTTAATTGAACTTCTAACAAGTTATCAAAAAACATGGACACTGTGTGTTGATTAAAGGCAGTTGCACAAGCAAGACTAATTTTTTCTGGCTTACGTAGTGATAATTTTGGATGCCGTATCAAAAAACCATCCATCCATTTCTTTCCAGCCATTTTATTTAGGTGCCATGACTCAGGAATATTTTTGGAATTCAATGCAACACCATATTTGTAAGCTAACTGCCTAGTTTGTAATTTAGTCAAACTGTAGCACATGTTTGAAGACATATGCAAATAATCTACAATAGCACTTTCATCAGAAGCATGAAAAAATTTTCTATTTCCAATGTTTGTGATGTGTTCATAGTTTTCAGCAGATTTTGACATCTTGCCACTTTAACAGCCCTACCTACTGCAGATTTTGATAAACTATATTTGTTAGCTGCATCTTGAATAGACATACCCTTAAGTACACCTTTGACTGCATCTTCAACCTCTAAAGAATTTTTTTGTATTAATTTTGTGTTTGGTTTCATCTAAAATAAAATTTACAACTTTATAAAGATCAAATGTATGCAAATCTCATATATACTTAAATAAAAAAGTATATATATATATATATATATATATATATATATATATATATATATATATATATATATATATATATATATATATATATATATATATATATAAACTAGTAGTGTGTATTTACGCACTAAATATGTGTTGTCAATATATATGTAGTGTCACAACAGTTCGTTTAACAATTTTTACATTTTAACGAACCATTAAAAAATCCACAAAATCTTTAATGTTTGTCAAAACTTTTAAAAGAAAGTCTTTATTATTTTTCTTTATATCCAATTAATTATTTAAAATAGATTTTCTTAAATAAAGATTTCTTAAATTCATGGAAATATTTAAAATAAATCTTTTTCAATAAAGATTTCTTAAATTCATAAACTCGAGTTTAAAGAATATGAAAGAACATATTTTACTTGAAATCTTTTTTTAAATTTTTACTATTATTGAATTTTAATATAACTTTATAAAAAGCATTGGTCACATTTGTTTAAAACAACAGCATTATTACTAAAATAAACCTTAAATAAATTAATATATACCACAACTAAATTGCTGAAATATCTTTTTTCACTACACAAACTGTCGTTTTTTTGGACAAGTCCCATTAAATAATCATTATCTTGTCCCCTTCAATAAGCTTTACATTTTATCCACAAATGGTGGGCCAGACAAAAAACAGAGTTTCCTAAACGTCAATGGGTTTAAAATATTAAATCTAGAGGCAACTGGGTATTAAAAGATGGAGTTTTATTTTCCATAACTTCCGAAATCGCTGCAAAATCGGAAAAACAAAGTTATTTTTAGAATTACTTTTTTCCCTTCATAACACATTAGCATCCAATGCTATTATGTTTAGACCATAATAAGAATAATGACTTGTTCTGTTGAATTGTTGTATTTTTATATAGTAAGCATTTTAAGAATTCGCGGCAAAACATAAGAAACTAGGGGATAAAACAGCAATACTCGAAAAAAAGAACCAAAAACTATA
This sequence comes from Hydra vulgaris, assembly GCF_038396675.1. Taxonomy (NCBI): domain Eukaryota; kingdom Metazoa; phylum Cnidaria; class Hydrozoa; order Anthoathecata; family Hydridae; genus Hydra; species Hydra vulgaris. The sequence goes on from NC_088922.1 coordinate 9,897,015, forward strand.
TGAAATAGAAAATCTAAATAAAATTAGCTAAAAAAATTGAATAATAAAAAAAGAAAATTGTTGTCAAAAAAATAATATTTTACTCTTTTTGTTTTCTTATTTTTAACTTGTTTTTTTCCACATCCAAAATTGATACAAGTCGAGGAAAAAAGTAGATAAGAATATAACGAAATTTTTTTTTTTTTTTTTGATATATAATTTTTAGTGACTTTTTTCAGGCAATATATTTAGGAAATACTTTATAATTTGCGGTAGAAACACTAACAGTTTTTAAATTTGTTTTTCAAATGTCTTTGCTAAACTCTACTGTTTTTATCAATGCACAGGAAGACGAGAAAACTAATTGCTATCTAAATTTTTTTTAACAAGTTTTTCATGTAAAAAAATGAAACGATGCTCCAAAATTTTGTGGGCTAGTGCATAGTTAATTTACTGAACTTTTTTAATGAAGTTTTTAGGGGCCTATTTAAAACTTTTTTTTAAGTTTTTAAATACATTTTTTTAAACAGAGCAACTGTTGTTTTCATTATCTTTAGTACAATGGAAACAATGTTTGAACAATGGAAAGTAAGCAATATAAAAAAAAAATTTCAGAAATGCATCAAATGCAGTTTAATGTCTTTATGTTGTTATGGTTTATTAAACAAACCATGTTATTCTTTTATTTAACTTATTCAGTCATTACAAAATTTATTAATCAAATAATATTTTTTACAAATAAATAACAATTTATTTTCTTATTTTCCTAATATTTAAGCATTGAGAAAAAATGTCAAATATAGCAAAAATATTTTTAAAAGCGAAAAGTCATAAAAATGAATAAATGTAATAAACGAATAAATGTAAGAATAAAATAAATAAAATTTCTCATAGTTCCAGTGTACATAGCAAATTAGTTTCTTAATTATATGGACTGAATAAAATAGTGAATAAATTGCATATCAAAAGTTTCAATTGTTGCTAAATCATTGTAAAAGATGTTTTTTTCAACAACAACTCTAAAAAAAAGAATACAAAAGCTGTATAAAAATTTTATATATAAAAAAAATTTTATTTATTTTTTTAACTATTAAATTATCTAGTTTAATTAACTTGATATTTTGTTACAATTTTGTTTCTACTGTGGTCAGTTGTCTAAAAAAAATTACTTTAAAATTGGATGAAAAAGGCATGCAACGCACATGCTTCTCAGGAAGGCTAGTATGTATGTATGTATGTATGTATGCATGTATGTATGTATGTATGCATGTATGTATATATATACATATATATATCGATAACTTAATATGCAAATTGGGTAACTCCATTTTTTGACAAAATGGCTTAATGATGGCATTTTGTTGTTTGCATGCCAATACACATGCTACGTAAATTGGGTGACTCCAACATTATTACAAATGTCCTAAAAAACACTCCATGTTAGTATTCGCAACACTGCAAATTGGACAACTCCACCATTTTGTATGCAGATTTGCGAGAGATTGGTTGTGTATTAGGAATTCTTTAAAATATTTTACAAATAAGTGGTTTTGGTGTTTTAATTCTTTTAAAAAAGTGTAAATAATTGTAAATGTAAGCATCAACTTTATTTTCTATAAGTTTGTTAAAGTTTTTTTCATCATTTATCCCTTAATATGTGATTTAGTTTATGTAATTATTATAAACCATTATGGTGCAGTATAAAACATTAGCAGGAGTTAACAACGTTGTTTTTTAATTATTACTGGACATATTATTGGAACTAATTTATTTTTATCTACTTTAATTTTTTTTTTTTTTAATGTTATTAATTAAACCAAAAACCTAGCTTTTCAATACTTAAATCAACAGCAACTTTTTTTTGATATATAGGATTGAACTGAACCATGATTATTTTAAAATAAGCTGAACATCCGAAAAATTAAACGGGTATCTACATTACCTACTTATCCATTTTTATAGATGAATAGCAGAGGAAAGGCTATGGTTAAATTGGCAACTGAAAATCTTAGGAGTGAAGAATGTTGTTTGAGTGAAGCAAATCCCTGGAATGATGATTTTCTACAAATTTATCAAGAGAATTCAGATTTAATTATGGAATTGCCCATCATATTACTTGATAGTGATTTTGTAGAAAGCCAAAATGCAAATATTGACAATAATAATTTAAATAATTCGACACAAGGGATATTATTAGAAGCACATGTTAATGCTATTGATTAAAATATTTTAATAGATGGCAACCACATCATTAACACTTCATTAGTCCTGATTCTGACAAAAATTCTAAGAATTCTCAATCTCTTAAAGTAAGAAGGAAAAGAAAATATATTTTCAACATTTTTTGGAACATGAGCTAGAAAGAAAAGAAGCTGTATGTTGATAGGCTTATGAAAGTTTTAGAAGTAAAAAGGCAAAGGGGCAGAAAAAATTCGGAGATATCTAGGAGATTGTCTTCCATAATGTATTTTCTGAGAAAAAGTGATAAAGACATACGGGTGTGCAAAACAATGTTTTTGCATACGTTAGACTTATATAAGAATGCTGTACTCAATTGGAAAAAAAACATGCACACACAAACAAAAAATAATAAAAGTAATAACACAACAAAAGCCATTACAAAGAGTATGGAGTATTTTTTTAGATTTTTCAGATTCTCTACCTAAAGAAGTCGCACTTCTGCAGGAAAAGGACTTCAAAAAATTATTTGCTACCAGAGTAGAGGTCCGAGACTGAGTTATACAATTTTTATAAAAATGAATGGTGTCCATTTAAAGATATTGCAACCCCTGTTTTGATTGGCACATTTCACAAGCAGCTTGACAATATATCTCTTTTCCTAATATTTCTCTTTTCCAGCCTAAAAAAGACGCATGCGAAAATGTACTGCATATAAGGAAAATCACCTACCAAAAGCAGAATATGAAGTACACCAACAAAAAAAGATGAGGCAAGGGATGAAAAGAAAAGAGACAAGACAAAAGAAACTTATGTTTTCACCATGGACTTACAGGCTGTTCTTCTGTCCCCAAAGTTTAATGTCTTTATGTTGTATTATAAAACAAAATTATGCATATACAATCTTTGTTTTTACAACTTAAAAATAAAACAAGGATTTTTTTATTTATGGAATGAGACTGAGGGCGGTTTAAATGTCGAATAATTAGCCACTATCATATCAAAATTTTTGATAGAAAAAGCCCCGCCAAACATCAATCAAATTGATGGAGCATAAGTTATTCTGTACAGTGACCAGGAAAATAAGACCAGGAAAAACTAAAGGCGATTCAAAGGTATCAGATTTACTTATATCTCTTATCAATTATACAGAACTTTTTTTTTTTCCAGTAGGTATATCAAAAATAATAAAATTGTTATGATTTATTTCAGGAATAATAAAATTGTTATGATTTACTGATATTCGAGCATTATCGTATAATCCTAATGGCAATATATTTATAAACTTAGGTTTTCTGATCCATGAATTGCATTACCACAAAGGAAGAAAAACATAAGCCCAAAAAATATTACTGACTTGAATAATCTACATCAAACAACACTAAAAATATCTTCGCAAAAATATAATGATTTACAGGATCTCAAAATATCAACGCCCAATGACTACCACGATTACTACAATAATATTCCACACGAACAACAACGATTTTCACTTCTTCCACTCTTTCTTCTTTATTTTTTTCGAGCTGCCTATATCATTAAAGGTGCAACTTTTTTGTTTAACTATGTTTAAATGTTTATTCTTTATTATTATTATTATTATTATTTTAATTTCATTACTTTTTTATATTCAAATAAAAAAACTTGTAAAAATAGTTTGTTCTTATTTCTTTACAAATTAGGTAACTCCTAAAATTATAGCATTACACAATCTATTAAAGTAAAATGAGTAACGCCAAAAAAAGACAATAAAACCATTATACAGATAGTAATGTCATGGTTATTGTATTGAAAACATGTCTTTATATCATATTGACATTTTATGATAAAGTAAATAATATTAAAAATATGTGTAATAAAATGATGTAGTATTTTGTCCACCCTGTAAAGTAACCATTTTAGAGATACCTAACTTGCATATTAAGGCATCAATATATATATATATATATATATATATATATATATATATATATATATATATATATATATTTATATATTTATATATATATATATTTATATATATATACACACACACACCATGAACACCTAGTGCAGTGATTGTTAAAAAGCAAGTCAGTGAGAGTGTCATGATTGATCATCCACAAGCTACAACTTTCACAAATAACTACAGATTATTTTTCTAAATATATTAAATTGCTTTTTACAATTAATTTTATCTTGATTTACTTTTTAAAAGAAAATGGCAAATGTTTTTATGGCAAAGGTAGCAAAAAATTAGCTTAAGTTAGCAAGTGAATACACTCTACACAGTCATTGCCTTGTAATACTTTTTTAATGATAAATTATAATTATATTAAAATATTCTTCATATAAAATAACTATTACATAATGTTTAAATAATTTAATAACATATATAATAGATATTCACAAAATCTAAAAAATCTTACCATTATCATCTATAGAACTTAAGAAATCAAAAGCCATTTTCAATCTTTTTCCTGAGTCACCTTTTATATTATCACCAGCTAAAATTAGGAGAAAAATTAGGTTTTTTATTTATTTATACAAGCAATTTAGAAATATCTGTGTGTATATATATATATATATATATATATATATATATATATATATATATATATATATATATATATATATATATATATATATATATATATATATTTATATATATATATATATATATATATATATATATATATATATATATATATATATATATATATATATAAGACTGAAAAAATTTAAAAATTTAACAAAGCATTTATTTTTTAATTGATAGATTGCCTGCCTAAACCAAAATAGTCAGTCAATGTAGCAGCACTCCTAGCATGTTTTACCTATTTAAGTCAGTGACTGTATGCTCTGCTGTTTTTATAAGTGATACATGTCATAATAAAACAATGGACGTACCTAAGATTATTTTTTTCTATGATTGATCTTTTTATTTAGTTTAGTTTTCAATATTTTTATTTTAAGTAATTGATTTTAATTATAAAAAAAACACTGTCACACATACCTCAACTTTTACACCCTGAAATATATAAGATTTATTATGATATTTAAAATGTCGCTTAATGTTAGATATTAGAAGTGTCTAAAATGTCACTTAATCATAAAGTTTAAAACATCATGCAACAAAATGACGAAACAAAATTAATCTCTTTAAAAGGTATATTACAGAAAAATATAAATTCTTGTAAAGATACAAGTCTTGTCAACTACTGTAAAGTATTTAGTTTTTTAAACAAAATCAAGTGTTTGCAACATTTCCGTGTTAAAGTTGGTGATAAAATCCTTCAAGATCAACTTAGACATTATCAAAAAAAAATGCTTCTTACATATCTAGGACA